>NC_132938.1:36920000-37223030 GCF_034638445.1 Ciconia boyciana
GGGAAAAAGGCTTTGCAGACCAAAAGGAGAAAAAATCCAGAACACGAGGATCCACAAGAAATCTAACTGCAGTTTTAGGGCTTCTCTCCTGGGCTGCTCCCTGTCTCTCCCTTCACCTCTGGCAGCACTTTAAAAGCTGACATTGGCTTCTGTATGATTCCAGAGTTGTTGCCACTTCAGTGGGATGAGCGTGAAGCTGAGGCTAAAGCTGTGCACTATAGTAACTTTTGCAAACTTTATTGGTAAGATTGGAGGGGAGCCAGCTTCAGTGAAGGGCAACCCATCTTATAGCCAGGGTCCATCACCAGATCCAGTGTGTTTATACAGACAGATCCTCCATTGACTTCTCTTGCTCAACTCATTCCATGAGCCTCTGTGCAAAAACGAGAAGGTCAGCACCGGGCTCTTATGAGACGACCATATGTATTGCAGTCCATTGGCCTGTTACTGGATAGGATAGCCGACACCCTAAGCATTACATCCTGAAATGTGCACTGCCTTTTTAGGTATATTAGTCACCTTAAAACAAAGACATTTCTAAGGAATAAACATTCCTTTGAGTTTTCAAGGTGCTTTCTGCAAGGTGCAAATCTCTGCAAGATTTGGGAGCTTTTGGTGTTTTCAGTAAATATTTATCAAAAGTTCAGTGTGAAGATTTTTTTTTCTCCCCTCATCTTTCCCTATCTCAAAGTAAACAGTAGGTTCTCAGGTTACATCACAACCATGTTTTTTTATAGACCATTTCAGGCATAAAGAGTGGGACAAGAGGCACAATGCAATTGATATTTCTGAGAAAAGCTCAGAGAGACCAGGGGACTGTTAGAAAGCACAAGGGGAATGACAATATGGCACGATTTCACACGGTGTGATGAAGATTTCATATGTTACGTACATCTGTTGATGTTATCTTAGTTTGACCTGTCTTGAGATTTCGAAAGAGGAATTCACCTTAGTCTTCCCAGCTTTATCTTCGCTTCTTTTTAGGTTCTGCTCACAGAACCAGCACATTAGTCACATTCCTTTGACACCATTCTAAACTTCTACACTCCTTCTAAACCTCAAACAAGTTTCTAGTGGGACCTGAGTCATCTATGGGCCTCGTGATGGTCTTTTTCTGAATAGCTGGAATATTTCTTTCCTGCTAAAATGACGAGATTATAAAGGGGTGCTGTTGTGTATTAGGTTGTGATTTCACTTAAAAGACATGTTTAATGTAAGACATGTACACATCTTCATGTACACATGTAAGACGTACAAATGTAAGACATACAAACGTAGTCTAAGATGTACAAATCTTAATGTACACATGTAAGACTTCTGCAAGGAAATTTCTTGTATTTTGATGAAGTTAGTAAAGAATTAAGGCAAGACCATAGTGTTAGGCATTTTTCTCTGTGTTGTGTGTAACAGGATGACCATTTGAAGCACACTTCCTTTTTTATTATAAAAAGGCTGCTGAAAGCAATGGCCTGGGATGCTAACAAGCAAGAAAGAGAAAGTTGTGTTTGAGTTATTTTGTGACCTTGCCAGCCTGTGCTGAGCCACTAACATCTTGACCATTTTGGTTACTGGAGGAAAAAAACCAAATCCTTTCTGAGTCTTGGAACGGCTCCAAAACAGAGCACATATTCCCTGCTGAAGGTGACCTGTTTCAGGGGTTTTTTTTATCCCTGCTAGATTCTGGTTTGCCATTATTAAAACTCCAGAGCAAAGCATTTCCTAGCTTTGTCCCTATACTTACAATACCTTTTGACTGAGATGTCTAAGAGCTTTAAACATATGCTTTAAACAGTGGACGGTTGGCGCTGACGTTTGTTACAAATCTTTTCAGAGGGCCGTGTGGAATCGTTCTAATCCGGGAAGAGCCACTGGCTCGCTGTGTGAGCTGACAGAGTGACATATCACTTGACCTCAGTCACAGCAGCTGTAAGGCGAGGTGGAAATACAGGGCCTGACAGAAAAGCGGAGGATGCCTGTCAGCAGAGCTTTCTCGAGCAAATAAGTTTCAAATCTGTGGCTTGGCTTCTTTCATATTCCTCCAAAAGTTTGCATTGAGTTTTAGATCAAAATTAGGTCTTGCAACATTTCCTTTGAATTTCTTTTCGGCAGCGGAAGGACGTGTTGCGTAGTCATCTTGTATCAGTTACTCCTAGGGGAATGAAAGGCAAAAGGCTGGTTTTTATGGGCAGGCTGCGAGAGCGACCGCCGATTCAGTCATTTCTGCAGGAGAGCGGCAGAGGCGTTTCAGACAGCCAGCTTCTTCCCTACCACCCCCTGAGCGCAGGGCAGCTGCAGCAGGCTGAGGGCTGAGGGATGAGAGCTGAGGGGTGAGGGGTGAGGGATGAGGGATGAGAGCTGAGGGCTGAGAGCTAAGGTCTGAGGTCTGAGGGCTGAGAGCTGAGAGCTAAGGGCTGAGGGCTGAGGGCTGAGGGCTGAGAGCTGAGGGCTGAGAGCTGAGGGCTGAAGGCTGAGGGCTGAGAGCTGAGGGCTGAAGGCTGAGCGCTGAGGGCTGAGGGCTGAGAGCTGAGGTCTGAAGGCTGAGGGCTGAGATCTGAGGGCTGACGGATGAGATCTGAGGGCTGAGAGCTTAGGGCTGAGAGCTGAGAGCTAAAGGCTGAGGGCTGAAGGCTGAGCGCTGAGGGCTGAGGGCTGAGGGCGACCGTTACCCGCGGCGGGTTTGCCGCCGCTGCCGGGGCGGCGCCGCGGCTGCCGCGGGCCTGCAGGGGGCGCACCCTCCCCGCGCCAGCGCCGGCGCCTGCCGGGGCCCGGGACCCCGCCCCCGGCCCGCCCCCGGCCCCGCCCCACAGCGCGGGGGCGGGGGAGCGAGAAGGGGGGGCAGGCGGTTCCGTCCTGCTGCAAACGTCGCATTCGGAAGAGCCGAGCTTGTCCCCCGCATGCTTTGGGCTGGGAAAGTGGGGGTTTGGTTGGTGGTTTTTTTGTTGGTTTATTTTTTTTTCGTTTTGGCTAGCTGGATTATTGGAGAAGTGCTGGAAAAGGTTTGAGGTGCCATCAGATGCAGTGGGACGTATTTTCTGTGAGATGGCTGTGGGTGCTTTAAACAGCAGATGAAACTCGGTCCCGCTCAGGCAGCTCTAAGTATGGGAGCTCCGGTAGAAGTCCTGCACTTGGGGCAGCAGTGCTTTCCCCTGCCAAATTTTCTGACGTTGACATTACCGAGTGTTCAGGTTTCAGCTAGCTCACGTCTGAGGATAACCTTAAACAAAGTCCGTTTCGCTGCCCGTTCAGCACACCCACATTTAACCTTAAGTTTTCTGCTATTTATTAATGTGAAACTTCTTCCCCACCTTAGCTGTTCTGTCTTATAGTGGGGTGGGTCTTGAATTACTACACATCTGGAAAGCCTCTCTAGTTTGCATCTGGATGTCCCCTCTCCGCAGAGAAATCTTTGGTGGGCAAAGTGCTCGTGCTGTGTGCTGCAGAGCAGAGGGAGAGGGGGAGGCAGCTGGCAGAGGCTGGGGGGAACTGGGCTCCGGTGAGCCTTCTTTTGGAGAGTGGCTTGGCAAGGCCGCGGCGGGGGAAAGGAGGAGGGAGAGTTCTTCCAACTGATGAAACTTTAAGATGAACTTAAGGCTGCTGTAAGATGTTTTAAACTCAAACTGGTGAGTCCAATCTTAATGGGAGATTAGGGGGCAAACGGTAGGGTCCAGCCTCCATCCTCAGGTATGTGACGTGCCCAGGCGTACAAAAACACATGCTAAGCCAAGGTAAGCTGGAAATAAGTGCACAAAAGCAACCTCATTCCAGCCTGTAGCACAATTATTATAGCACATGGCCTCTGCTAGAGCCGTCTGGCACAGCCACTGGAGCTGATGTCCTACTTGAACTGCCCTGTCCCGCTTGCATTCCAGAGCCGCCAGCCGACAGCACGTGGATGCTCAGGCAGCGGTCAGCAGCACATGCCAAGCAAGTTTGTTACAAAAATAGAAACACAATAGATCTTTCCATTTGCCAGTGTGTCTTCACCAATCCTTACCCTTTTTACTGCCAATGTAGAGGGATGTGAGGTGCTGTGTCCCAGTGGGACCTGACCTATGCCCATCTCAAGGTGTCCTGATCTAGTCTTCGATTTGAAGGTTAGGTTCGATTTGAGTCTGCCCAAAGGTTTGAAGCAGTCATATCGTAAATGGGATGTTGGTATGGGCCGTTTTCATAATTTTTCTATTCATAATTTGCTTCATCTTATTCTCATATAAATCCAACTAAATCAGCCTGAAGGGCTGAAGCAATTACAGACCAAGGAATCTTCGCAGTGGCAGTCCGTGGGAAGATACGCCTGCCACCTCCCCCTTGCTGGTGTACCAGCCATCTCACTGTTGATGTCATTGCTGTTGGTGACCTGGTACCCGAGGCAGAGACAGCTGCACTTGGGTGCCTGACTCTGCTCATGTCGGTTGCCTCAGCAGTTGGTGCACGGCAACTAGAATCACCCTGGGCCAAGAGTACATAGTGCCCATCCCACACATAATGCCATCGCTACCTTCGGGCGGTTTCACCAACTCATGCAGTTTAGAATCAGGTATTTAGGACTTGCTTCAATTTCTCTGTGTCTGGTAACAGTTAGGTTATTACAACTGGGATCTTCAAAAAAATCTTTAAAGATCTTTAAAAATAAATTTAATTTTCACCAGCAGCCTTTCATTCCATGTACCATGAACACAGAAATAAACCAGTTAGTTTCTAGTCCTGGTTTTCAGACACTTGCACATGGATTGCCAATAGACCAAGAGCAGCTGAAGTCTATAAAATATTTCTTTCCCTTCTATTTCATAATTTCATGCTGGTTTTCTAATGTGGTTTTGAATTACCACTGTGACTTCCTGTGTTTCTGTAAAGAAGGAGAAATAAATGTTCTCCATCCCCGGGATATGTGATGTCATACCTGCCCTCTTTTTTTTCCCCTTTTTTTTCTAGATTTTTCTAGATGGGATGTCTCCTGAAAAAGAGTCAAAGGTGATGATGGTTCTAGGAAAAACTCTTGAATAATTTAGTCCAGCTTTCTGAATTGGGCAAAACACCTTGCTGTGTATTTACACTTGACTTTAAATTAACTCTTGGGTGTTTACCGCAACAGCATCTCAGCAGTCGGTGAGACCTGGTGAAACTGTTTCCCTTCACTTAGTAGCCTATCATAAGATTTTTAAAAAATAGTCTATAAATTTTGTTGGGTTTTTTCTTCCCTGGCAGCTTCTCATCAATATTAAATGTGAAAATGCCCATTCTTCTAATCAATAATGTATTTGATTGTATATAAATTGTATTTTCATATGCTTATCCCAGATAAAAGTATAAGAAACAATATGTATATTGTCTCTGGAAGGGGCAGAGTCTCTACAGAATAACATTACTTCTGTAGACTTTTTAAGGGGCTCTGTTCTGTTGGTATCCAGCAAAATAATTCTTGCTTCTGTGACTTCTTTTCCTCCATGTTTCCTTCCTTTCCTTCCTTTCCTCTTCTTTTCCTCCCTTTAAAGTAAACCAAACCAAATTCTGTAGGGCCACTAGGAAATTCTTTGAGAGGAAGGCTGCAATATGCATGTGTGCCAGCCAAACAGCTTTCTAATTCCCAGTGTCATTTCCTGGAGGCACCTAAGTAGGGCTGAGCTGCTGAGTGTCTGAACTTCTCCCTGCTGTGTGTATTTTATCTATTATCTCAGACACTGTTCAGAAGAGTATATACTGTATAAAAGAGCACACAGAAGTTGTAACCAACCACACAGCAAGAATATTAAAGATTCATCCTTCCTGCCTCACAACATAAAGGTTGTATAATACTACAATATTTGGAAAAAAGTCCTAAACTGTTATATTTTTTATGACTAAGCAGAGCAGTGTTTCAGGGAATGGATACATTGCTAGTTCAGAATGCTGTAGCGCTCGGACCCTCTGACTTTTGAAGCTGGGGACTAACTCAGTGTTTCAGTGAGTAGTACTTGCACATTTCTAGAAGTAGGCAAAATATAAAGTGTACTTGAAAACACTTGTGTGGTAGCAACCGTCATCACAGACCGGACCCCAAAGGGCAGATTTGCATTACACTTGCTGCCTTGGTGTTTGTCTTGAGTGTCTGATCAGCCAAGCCAAACTTCCTCTGCTTGAAGGAGAGTTCTTTGGGTCATGTACTGATGTATTTATTAGTGCAAACTATCTGTTCAGCTTTGATGGGAATTTTTTAATAACATCTTTCTTAACAATGTCCTGCTTTTGCACATCTGTTTTTATGATCTTCTGCTTTTTGTCCCCCTTTACCTTTAGCCTTTCTGCTGAAAACTGTTATACCAATAGTTACCATCCATTTAAATGGACTTTGTCTGCTTCTTATTAAGAAGAAATCTTTGTGCTTTGGTAAAATCTGTGGATCTGCTTGGAAAAGTCTTTTGTCAAAAAGACAAAGTTTTCATTTGACACTTAAGGTAGCATAACTTTCTGTTTTGTCTCACTTACCACTTAGTCTACCTTTTAATTGCTGTTATTTTTTTTCCTCCCTTCAGGAGGTGTAAACATCCATGCACTTAGCTGTATAGTTACATCCTATGTACTTGTCCACACAGACTCTGAAGTGAGTTATTTAACAACAGGACACTGAAACAAACCCAAAATGTTAGAGAAGCCAGCATTTAATAACAGTAAGCAATATAAGATCTCTACTTTCAGCTCAGTCTTGTACTCCACGTGAAGGGCTGTGGAAACCTCTGGTAATTTTATATCCTGCAGTCTGCAACCACATCCAATAGGACTTCATAGGTAATGATGACAAGGGCATTAGTTGATGGGATCTCATTCAAGGCTAAGCTTCAGATTCTTGACATTCCTGGAAAAAGTGTTCTGTTGGGGTTGGGTTGTGTGAATTCAGCTCTTTGCCCATGTAACTGGACAGAGCTCCAGGTGTAGCAGGGTCTCCCTCTTCTAGTTTGCCCATATTTCATTTCTCAGACCTACCAATCTAGTATCTTTGTAATCTAGTGTACTGCTGCTTCGTGAAGCAGTCTGGGCTGCCAGATGCCAGAAAACATTAATGAATGGCTGCTGTGCCTTCAGAGGGCAATTGCACATGCATAGAGCAAAGGGGAAGGTCTCCTGGGCATCCCTTGGCAAAGGGTACTGATGAGTGCTAGGACAGTTTAAGCTACCTTTCACCCTTGTCCTCCCTCTGGTGCTGCACTGAGCCCTGCCTGCTGAACTCCAGTCCATACTTCCATTCTGCCTTGAGGCAGCTCTTTTCACTTATGTACGTAGCCAGCCTGTTTCCCCAACAGAAGGACTTGCAAACAGTTTGACTCTTCTATGTAAAACATCGGTGAAACATTAAGCGAAACATCTTGATTAGCAGCAAAAAAGGAATTTTAATTCCACACAATCTGGGAAGTGAACACTGAAGCTGGAAAAAGTGGGAAATAGTAGAGAAATCTTAAAATGGATAGGTGGGGAGATAGGTGAGAAAACATAGTATTGAAAGTATTCTACTTTCAATATTAATAATACTAATGGAAATACTAATATTTTATCTAATTACTTTGACACCAAAAGTAGGCAGGTAGTGGTGAAGTTTGCCCATGAGATGAAGCTAAGAAACATTGTCAATATAGCTGAAGTCAGAGACAACATAGAAGATGAATTGGATGGTCTTGAGGATGTGAAATGCAGTCATAGTACTGGATCATGCCCTTGCATACTGATAATAACTATGTCTCTTACGAGCTGGGGCTCCATCCATTTGAAACGGTGAGCAAGAAGAGGTCTGGCCTGTGCTGCTTGTTCCTGACACGACTGAGCTCTCAGTGCGATGTAACTCTGCTTTTGGCTCCTGCCATGTTGAAAGGCACCCTGACAGCCCATGGAGTAAGACCGTAGCTCAGCAGGCTCCCTGGTTAGTGTATGTCACAGCTCCCAGTGGGCTGCAGAAGGTAAGTGGTAGCATATTAGTGACATGCTGGCATTCGTGTTGACCAAATTCATCTTCACACATTAACGTTCAAGGGAAAAAGGCGGACTTTTTGGCTCCAGGGAGGAAGCAGACTTTCTACATGACCTGTGGGTTTTTGCATGGCCTGGGAAATTCTCTCATTGAACTTTTTATTTGAGGTAATGTGTTAAATTTAGTATTATTAAACACATTTGTTCTTTAAAATACCTTCTGTTTTTCTCTTTAGTAGCTCATACTCCAAAATGGCATAAAGAAAGCTCGTTTTGAGAAGAGGGCCTAAGAATTGCCAAGAAGAGGGAAATACCATGAGCGATGCAGAAGTATGTAAGATAGCATTCTACAAACCTGTTTATATAAAACTCTCTGGTTTCAAGATGTGTAGGTTTCCATTTGTCTGATGGGGCAGTTTTACTATCCCCAGCATAGCTACTGATGCTTGTCCTGAAGAAAGATAATTCATTATGATCTGTCCTGCCCAAATATCTACAATGCCTTTCTGGATTTAGTGAAAAATCTTCCTTACCAGTCAACCTTCGAGTGTATCTCTGCAGAAGGACGTAAAACCCAGCAGGACTCCCTTATCACATGGCATTAACTGACGTGACGCTGTCATTTTCGATATGTGTGACTTCTTGCCTCCAACCCCCATGCTGAGATCTCATGTTCCTTTTTTCCCTAGGGTCATGTCGTACACAGAGTCCCCACTGTGGCTTTGCTCTGCTGGGTCAAGGGAAACATGAGATGACAATTTTTACCCTTTCCTATCAATGGTTAAATTTGGAGAAGGAAAAACAAGATGTATTTGTGGATTTCATCTTCAAGACTGATTTTATAAATCAGGGCAAAATGTAAAGACAGATCCTCTCCAGGGCTTTTGACCTCCTGTACCTTTAAGAGAGGGCTAGCAGGATGGCATCTAACAGGCTCTGTAGCTATCCCAGATTTTAACTGTTTTCTTCTGAATAGCAAGTATGTGATTCAAAGAGTGCCCGGCAAAAGCGTCTTGTATTTTTGCAGTAGCAGCATTGGAAATATTTCATGCATATATAAGATTCAGCATCCACGTAGACTGTTGTCGTTTTCTGCAACTTTTTGTAAGTTTGGGGAAAACTTAATAAGTACTGTTTCTCTTTCTTTCTTCAAAAAGGACAGGGAGAGAAAGCCTGCATTTTCTGCCATTTCCCAAGAGGCTTTTTATCTGTTTAAACCAACTAGGGATTTTTCACATATTGACATAAGCATTCATTTGCTAATTTGCTGGACATTAAACTGCACAGCATTCTTGAATGAGACTGGAATACTTGGGTACTTAGTGCTGCTCAGACCCCGCATCATTCCCAGTACACATACGGTTTTCCTCCTCTATCTCCTAGATAAAAGTCACTGTTTGATCGCCTTAAGGAAAAGAATGAGTTAAATGGACCAATATTCTAGCCTTGGCTCTAAAACTGGGCCTTTTCAGAAACTCCTCAGCACCTGCAGCAGCTAGGTCATTTGCACATACATAAATAAATAAATTAACAATGAATAAATAATTTAATCCCACCACACAATGCCACCTTGCAGATCTGATCCTTTGCTCCCAGTGAATTTGTCCATTCCTAATTCTTTTTGATAAAGTCCTCAGATACTTGCTGACTGTCAGTCTAATTTTCTTATTGTTTTCGCTTGATTAGTTCTGTATGACCTAAGGTCGCCCTTAAAATCCACATCTCTCGTGAAGACTCCGAAAGGCCTTCTTTTTTTCAAAGGGATGGAAAGTGCCTGCCATTTCTCCGGACAAAAGCCTGGAAGGTTTTCAGTTATTAGCCTCCTGAAGCAGCCCTTTCGCTCACCCAAGCGCAAAAAAACCTCATTAGCGGGCACCTTTCTTTCTGGCTTCTTTATCTGACGCATGTAGGGTTTACGTGTTTCGAGATTTGCAGGTCTTGGATGAATTTGGACAGCCTCCCTTTTAACCCTGCCGGCCTGCGGTTATGCCCACCACAGACACTTACCGTAGCTCCGTGCCCTTAACCACCTGGAGATGCTTCATCTTTTTAAAAGCTGCTTTACACCCTGCTTTGTGGTAAACAGAAGACACTTCAGCGTGCTGCTGCACTTCGAAGCCACGCTCCCGCGGGGTGTGGGTGGAAAGGCAGGCAAGGCTGCCAGCTGCCGATAGCCTCCATGTCATGCACTTTGCAATTAAAATATGAAATCAAAGTTAGTGTCTCCGTCATGCAACCCTTATTACCATCATAGGGATTTGCAAGACTAAGGCAGTACAGCCCTGAGAGCCTGCCATGGCTGGGCTGCATTATGCCCTGGCCTGCTTATTCTTTTCCAGGCAGCAAGGTAAATACACATAGGCTGAGTTGCCTTTCTGAGCCATGCCAGGTGGGCTAGAGAGACTCCCTAAAGGTGCGTCCTCAAACACATTATATCTGGGCATCTTGTGCTTTAGAGGGAATGTGCAAAGTTGCTGGCTCCTGCATTCACTTTGTCTGGCAGAGGTTGTAAGTCAGGACAGCATCTGGTCCGCCGTACTTAAACAGTGCTGCCCAGCACTGCCGTACCAGTAAGGACAGCAGAACCTTACCTTTTAAGCAGAAAAACAGCCTGAAACTGTATTGGCGGGTATTACAGTAAGGAATGTTTCTTACCTAGGCTCTGGTATATTTATTAAAGAGAGACATCATGTGATTGCCAAGAGAGGCAGGAGCAAACCGGTTGTGTTTTCTCTTTCAGAAAAGGTTGCCTAGTCTCTTTGATGAGAGACCTCAGTTCCGGCTCGGATCTGAGCCTAAATAAGAGAAAGATGCACAGAAACAGAAGGAAAATAAGCAGGTCCAAAAAGCTCAGGTGGAAGATATCCTGGGCAAGTATAGAAAAACATGTGTCATGCTCCTGCAATGCTGCTTCTCTTGTCCTGAAGAGCAGCTTGTCTTCCCCTGGGGTAGAACTGACTGTCATCCCTCTGGGTTAAACTTTGGTAGGAAAGCTCAGGGCTGCAGCTGAGGTCCTGCTTCCAAGCATGCAGGTGACAGTTTTGTGGCCACTAATCTTGGTCCTGACCATTTTCAGGGATATTGTCCTTGTTAGGTTGGAAGAACACACCATTATGACTGCTATTTTTCTTCCTAATTTGCCAGTTCCTCCGAAATCCCTGTGATACTGACACTTTACCTCCATCCAGTTTTCACCAGTTCCTCTGAACTCTGAGTGAAACAGCCCTCAGTAAAGTAAAACAGGCCAGGTGCATAAGGCTGAGTGTACGTGCAAATCCTTGCAGGGCCAGTGCTGCGAACTGCATTGCTCTTTCTGCTGGCGTAAATTCTGAGCAGTGGTTAGCTTGAATATAGTATAAGATAATGCAGAAGCTATGTGAGCTACTCCACAGTACAAAGTAATAGTTACATTATAGTCTGAAGTACAGCAGAAACAAGAAGAAATTAGAAATGAGATGGGAATTTTAGACTGCAACCTGGCAGTAATGTGGAGTTTAATCTTGACTTGTAGTCCTTTGGCAGTAGAGACCTGCTGCCTGTTTCTAATCTGACTGAGTAGCTGCCAAAATTCATTGCCCAAGCTACACTTTGTAACTTGGGTAATGAAGACTTTGTAACTTTGGGTACCCTTTGTAACTTGGGTAAAAAAGAAATTTAATTATAAATAAAGACAACACATGGGGGTTTTGGCAGTTTGTGAGACATTTACAAAGTTACACTTTGTAACTTGGGTAATCTCACCTCCTGGGAAACTTCAGGACTACAGTGAATTCTAGAGCACATCGTTGGGACCACATAGAAATCATGGTATTGTGACATATCAAATCTGTAGAGACAGCTGAAGGCCCCAGGAGACAAATCACAAGGAGAAATTGTATCAGCATGAAAACAGGCGAAGTCTTGTTATAATTTTTTGCATCAATGTGCTTTCCCCTGAAACTTATTAAAAGCTTACTGAATAAACACTACCCAGCAATAGAAAAGGAGTTTGAAGGTTTAGATTAAATGACTCCTGGCATCTCACTCAGGAGACCATGTACCTTCTGTTGAAGCAGTAAGACATCTGGCCTTGGAAATAGTGGTTAAAAATAAGCTGGAACAGTGGTGGGTGGCGATGTACCTGCAGATCCACTCATTATCCCTCATTCAGAGGATTTGCTATCTGAGCAAGCGTCATTTTAGCAGTCTGTTGTCTGTTGGCATAAACCTATGGTCCTTAGAAAAATTTCTGAAGACGCCAATGACTTTGCTGGGAGTTTGCTGGTTAAGTACACAGTTATTTGGCTAATAATTCAAATAACTTCCTATTTTCCTTCAAAATAGTTATTTTGAAGGAAATATGAGCAACTGTTGTTGTGCCACTACATTTTTGTATTTTGCTGTATTGATGGAAGTTTTGACATCCAGTCTGAAATTACATGTGAACTCTGCAAGCTTGAGAAATTTAATTATAAATAAAGACAACACATTGGGGTTTTGGGAGTTTGTGAGACATTTGACTACTTCTTGAGCTCTGCATGCTTCCCCGATGCCAAGCATTGTCCACCCTGAAAAGGAGCTAACAGCTTCAGGTTATGAAAAAGCTCAGCTGTGATTCTGACATCCTGGGGGTCAGGGCAAATGTAATTTCTTTTAGTGGAAAAAAAATGGTGATCACGAAACTGTGTTCTAACATGGTGCTCTGCTCCAAAACTGTAATGAAACTGGATGAGTAGGGGGTTCAGTGTTAAAATAGCACCTGGCTAAGGGTACGCTTTCTTTTTAAAATGCATGAATCACACACTTCAGCAGCAAAACTGGCTGATGATGAATCCTAAAAAAAAATTTTTTTCTAAAAAAGGGATTAAACATTGTCTATCCTATAATGTATCTATTTGTGATGAAATGCCAGTTCCTAAGTACATTCATGGGAATGCAGCATTATTCTGTTCACTCATGTTAGCAGCCAGAGCTGGTGAAATTTCAGTGACTGTAATGGAGAGAAGAAAGGAGAGGAGAGGAGAACTGATTTCCATTGAAATCAATGGCAAAATTCTCCCCTAGTATGCATGTACTTAAGAATATTGATTTTCTGATTTTTTTTCATGACCAGAAGGACAAGAAACACCTTCTGATGTAGGTGTTTTATACATGGATTTCCTGAAGCCCTTTGCTTCTTGTTGGCAAAGGTGGCAGGGGAATAACGTGGCTGCTATTATGCAGACATCTCGGAGCTAAACCAGTGCCGTGGAGGAGCTCAAGCTTCTGAGCTTGACGTTTTGACAACCAGACTGTGGAGAAAGGACACTGGCTTTCAGTGGATGGCTAACAGTTTTGTCTGAAACAGTGCTTGCTGGAGGGAAATAGTAAAAATCCATTCTTCCCCACCCAAAATTCTTTCCACCTGTTCTAGCAGTACATGCAACTAGTACATTAAAAATATCTGTCAACTGGGATAACCAGCCACTGGGACCCTTAAACGCTCATCAGCTGTTTCAGTTCAGTGGCTGGACTTGCTACACCTTCAGTCTGCAAAACAGGCACACAAAAAATGGGATCTTCTTTTTAAAATGAGCAACAGGTCTTGCAGATGAGATGGAAGAAGTTTTTATTTGGCTGAGTCACTGGAGGCTGAACGTCTTTTAATTAAATGTGATATTTTAGCATGGAGATGTATAGCCCCTCTGAAATATCTGTGCAGATAAATTAGGCTACTTGCCAGGCAGCAATGAGGGTGGGATTCAGCTGCCCTGATTTTTCCCCTACTTGTATATCTGAATCTCACCTATTGATCCTGCATTCCCTCCTGATTCAAGAGGGGAAAGATGCATATTCCAAGGAAAATCAGCTCATTTTTAAGGGAGAAACTATAATCAGTCTGATAAATTGTCCTCTGGAGATGCCTGTTTGTCCCTCTTGACTAGAAATATTGCTTAGAATTATTAATTCATTCTTAGAGGTCTAGCTTTGAGACATCTAACAGTTAGTTTTGAGTCAGATACTCATAAATTTCAGTATGTCCTTCTATTATCAGACCACTGAAAAGATTTTTCCTTTATGGTATGATGTTGCTTTATGACAAAATAATTTTTCCAAGTACATGAATTAAAAAATCACATTGGTCCCATCCCATCCTTATATTTTAGTCGGGTAAGGAATGAAACTTGCCAGCATCCTGCCTGTGCATTTGTGGACCTACAGGCTCTAAAGCATGCTATGTCCTCACCCTATGCCCTGGCAGCTGTGATGAGATGCTCAAAGGGGTTTTGTGCCCTACCAAAAGTTTGTCGTTTTCCTGAAATAACTTATTGCCTTGTTTTTTTTCTGTTTGCAGTTACAGTGCCTGGAAGACTCTTTGAAAGGCCCTTAGGAAGCTGGATGCTGGCAGCAAGGGTTACCTCTCTGTTCCAGAACTCCAGTCCCCAAATCCCCGTAACTTCCTGCTAGAAGAAGATGAAGTTTATAATTCTGTCTCTAAATTTGATCCTAATCTGTAAAGGCAAATTGATGACAAATACTTTTTGGAAGAAGCTCATAAAAAAGCTAGCTAAATACAGCCAAAAAGCCCCTTTGCAAACCTGCTATAAATTAATCTATAAAATTCTAAATTAATAGAATATTCCCATGACTAGAAGAACAGCATTTATGTTCTCCCAGTTGCCTATCCTTCTAGCTATGTCATGTACTGCTCGTAGGGATGCACGTATTTTACCTACTTGTTGCTTGCCATATTCAATACTGTGAGTTGCTTTGTGAAGAGGTGGTAGAAGCTTCTTCTAAGAGCATAAAGCAAAGCTGAATATAACATACTTGCTAGCTGCATGTAACATACAACCGACTAAGAAAATTAATGCTACTAAGAAGATTAATTTTCTGAAAAGGAGAGACAAAAGTGCAGCATGGAGAGTTGCAAATAGCTTCTGAGAAGATGAAATATTCAGTGAAGAAGAGCATGCCATTTTGCTGCTCGGAACCTCCTCACCATGGAAAGGAGATCCTTTGACCCCATAGAGTTGGATTAGCTCCTGCATATGCACACAGGTGGAGGATGGCCTTTCTTTTAAGTATAGATTATTGTGCCTAGTTGTGGTTTTTTTCCTGGAGGAATATTTTGTGCACTGAGTACCAGAGGCAGTAGGACCTGTTCTGTAGCTGTTCTGTACATGACTTCACTTTCATGACCAGAGTAATTGTGTGTTTAGGACCAGGTCAGGTTATTTACTTTCCATACATCTTTATAAACATGTGGTTGCATAGCTGAACTAATAAAATTAGCATGAGGAGCCACTGAAATATGTATCACTTACCTGTTTGGTAAGCTCTGTGCTGATGCAACTCCACCGTGTCTCCTCCTCATGGAAACAGCTATAGCTTCAGGGATCTCCGGGAAGCTTTGCCCACCTGCACTAGCTAAGGATTTGGTCCACAATATATGCACATAGGTGACAAGCATGTAGGAGTCTCTTGTTTGCTTTAACATGCTGTGTTTCCTGCAGATGGTGATTTGTAACCTGCTGTAAACAGTGGTACCTTTAATAATCATTTTACTGGTTTTCATAGATCTTTGCTGTCTAATGGGTTTTGGCATTATGCAGCAAAGGATGTACTCTTGCTCTTGCTCTTTTTCCAATTACTTTCTCTCCTTCTCCAGACATCTGAGAGAATTTACAATACTTTCAGTAATAAAACTCCAAGACATGTTTTTTCTCATTTCTTTAAGAGAGGAGAAGGTACTGTATGAAAAAAGTTTGTGGCATAGAAAGATTATTATTACATCCTGTGATAAAAAGGGGTTTTATAGTGGAATATGCAAGACAGGTTATATTGATTCCCTTAGAACATTCCAATATATAGTTGTGTTATATGTAATATATATCATCTCAGGGTTTCCTGAGGTTCTTGAAATTTTGTAATCTGTGCTCGGTGAATATCATTGATCCCTGTTAGACTTTTCTCATTTTGAAACTGAAGCTACATGGGGTTTGTTCTATAGGTTTTGTTATTGTTCCTTCTACAGATCCCAGTCCTGAAAACCCAGCAGTCAATTTGATAGTAAGGGTAAATTATTTCCATCCTACCACCTTTGGTAGAAAAACTCTGTACCCTAACTTTTACTGACAACGATAGTGGCATCACCTGTTGTAGTGAGTAAAGCTGTATCAAATATCTGTCTGTATCAAGCCATGAGGTGGCCCTAGGGTAAATTAAAGGACATTTTAGTTTTGGAGAAAAACAAAAAAAGGCCAATCCTGTATCTTAGTCATAAAAGACTGAGCTTTAAAGGCTAATCTCTGTGAATTCATCCCCTGGAAAGGCACTAATGTAGCATGCATGGGAAGTTATGAGAATCTAACAAAGCCACATTTAAGCAAAGAACAACCAAACTAGACTAGGAAATACTGAGAAAAACTAAACTGAATCCAGCTGTACTATGGAAGAGGGTCTGTATAGGCTTCCTATGTATGTAGTACATAGTAGTATACCCGTGGTGCACAAAGTACATGGCACGCAGGCCACGTATACCTCCAGAGGTGACAACCATAGTCCCCACTCCTCCCTGGCACGGAGAAAGCACTCAAACCCTGTCACTGTCTGGACCTCAGCTTTGTGCTTGCAGCTCTGTATCAGTTGTCTCCTTCTACTTGATATCCTGAGATCAAACCCTCTCCGAGTGGACTACCATCTAATCTCTCCTTTCAAAGGACTAACCAGGACACACTGTTTCCTTCAAAGACAACAGCAGTGGCTTTGTAGTGGCCGAATGGTTATGAGCCGGCGCTGCCAAAGAGGGACACCCAGTTTTTAGCCTCAAAGACTTCAACCTTGAGACTCCAACTTCCTAGAAGAATGTCTAAGCCTCAGGCTAGGAACTAAGGGCTGGGAGGTAAAGGCACAGGCTATTGAATCAGAGTGAAGGCACTTTCTGCCTTAATCCTGGTCTTAAGGGTTTCAATTGGACTGCACCCTGCTCTAAATGCTTGCACCCTTCATGGGACTGAAAGCGTAATTTTGGTGCTGGGATTCACAAGAGACAGAGACGAGCTCAGAGCTCAGGAGCTGCCTGGTTTCCACAAAGCTAGCAGGAGACCCAGGTAGTCTCTGAATAAAAGACCACAAAGTGAGCTGATGTAAATCCTTCTACATGCTCTGGGTTAAGCCCTCAGCAGGGGTAAAACTACCTTCATAATGTTCACCAAGAGTCATAGACCTTGTCATGAATTCCCTGTTGCCTTGCGGGACTCCCTTGTTCAAAGAGCTTCATTTTCTTAATTACACAATCAATGCATAGACTAGGACTGCACTTTAAGGTGTTGTATTCTTACCGTAATTAAAAATTAAATTGCCTTTAAACTTTTCAGAGCATGTGTACAAAAGTTTTGATTTCTTGTTAGCAAAACCATTTTTTTCCCAGCCTAATTAACTGTATTATTACTGATGAAGCACAATGCACATTTCAATTGCTGTAGCTTGAAGATGAATGTTAAACAACCTGTGTCTTCAGTTGAACTGGATTTAATATTTTGAGTTTGAATCTTCCAAACTACTCCTCTTTGCTCACATTTGATGTTTCATCCAGTTGTTCTTGGTGTTGCTCTCTTTCACCTTTTTAAATGAGTTTTGTTTGTTTTAACATGCCACTCCGTATGCAGTGTGGTATGTGGGCAGGTATCAGAGCTTTAACCTATATACATATTAAAATGCCGTTCTTATACCTCTTGCCATAATTATGTGTTCTCTTAAAGAGAATCCGGTGTTCTTTTCCTAAAACAGCCTTCGTTCTCGAGTCCCTTACACAATCTGTAGGCAAATTTGCTAGAAATAAACATGATGACGTGAGAGGGGATGGACTTGTCGAAGGCACGAGGCAAATCTGTGAGATGAGATGCTGCAGCTTATGCTCAGCGAATATGAAACTGTCAGCTGGAAGATTTCTTTCCAAAAGGCTGCCTTTGCGAAGGAGCTGCTGGAGAAGAGCGTAGCTACTTCAGCAGCATGTGTCTAATAGGCAGACTGTTTCCAAGAGCCACAGGCAAACAGAAGGTCTCCTCCTCCTTATGCTCGGGTCACTTTACTCAGGGAAAACACCCATCTGGGCTTCTGGACACTATTTAACTCTCTCTGAGAACATGGTGGCAGGGAAAGAAGCTGATCTGGATAGGTTGGTCATTGTACCCTGGCACCTGAGACCCGCTGCTCTCCTAAGCACTTCTGGTATGACCCTGGTCAAATCGTGCAGGCTGCCCCGGGGTACCTTTGAGCCCGAGGGGAACAGGAACAGCAGCGGCATCCCACAGAGCAGTGGGACAGCAAGACTTACAAACTGGCAGGATCTTTGGTACCATGGGAAAGGGATCATATCTGTACCACTAGGAAGCCAGCTATCACACACATCACTACTGGAACGGATTTGTGATTAAGAGCCTTAATCAGTGCTGTTCCTCCTCCTTCCCTCAGCTGCTTCTTCCCAAGGCTCAGCCCCTACGGATGTGCTGATGCGACTGTTTGTGGTCCAGTGCTGTAAGGAGGGCCACTGACCCAAGGTAAAATAAAAATATTCTTTCCTCATTAGCTGGTGACCTGATTGATAATTTGTCCCCAAAATGACTGTGTTGGCATGAATTCAGGGACTGTGCTCTGTGGCATGGGCTCTGTTTCCAAGGCTGGAATCTCCACACTGTGGCCCTGCCACCAAAGCCCCCAGATCTTTGAATGATGCCTTCAGGCTGCTGCAAAACCATGGGAAGAAAGAAGAGTTCTGATCTGTGTTATGTATGCTCAAAGTTTATAAATCTTTTCTACTTATTTAAACATTAAGAGCAGCACAATAACACTTCCTCCCAGGCTTTGCCTGTTGCCTGTTTAAAATGAAAATTTTTAAGGTAGAGAGATTGTGCACAGGCTACTTATGTCTCACTGATCTAATTGATGATGTTTTACTTCCACAATAGTGCAAATAAAACCTTATGATAAATTAGCGAGTGGGAGATGTTTTCAATAATGCATTATTACAAAGATCAGCATAAACTCTGAATAAATGACAAATGAGAGTCAGTATCCGATACAGAACTGTAAACTCCCATTTTGCTAACCATCGATCCCCAAATGATTCTTTGCCTTTAACATAAAGAAATTACTGAGATGTCACTGCGCTGTGCAACTATTTTCTGGGGTGAGCAGAATTGCCATATATGTAGGACTTGAAAAGTGTGAGGAAAAAAGAGGAGTTCAGATAACAGGGAGAAGAAGAGGTGGAAAAGAGGACATGAAAGGCATGGGGAAGGAAGGCAAAGCAAAATGAGGTGAAAGAGATTTGAAGGTCTAAGAAGGAGAAAGATGCTAGCTGAAGGAAAGGAATAGGAAATGATACAGCAGGTCATTCCTCATTAGGATTTTTTAGCCAAGCAGGTGCGTAACAGGGGAGCTGGTATTTGGGGGGCTTTGGGAGATAAAGTAGTTTATTTTCAGGAACAAACCCCCTCTATTTGTTCCTGTGCTAGGTGCTGCCAGACACCAGTAAATGGCACTGCCATGTTGGAAGATGAGCATTGCCAGCCCAGACGGCCATGCCACCCGGGACCAGGTCTGGCCTTTAACTGGCCCAGCACAGGTGACATCCAGCTGCCACCTGCTCCCACCCGAGGTGACATCCATCTCCTACCTGCTCCCACCAGAGCTGGCAGATGATGCTCAGGGCAGAGCTAAAATAAGTCCAGCAAAAAAAAAAACCTAAAAATCTCTGCCCTCCAGGCACAGAAATGTAAAATAAAATAAAAACAAATGAGCTGGACCTCTCTCAAAACCCAGGGGATGCCTGTCCTGGGGGAGCTCTGCGCCCTGCTGCCCATGAGGGTCCACCTCAGCACGTCTCCCATCCCCACTACTGCTGGCTTTAGTGGATGCCAAAATAACTTTCTGGGGCAAAACCCGAGGTCTGTGGGGCCAGGGGAGTGAGCTCAGAGCCCTGCACGGACGGAGGGGAGAGACTTTCATCCTAAAGTCATTGTAAAGCCAGAGAGGGGTTTATCGTCTACAGCTAAACGAAAAGGCAATGGAAAAAGGAAAAAATCCAGAGTAGCAACATTGGATACACAAAGACTGTCATGGACCAGTGCGAGTTTGCAAAATTATATGTAAATGATCCCAGTTTTGACCGTGGTGGCCCTCTGCTAATCCCAGAGAGAAAACCTACCCAGCAAAGGAAAGTTTTGTTTAATTTGCTTAACAGGGACCAAAATGCTGAATATATTAATAATTTCTATTTCCAGGGAAACGCTATATCTTTAACGCTTCAGTGCCAAAGGGGGGGGTCACAAGAGCTTAATGCTCACAGAATAAAAATCAGGTAGCGTTTTCTCCGTATTCTGCACCCAACGCCAGTGGAAATGAGTGTCGGGCGTGTGTCTCCGCGAGCGGCACCAGCCTTTCTGCTGCTGCTGGATGCGTTTGGCTGCTCCCATAGCGCTCTGCGTGCTCTGAGCAGGACAGGGGTCCCCCCTGGATTTACCACCCGAAAGGTGTCCCGAGGAAACGAGGGGTTTTTCTCCCCTCTCTGGCTGACTCCTGGCGTTATCCCGCCGTGTGACCTTTTCCCCACTAATCTGAAATAGCAGCTTTTCCTGTATTTACAGGTTAAATGGAAGATACACATTCTACTTTTTACTCATTGTAATGAAGATCTTTTTGTCTGTCTCCGAATAAAGGGGCCGGGTTGGTTTACAAATTGCGGGTCAGCCCATTCCGTGACCTGGGCAAACAACCCGGGTCACATCTCCTCAAAGCCTCCCCGCACAACTGGAATAAGTTAATTTACCCCTCGGCGGCTCCGGCCCCGCCGGGCAGGCCCGGGCTGCCCGGGGGGGTGCCTGGGGTCCCGCCGCCCTCCTGCCAGGGCTGCGGGGACACCCGGGGACGCTTGGTTCAGGCGGGACCGAAATCGCCCTGCTGGGCACGGCAGGAGGGAGCCGTGCCGCGGCCCGGCCGGCGGCGAGCCTTGAAGGGCTCGGACTCGCTCTCCAGGGCTTTTATTCGCTTTACTCCCGGCGCTCCGCGCCTCCGCAGCGGCCGCCTCCCCTCTCCGCCCCGTCCTGCGCCTTCCCCCTCACTCCTCCTCCTCCGGACAAGCCGCGCCGCGGGGAAACCCGCTGGCAAAACACACGGGAGATCCCGGCGCCTTTCGGACGCGTGTCCCTGGGAGCACCCCCCACGGGCGCGTGGGAGGGCGGCACCCACGGGGGTGCGGGGGGCCATCCCCCACCCCGCGGGGCATCCCCGGGACTTCATCCCTCCGCGCCCCGGCGGCTCCCCCGGCCCCCGGTGACGGCCTCGGGGCAGCGGACGCCCGGCACCGAGACCCCACCCGCCGCGCCGCGCCGTGCCGCGCCGTGCCGTGCCTGCCCGCGGTGCCAACCCACGGCCGGTGCGTGCAGCAGCCGCCCCGGCCCTCGCGGACCACGTTTCGCTCGTGTTTTTGTTCCCCTGGGTGGGTGGGGGGAGACCCCCACCGCCACCCGAGGAAGCTCCCTCCCGGAAACAAGCAGGGGCGGCGGGTACAAACATTTATTCCAAGGCATCGCTTGTACAGGCGCCGCACCCGGAGGTGGGAAGAGGAGCGGGCAGGGGCAGAGCCGGGCCCCCGGGGCAGAGCCGGGTCCCCGGGGCAGAGCCGGGTCCCCGGGGCGTGCGGCCGAGGGCTCCCCGCCCGCCGCGACCCCCGCGCATCTCCCGGCCCCCGGCAGCCTCCCCGTGCGCCCGGGCGTAGCTCGCAGCGTCGGCGGTCATAAATAGGATGTTTCAGGCGGGGGCGAGTCTCTATAGCATGGAGGGGTGCTGGCCCGGGGGCAGCCCGAAGGCATTGGGGTGGGAATGGCCGAGGAGGTTGAGGTAGTGGCGGTCCAGCCCCTGCACGGAGGAGAGGAAGGTGCTGCGCTGCTGGCCGGGGCTGGCGAGGGGCACGGCGGCGTTGGGGAGGTGGTAGGGCAGGGAGGGGCTGCGGGCGGCGCCGTGCCACGGGAAGGGGCCCCCCGAGGGCGGCTGGAGCACGGCCTCGCCGGGGCTGTGGCCGTGCCCGGGGCACTCGGGCCCGGCGTGCAGCTGGTAGGAAAAGTCCGGCTCCGGGAGGGAGCCCAGGGAGGTAAAGAGGGGCTCGGTGACGAAGCGCGCTTTGGACTGGAGGAAGGCCAGGATGCGGGCGTATTTGGTGTCTTTGGTCTCCATCCGCTCCACCGTCGTCAGGTAGTGGACCAGGTTCTTCATGCACTCGTGGTAGCCGTAGTGGAAGTAGTTGGCGAACTCGGAGAGCAGCTCTGCTGGAAAGGAAGGGGCAGCGGAGCCGAGCTCCTCAGGGTTCGGCCGGGGCGGGGGGGGCCGGGGCCGCCCCCACGCCGCGGGTGTCCCGGCGGGGGGGCCGCGGGTGTCCCGGCCCGCCCACCTACCCTTCTCCCGGCCGCGGGGGAAGTCCGCCGAGTGCAGGGCCCGCAGGTACTGCACCGTCATCTCCAGGATCTCCGCTTTCTCCAGCTTCCCCGAGCTCTGCAAGGGGCGGGGGAGAGGGGCATCACCTCTCCCCTGCGGCTGCGCTCCGCTCCGCCGGGCCGCCCCCCCGGCCCCCGCAGCGGGGGGGGTCGCTCCGCACCGGGGAGAGGGGCGCAGGGGCTGCCCCCCCCCGCCTACCTGCTTGGCCAGAGCCATGGGCACCGTCTTCCCCAGCTCGGTGAGGCAGCGGTTGATGCGGTCCCTCCTCCGCTTCTCAATCACTTTGTGGGAAACCGGCGTCCTCTGCAAAACAGACGGGGCGCGTTAGTGGGGGAAGAGCAGCCGGATCCGGCCTCGCCGGGGCAGCCGCCCCCGCCTCCGACCCCTCCAGGGCAGCCGGTCCCGACCCCGCTCCGAGCAGCGGCGCCGGGCGCGACGCGGCCCCGGGAGGGATGCTCCGGCGGCCGTTCCTCTCCGCGCCGCCCCGGGGGCTGCCCCTCTGCGCGGGCGGCCCAGGCAAGGGAGGTTTGTTTGGGGGGGAGGGTGGGGTTTTTTTTTGGGGGGGGCTTTTTGAAGGGAAAGGCGGTGAGGGGGTCGGGGCCAGGTCTGCCCGGCGGCCCAGCAGAGGCGTGCGCGCAAGGCGGGCGGCGACTCACCCTCCGCTCCTTGAGCTTGGAGGCCATGGTGGGCACTGCCTCCCCGCTCTCTCCGGGCCCCTTATAAAGCCATCACTTCTTGGGGGGGACCCCGGGGGGCCTCCACGGGCCCGCTGATCCCATAGGATTAGGGGGCGAGCGGCGCCGGGGGAATGTATGCATTAAAGATCAGGGTGGAAGGGGGCGAGAGAGGGATGAGGGGTTTGTGGTTTTTTTTTTTTTCTTCTTCTCTCGTCTTCCTTTCCACCCCCCTCCTCGCCCCCGTCCACGCAGCCGAGGGCGGCCCAGCTGTGTCGCCCCACGTGGACCTCGGGGACACACGTGACGGTCCCACAATAGCGGCGGGGACGGGGACGGGGATGCGGCGAGCGGGGCGCAGGGCGCGGTACCGCGCCCTGCGCCCCGCTCGCCGCATCCCCGTCCCCGTCCCCGCCGCCTGCCTGCAAATCCCCGTCCCCCCACCCCTCCCCTTAGCCCCAGCGCTGACTGCATTTTAAAGCCTGTCCAGAGTCATTAAAGTAATTAAGTAAGCCCTTAATAGGCTGTTCCGCCCAGTTCAAGGGAGAACCCTTGGAGACGGAGTGGCCCCGTTTGTTCTCAGGCTTTTCTCACACGACTTGGTGACACGTCCATCTTTATAAGAGATGGCAGCGAGGCTTTTTTTGTTTACACCGCTTTATGCGCCGGGGACACCCCGGCAGGTGTGGGACCGGGGGGCTGGCACACGATATCCCCCCCCTCGCCCCCCTCTTCTTTTTTTTTCCGCCGGCCCGGGGAGGCTCTCGCCAGCCTTTGGCACACGACGCTCCTTTTTTGTGTGGTGTGCGCGTCTGTGCGTTGTTGTTTTACCCCCCCTCCTCCCCCCCTCTCCTTTGGAGAGGCTCAATTTGTAGCCTATTATCCTATAGGAAAATGTCCCATTGAAAAGTATGAATAGTTTCATTGGGCCTAAATTTTAATAATGCGGGTCAAAGAAAAGAGGGGCAAATAAAGAGGGGATCGCAGCTGGTCCGAGAGTGCATTATTCGGTGTCACCTGCGAGCGGGGTCGCCGACAGACCCCCTATTCATTTGCCTAATTTTGGTCAATTTAACAAACTTCAGGAGAAATTATTGTGGCATTGTTAGGGAGGGTAAAGCTTTCTGATCGAATTAACAGCATGTTTTGATCCGGTAAATGTCATTAAAAAGAAAGAAACAATCGCGTTTAAAGGGGGGCTCCGAGTTAAACGCGCCAAGTGGAGACGCCGGAGCGCAAAGCTCACAAAGGGAGCAAGTAACTGCCACAGGGGAACTTTTGTACGCTCACATTGCTGAGGTTTTTTACACAAAAAGGCATTATTTCATACTTGAATACGTTTAATCCAACAATTGTCTATTTTCTGCAAACATATTTTCACAGCATTGTTAGCTTTCCTCTCCGCCGCCCTCCGCCCGGGCAGCCGCGCTCCTCGCCTGGCGAGCGCACCGAGCCCCCGGCCCGCCCCGGCCCGCCCCGCACCGCCCCGCACCGCCCCCGCCGGGGCCGCCCCGCCGCGCCGCGCCGCACCGGGGGGCCGCCCGCCCCCGCCGCCCGCCGCCCGCCCCGCAGCGCGGCGGCGGGCCGGGGCCCCCCCGGGCCCTCTCCACGGCCGGCGGTGCGCCTCCGGGGCCGGCACCGGGCCGCGGGGCCGCCCGGCCGCCTCCCCGGCCCCGGCCCCGCCGCCGCCGCCGCCCCCGGCCCCGGCGCTGCCGCGGGGCGCCGCCGCCCGGGGGGAGGGAAAGCCCGAGGGCGGCCGGGGCGGCGGCGGGGCCCGGCGCCTGCTCCCGCCCGCCCGGGCGACGCCGCCGAGCCCGGGCAGCGCTGCGGAAACGGCGTTCGTCCCGGCCGCGGCAGCGCGGGGAGGTGGTTCCGCCGGCACCCCGCGTCTCCTCCCGCGTCCCGCATTTTTCCGCCCGTCGCCCTTTGTGATTTAAATGGGGAGAGCCACCCCCGCCTCATCGTCCCTGGGCGTGCACGGCGGCGGGCGCCGCCGCCCTCGCCCGCCCGTCTCCCCAGAAGCGGCCGGGGACAGGCGCGGTGCCGGCCCTCACCCCGCCGCCCCGGGCCGGCCCGCCGCCGCCCCGGGCTGGCCGGGAGCGCGGAGCGGCTCCGCGGGAGGAGGCGGCGGCGGCGGCGGCCCCGGGGCGCGTCTGCCCCGGCCGGCGGGGCGGGCCGGGCCGGCTGCCCGCCCGGGCGCCCCTGCGTGCGGTGCTGTTCGCCGTATTATTCTTCCAGGACCCTTGTAGGTTTCGGTATATTCATTCTCGTACAATGGGATTAAACACTAACCGTTATCATCCAAATTAACTAAACCCTGAATAGCAAATGCGGGGGCTTTTATTTTTTTTCCTCCTCTTTTGCTCCACCAGCGTGGATGGAGTTGATCCTCTTACCGCCTGTGTTAACCGCCAGCTGCGGGCACCTGCGAGGCAACTTTTTACACGAGGGAAGTTGTTTATTTTCTCCCTGGCTGCTCCCGCATTGCCTCCCCCGCGGGCCGGGACGCCCGGCCGGGGCAAGCCGGGACAGCGGCGGGGGAACGCGGGGCGGCGGCGGGGCTGGGCGGCCCCGGCACCCTGCCTGCACCGCCGCCGCATCCTCGGAGGGCTTCGGCGAGGCTGAAGCCGCAGCGGGCGCCACCCGGCGCTGCCACGGTCGGACTCTCACCCTTGCAGGGAAGCTAGGAAAAGGCTTTTTGTTAATTACTGCTTCAGCTTTTGCGTCCCCGTGGGCGCCTGTCGGATCTCCTTGCGGGAGACGCGTGCCTCGTTGGCAGCCCAGGGCGGACACCCGCCTCCCCACCTCTCGCCACCGGTTCTCTGCTCCCGCCCGCGTCCCCCGCCGGCTGCAGCCCTCTCCCCGGCCGAGGGGCTGGCCGGGGCTGGCCGGGGGCCGGGGCGCGGACCCGCCGCCCCGGTAGGCGCGGAGCGGCGGATGAGCACGCCGCCGCCCCGGGGCCGCGGGGCCGGGGGACGCCGCGCCGCCCCGGCCGCCTCTCGCCCTCTCCCCGCGGCCGGCCCGGGGGTCCCCGCCTGGGGGGGGCTGCGCCCCGGGGGAGCGCCCCGGCCCGGCCCCGCCGGTGCGCTGCCGGCGCACGGCTGCTGCGGGAGCGGTGGCTGCAGGCGGGCGGTTCGTCGCCTCTCGGTAGCGCTTGGTCCCTCTCCTGTTGGCACTGGCTGCCGTCCGCTGCCCAGCCACGGGGTCTGCCGGGGGAGTCCCTTGGGAGGTGCCAAGCTGCTTTGAAGTGGCACCTAGCTTTGCCTTTCACGAAAACAGACCGTCTTCCCACTTTTTCTTCCCTCCTCGTTTCTTTTTTGACTCCTATATAACCTTGGGGTTATATGAAATTACTTCGCCAAGTAGTTCACGCTGCGGCTATTAGGCTTGCAAATCATTGGCGCTGTGTGCACGCAAGAAGCCAGCTAACGAGTGTCCCATGGGAAGCGTGGTCCATGCAATTGGCGGATCGAGTGCAGAAAGTCAAGTGTCACAGCGTGACTGGGGCTGCAGTTGGCCTGCTGCCTGCCGTCTGGTTTGGGGCTCCAAAGAGCGTCACTGGAGGTCCTGCTGTGTGAGGCGGAAAGGCAGTCACACTCCTGGCCCATCTCGTGGCTGGTAGGGAATGGGAGAATGCAAAAGGTGCAACAGGTCCTACTTGGAGGAGGGAGTCGCTTTATTACCTGGCGATCCTGGATCTGCGAAGAAGACGAGAGAAGGCATTTCTGAACCATGAAAGAAGGCATTTCATTTAGCAGGCGTTTAACCCACATCTGTGCATATAGCGGTTCCTGATGCTGCACCGGCTTTTGCTGTGAGTTTGTTTACTCTTGCACTCTCAGTGAGGTTAGGCTGGGCTAGCAAGTTTGGAATAGGAGTTTCCAGTCTTTTCATAGCTCCTAATGCTCTCTGCCTCTGGGTCTGGGGCTGCTTGGCCATCATTTTGTTCCCCAGCTGGAAAGGTGCCTCTTACCTCGATCCTGCTGTTGCTTCCAGCTATAGTCTGCCTCTGTGTCTTCCTCCTCTGTCCCAGGGGAAGGACCACACTTCTCTGTTTTGCTCACCTGCCACGAATGATGGCTTTAGGAGGGGGGAGGTGATAAACATGACAGGACCTACCCATCTCCATCCCGAGGTGGTCCTTCACAGAACAAGCCTTGCTTGTTGCCATGACTCTTTGGTATTGTTGGGTTGATTAGAGGGCGTTCTCCTCAAAAGCCCAGAGTGCTCTAGGAAGGCTGTTCGCGCTTCTGTAGATGATGTCCTTCTCATGCTGCAAGATACGATAATGCCCATAAGCTAAACTTTGATCCTAAAAACTCTAAAAGTTTGATCCTTGTCTTAGAAAGTAATCAAGTATCTCTTGGTGCTTGTGGTGGCAGACAGGACTTCCAGGTCAATAGTGCTCCTGAGTGCTGCTACGTGCTTGTTATATTCCACCCTTGAGGAGGCACATTTCATTGTGAACGTATTTCATGGTGTAATTTCAATATAACACACATTGGTCTTCAGGATTAAATGTAAATGTAAAATCTGATCTGGTTTGCTTTTGGATTCCTCTGGTTTGTATGAACACCAGTTAGAAGGTTGTTGTATTCATAAAGACTCACTTTCTGTAATTTTACAACTTTTCAGCCATACTGATTTGAACACGTTGCAATCTGCAGTCTGTGAGTCAGCCTCAGCATCATCACTCTGAGGATGACTGTGGCAGCAGAAGAGGAAGATTAAAAATGGGACACCTGAAAAAGGTCTCACTTTATTTAAGGACTTAATGGAAGTTTCAGTGGATGCACAGAACACCTCAAAAGGCGTAAAACACCCCCACTCAGCAGCCTGGCTTGGTCGTCCCCAAGATGATCCATCCCCAAGATCACACAGAGGCGACTGTTCCCTTGCCTGCAGTCTCATTCTTTCTCCGCTGAACTGACTACGAACTTTTATTGACCATCTTTCTGGAGCAGTCCTGTTTGGCAGTCTGTCTGACAGCACTGTGCAATCTGACAGGACATCTCATATAGTACCAAGTTAGAGAAGAGAACTGTTGGATGGTGCCTTCAGAAACCAGTGCTTCAAAAGGTAATGATTTTTGGAGTACAGATTATTTGAGAGTCATTCTCTCATATGTTCCTGTAATTTGTAGTGTCTCCTGTGTTGACTTTTTTTGTTAGACGTAAAATTTCAGGCTTGTATGTAGTATAGCTAATGTACACAGAATAATATAGGAAAAAATGCTTCACTGATTAAAACCAGGTGTAGTTATATCTGTTATACCCATTTACAGAAGCTGATTTACATCAACAGAAGACCTGACACAGCTTTTACCTTTCAAATATTTGTATATATATGGCAAAACTTGAGATCATGTGCTGTGCATTTGTACAAGGTGAGTCCCCCAAAGTGGCAGAGAGATGTTTACAATTTTCCTGATGACAGCTATCTTCTCAGCCATGTCACTGTTGAGATGGGATGCATTGCTCTTTAAATGACAGCCCATCAAAATGAGAAAGGAGTGCTAAAACTGATTTCAGTGGGGGTTAGGTAGTCTTGAATCTTTGGTGAGGTGTATCTTAGATTGCTTGTGACTGGGGTGGTATATATAAATAGCTAGCTAGCTAGTCTTGGCTGCCTGGTATGTGAATAAAGGCTGAAGGACTTGGTTCAGAGAGTACAAGGGCTCTTTCTGCCATGACATGTATAATGATGATAAAATGTCTACCCTCTCCTCTCCAGTCTTAGGCTGCAAAGCAAAAACTTTCCCTCAGCATGGCTTCACGGAGGGGAAGTCATGCTTGATCCACCTGATAACCTTCTACGATGAAGTGACTGGCTTGGCGGATGAGGGGAGAGCAGTGGATATTGTCTCCCTGGACTTCAGTAAGGCTTTTGGCGCTGTCTCCCATAACATCTTCGTAGAGAAGCTGATGGTATGTGGGCTGGATGAGCAGACAGTGAAGTGGACTGAAAACTGCCTGAATTGCCAAGCTCAGAGGGGGATGATCAGTGGCACAAAGTCTAGCGTCTGGTAACTAGTGGTGTACTCCAGGGGTCAATACTGGGTCCAGTCCTGTTCAACAACTTCATTAATGAGCTGGATGATGGGGCAGAGCGTACCTTCAGCAAGTTTGCAGATGACACAAAAGTGGGAGAAGCGGCTGATATGCCAGAGGGTCATGCTGCCATCCAGAGGGACCTCAACAGGCTGGAGAATTGGGTGACAGGGACCTCATGAAGTTTAACAAGGAGAAGTGCAAAGTCCTGCACCTGGGGAGGAATGACCCCATACACCAGTACATGCTGGGGGGTGACCAGCTGGAAAGCAGCTTGGCAGAAAAGGACCTGGGGGTCTTGGTGGATGCCAAGTTGGACATGAGTCAGCAAAGTGCCCTTGCTACAAGAAAGGCTAACAGTATCCTGGGCTGCATCAGGAAGAGTGTTGCCAGCAGGTCGAGGGAGGTGATCTGTCTCCTCTACTCAGCACCGGGGAGTCCACATCTGGAGTGCTGGGTCCAGTTCTGGGCTCCTCAGTACAAGACAGAGATGGACTCTCTCATAGTGGAGATAGTCCAGCAAAGGGCCACAAAGATAATTAAGGGACTGGAGCACCTCACATATGAGGAAAGGCTGACAGAGCTGGGACTGTTTAGCCTGGAGAAGAGAAAGCTCAGGGGCATCTTATCAATGTGTATAAATACCCAAAGGAAGGGTGCAAAGAAGATGGAGCCAGGCTCTTTTCAGTGGTGTACAGTGACAGAACAAGAGGCAATGGGCACAAACTGAAACACAGGAGTTTCTGGCTAAACAAGGAAAAAACTTTCCTTCTGTGAGGGTGGTCAGCTACTGGAACAAGTTGCCCAGAGAGGTTGTGGGGTCTCCATCCTGGAGATATGCAAAAGCCATCTGGACATGGTCCTGGGCAACTGGCTCTAGGTGACTCTGCTTGGGCAGGGGGTTGGATCAGGGACCTCCAGAGGTTCCTGCCAACCTCAGCCGTCCTGTGATTCTGTAATTCTGGGAGCTGCCGGTGTGAACATTTAGTTCTGATGTAATTTGGTCCTAGTTTGGTTTGGTGTAAAGGAAATGTATTTTAATTTTTTTCAGTTACAGAGCAGATTCAGCTCTTTTACTCTATTCTCAATAGGATGTGATTCATTTAGATTCAGGGCTTCTACACCTGTGTCAAGCAGAATAAGTGGGAGGGAAGCACAGCCTTTTGGTTTATTGTACTTCACCACGTGTTGCATTGTAACTCGACTCATTAAAGGCTCGTTAACATCCATTATACTTATGACTGCTTTGTAAACAATGCTAATTCAATGGGACTTCAGAGCCTAATTCCCTCTAGAGTCCTTTGTAACTCCTAGCCATGACTTTCTTTCTATCTAAAGTGGAAAAGGGGACCCCTGTGAGAGATCTATGGACTCGGCAAAGCCTACTAATTTAGTAATGCCATAGTTCAAGCACGCTATTATTATGAACCCTCAGTACTGAGCTTAAGGCGTGAGCTAGGAACTTAAAGACTTCTTTTCAGCAAAGTGATAACCTTTGGGTCAGTTCAGCTTTGCTCTGAGTTCCCAGAGTTTGAGCAGAGCAAACACTACTCCCTGTTACATTGGCTTCCAGGGAAATGTTTCTGAAATGTGCCCTTGTTGCTAACTCTGAGAGATTTACAATGTTGGGAGTGCATTACGGACAGGCTGTGCCCAGCTTTTTAAGTCTAAATGTTGGGCTTGTAACAGTCATGGCACAAGGAAACACAGAAAAAGAGGCTCAATTGTGGGAACTATCCCTTCATTTCCCTTCCTCTGTAGAAATGGTGAGGTGCTATCAGTGGTCTCGCATGTTACACTGATGGTTGGCTATTGTGAGGTTTGTCCAGCGTCAGCTTATGGCAAACAGAGTAAAAGTAAGATCTCAGAGACTTTGTGAAGGCATCTAAAGTCAAGTCTATACTGTGAAATAAAAAAAAAGAGACTGATGCCTCGGGGTTCCTGCAGAGTCTGTTGCATCTTCTAGGCAAGAACTGCAGCCCCATCCAGTTGCCTTTTGCGGCTTCATTACCGCTGAGCAGGTGGCCTTCCTACTGGTTCTTTTTCTTGCATGCTGAGTGGTCCTTGTTGCTGAAGGCAGAATCATCACTTGTTTCACTGAATGTTAGCACCAAATCCTGTAGTTGCTTTGAGTAACCTAGTGTCTTGCATGTCTCATTTATTCAAAGAGAGAAGAGATGGATATGACCAGAAAGGGAGGTTTGGGACATGCAGCTGAGAGGCACTGTTCTGCTCGCTGCTGGGAAAAGGTACGTTACAAGAGTTAAAGGCTTTCCATTGCTATCTGAGTTTTTGTTCTGTGAAAGTCCTGTGTTTCTTGCTGAGCACTGAAAAGTGTCCTGCTTCTGGAAAGTTTAGGTTGTCCTTCTTCAAGTAAAGTTCTTTGTATTTGAACACTGCCAAGAGCCCTCTCCTGTTTGTGAACTCATGGCCCAAAGGCAATCCCAGAGGTTACGACAACACGTGAAGATCCCACAAATTTCTCAAAACCAAGTGTGAAATTAGATTGCATGTCCTGGCTTTAAAATAATCACTTCTTGCATATGTACGCCTTTGGTGACAGCAAAGTGAGACCACTTTTGCTACACAGGCAAAACATGACTACTAAATACAAAGACCTTCTTTGAAAGCTGTCAAAGTATTTTGGGTAAGCATCATCCCCTGCTCGCCCTGTTCTTTGATTCTTCCCTAGTGCACCACTATGTAATGTCAGAGAAAGGATAACGGAGTTCTGGTCCAACCTCGTAGGGCCATTCTTCTGCCAAAACTGGGTAGACCTGACATAGGGGTATCAGATGGTGACCAAATATTTCTCTAATAAGTCCCCCTTTATGGGTAAAGTTAAGAGTATACTGAAACCCCAGCACTCATAAATCACGAGCCAAGCCCCCAAACTGGTAAGATGAGTGAAAAGTCAGGAGCTTCAAATTGTCAGCAATAATAATAAGCCATCAGAAGGTGGGTTATTTCTGTGGTTTTCTGTTGTTGTTTTTTCCTTCTCCAGCCTTTATGTCTCAGGTTTTCAAGCATTCTTCATAGCCATTAGAATACAAAGGTAGTTGTTATGAAATCTGTGGATCCTGAAGCAGAAGTAAACCACCAAATACCATTAGAACTGCTAAATGAAAACAGGATGTTTTCAGGAACACTAGAAAGGGTGTCTGCACTAGATACGGTGCCACCATCTGGCTCATTTTTTAAACTAACTCTACCAGGCTGGGAAGAAGTACCTGTGTCCCCTCTGGCTTTACTACTATGTCTGTCCCCATGGACCATTTGATGGAAGATTGTTCTACATGCCATAAGAGTGTGTAGCCACCTCATGCATAGTCTCAGGGTCCATTTGTCCTTCAAATTCATACCCCAGCCCCTTGATGGCACAGATAGGAGTGTGGCTGGGCACCCAGCCTGTCGTGAAAGGGCCAGAAAGGAGAGCTTGGAAGAGTTTATCAGTGCCAAGCGCTGGAATCACATACTCTGTTCAACTGATCTGGCACTGTTTCGCTGAAGCAATTATATATCTGGCCTTGATATAAAAAGTACTAATTTCTGCACTGTTATGTTGTATATGTATGTGAAGACTGATACAAAATGCAGATTGAAATGGCGTAACCGTGCTCCATGACACATGTGGCTGACAAGATAGGAGGGAGCGGAGAATTACTCCCACAGTTTGCTCCTGGCATTTGCAAGGAGGAAACACCTTGATTCTTCCACAGCCGGTCTCTGGGGCTATAGGCGGGCACCGTTAGATAAAGAAACAGCATTGCCCGTATTACTTGTCACCAGGAACTTTTTAAAAATAGCTTAATGTCGAGGGGCGTTAACACTCGTAGCAAACAGGGAGGTTTCTTTTTCACCTTCCAATACATGAGCACCTTCACTGGGGAGGCTGCTCGGCCCTTTCCTCGTTTAAGGCTTTATAGCTTTGTGGGGAACTCTGGGGAGATTAGGGGTTGGCTACTGCCCTCTAGTGATCTTCATAATCTAAGGTGTCTAACTCGCCTTTTCTTTTTTCTCATCAAGTTGCTAAAAATTAACTTTGTGTGTGATCAGATGCATGAAATTCTGTATTATGAAACAGTGCCTGATTCACGAGATCTCAGGATTTACACCAGGTGACAGTATGGACTGTCCCTACTGTGGACACCAGCTGATACATCTCTAAAAATACAGTTAATGCAATCCAAGCATGCTGTGTTAGGCATTTATATTATCACCTAAGTTAGTTGTTTCCCAATTCTTTACAAATTGATATACCTTGCTTTGAATAAGCTTACCAATAAATATGCTCCCTAACTAAAAACATTGCAGCATTTTAAATACCACCTTTTAATAATGAGCAAGACATCCTCCTTTCAAAATAATAATAGTAATAATAATAATTATTATTATTATTAGTAGTAGTAGTACTACTACTACTACTACTACTACTACTATCGGGAAATGTTATAGCGTATAAATTGTTGAGAAACAGAACACTTGGTTCAAATACTGGTTAAGTAGTAGGATGTGTGCTTTTTCGCTCAAGTTATTGATTCAAAATGCTAGGTTCCCTAAGTACTCATCAAGTTATACCTAATGCAGGTGCTGTCTGAGCAGAGTTCTGCTGTCGGCATTAGAGGGCAGTCTTGAGGGCTTATTTGATTTTTTGCGTATCGGTCTGGCTAGGATCTAATTTAAAGCAGGCTAGCATATGGCTATTTTTGCTCTGTCACCCAGGCTAAACGCAGTACAGTCAATTAAGAAAAACTGTCTCATTAAGTCTAGTGCCTAGCTGTGTTGCTCATCAGCGAACATCAACAACCACGGGTTAGGGACAGCTGAGTAGTTCTGCAGGTAGAACGGCTGCAATTATGAGATCCTCAAAGCAACAAGTGTGTTGATCTGATTGGCCTACGTAATAAGCACACGAGGAAAGAGAGTCACCTTTACTTGTATCCTGGAAGACTAATTGAGGGGTCAACAGCATTTACTTGTTTTCAGCAACACAACTTAGCGAAACGAATGCGCGTAAATTCTCTCCAGAGTTACACTCCAGGTTTTGATTCGGGGACATGAGACCATCACACATATGAACAGTGCAGCTTATTTGCTCTGTCACGCCTTTTGTGCTCTTGCTTCTAGGCCAATGGACGCTGCTTACCATCATCTTTAGTGACATCATATTTCATCACCTTTCCTTCAGAATTATGTAGGGCAAAGGTTACAAAAGTTCCTGGCATCTGCCATATGATGTAGGAGGAAATCAGCAGCAGCAAAGAGTCTCTTGTGTAATCTGCTATTTTTGGAGATATGTTTCGGTAATAAAATGTTGACTTTATCTACTGAGCAGACTGCTTCCTATAGAGTAAAAATTGCCTGTTGTAAAAAAATGTCTTTGAGGCAAGTTTATAAAATCAAACCTTACAAAGGCATGAGGATAATTTGCAAAACCCAGATTTATAGGACTTATAAGGAAACATTCTGGAGCAAATAGAAAGCAAATGATTTTTCGTGAACATGAGATTGTCAGAGGATAGTGATTCACCATTCAGCTGAGGGAAGGGGAAAAGTAAAAAAATATGGGTGGAAAAAATGGTAAGCTAGGGGAGAGCATGTTTCAGATCCTGAATCACTTCTGTATAAGCCATGCTGACAGCTACTCTGTTTTTTGAGGATTGTTCCAAAATCAACATCACTTGTCTTGAAATGATCTTGAATGGTCCTAAAAATAGCTCGGTACTGGAGATGCCAATTTTTCCAGTAATTTTGGTAAGATGTCAGCAAAATAATTGGCTATGAGAAGCAATGTTCTACCCTCCTCTCCATGGGAAGATGATGTTTCTCTGCTGCAATACAATACTTTAGAAAACTGCATCCTCTCAATTTCTATGATTTTCAGTGTGTCCTAGATATCTTTGAAGATAACCCCATTTATGGCTGATCGCTGCAGAGGTAGGATGGCCTCAAGTCCCCTAACCTGACAGTTGGGCCATTCAAAAAGGTGAACAGGGATCTTGCCAAGTGCAGTGCCAACACAGCAGATTTTTCCAGGTAATGGGGTAAAGCAGCAACTTTAGGGTAACTTCAGGATCCCTATAATCTGGCTAAACCTGAGCCGGGCTGTTTCACCCCCCCTGCTCCCAGCCTCCTTCCCATGCTGCCACATAGATCTGTGCAGAAGGATCCTGATAAGAGTTTTTCTGACTCTTATCAGAGTCATACTGATTCCAGCAAAAGCCAGGAATCTGGAAAAACCCGATTTCCACTAAAATCAGCCCACGGCAATGCCTTTTGATACTAGATAGAGAGGAATCACTTAGGTATCTTTAGGAGTGCAGCGTTTGAAATGTGAAAATCCTGGTCACCTTGGACAAATAGCTGCTCCAGATGCATCAGTCAGTCTGCAGTATGCCTAACAGCTTTGACAGCAACCGGAAAGTCCAAGGAGAATTGTGCCAAACCCTTGGAAACCTAATAAATGGCAGCTCAACGAAGCGATAGACTCTGCTGCTGCCTGAGCACATCCCATGCTGTCGTTTCTGTGGAGGCACGTGCAGGTGTTTGGCATACAACTCAAACGTACAGGACCAGCGTACTGCGCTTCAACAGAGCATGCGCTGCCACCTAAAACTACACAGTGGAAGGAGAGCAAGAGTTCATCTCAGGGAACAGCGTCTTAGCAGCTTTCTCCAGCGTTATAACTGGCCTCTTCCTCCCTTTGGAGACTGTGGTCTGCAAAGCCCCATATTTCTTCAGGCTGTCTTCAGACGGTCTTCCCTCTGCCCTGCTCCTGGTTGCCAATGTGCGCTGCCTGGGAAGAGGGAACCTTATAATAATTAACAAGTAGTAAAAATTAATTTAATTTGATCTTTGCACCTTATTCATCCCAAGTTATCCCTTCTGCCTAGTTTGACAGCTGGCAATCCCATGTGAAGAAACCGGGCGAGGAAGGAGTCCTGTCACAGCAGATCTGGGCTGGGTTGCACAAGCTCCCACTCCAGCGGGGAGGCCAATGGGAGCCACCAGCAGCTCACCCCACTGCGCCGGCGAGCAGGCTTCTCCGCTCAGCTAATTGAGTAACAAGGGAGAAGGGTGATGAGAGATAAAAATTAAAGCCGGGAGAGTAACTGGTGTTTAGACAGTGAAAGTTTTTCTCTCCTGCCTGCTGCGCAGAGGTCTGTGTAACAGCTGTTTGTATGTAAATGGTGAACTTGCCGGTCTGCTTGGTAGGTGCTAGCTGCTTGCTAGCTTCTCTTAGCACAGAGTCCCAATCTGAGGAAACTACCAAAACACTGCAGATGAGCAGGAGGGAAATATTGCATTTTATTAACAAGGCATCCAGGGAAATTTTGACGACCATTTTACACTGATGGAGGAAATCATGTTTAGCACCATCCACAGATATATAGGATACCCAGTGGCAGATGTAAAAGGATAAGAGGTAGACTGGGAAGGGAAGATCATCAAGTTTCCCAAGAATACTATTTTCCCAGCATCTTTCTGTCATTTTCCATTCCCTTTCTCTCCTCTCTTTTGTGCTTTGGAATCCCTCCCTCCACTTCTCCACCCTCTTACCTGTGGCCAGGCTGTACACAAGCAGTCTTCTGCATATTGCTATTTCCTCTCACTAGTGTTTTCATGGCGGTGGAAGTCACAGCCTCCCTGTTTGTGTTGGACCTGTGATCAAAAACCTATAGCAAACACATATTCGCTTGATGATTAGGGATGCAGGCTGTCCAAAGATGATATCGTAAAAACAGGTTATTAATTCAGTATGCACCTTTGCAGGCTGCTTTTATTTAGAGTGTGTTAACCTGCGTCTGTCTGAGAAGAATTTGGTTTGAAATAATAATGGGAAAACATGTGGCTGTGTGCTATGACAGTACTCAAGAGCAAATGCGCAGTGAAGAGCACCAGCAAGCAGCACAGACAGTGCCGAGAGATGCATTTCAGTGCATTTGCTGTGTAAAACAGGAGCACTGCTTGTGGGTTCAATTCTGTTCTTAACCCCCACGCATCAGTATAAAGTCAACGGCAAAATAAACAGAATTTGACATAAAATCAGAAGGGGCATGTGAAGTAATGTTGACATATTTTTCCTTTTTGAGATATTTCTGTAGTGTGCATCAGCTGATTTTTCTCATAACACTTCAAACTGGCTGAAAGCTAAAGGCATTAATGAAATTGCAAGTGAAATTAGGAGAGTGCAGGCCTTTTTTTTCCTTTTGGCACCTCCATCTGTAGTAAAAGTATCTTTATTTAAAATGTCACGTTAGCCAGTTGACATTGCTTTGCAGGATGGGAAGAAGACTGTCAAGAAATATGTTGATGAACTAATAGTCTGATGAACCCTAAGGGGCTCTGAAGCTGGCTTAAATACCTAGGATATTAATTTTATATTACCATCAAGGAAAAAATTTGTGCTGTCCTCTTGACCGTTCTGACAGGAGTGGGGGACAGGAGAATTGAGTCCAGGATGTACCTGAGAGGCTGGATGGACACAACTGTGCTGGATGGCACCTGGAATGGGGTTGTTTAATTCTAAATTACAACTGCACTATTTTTATTAAGCAGTGATTTTCAACCACAGTTTTGTAAGTCCCTGAATTGTAAGTTCTGTTACTTGGATCCTCACCTAACCTTGGCCTATGGATATTTCCCTTTTTATATGATAAACACAAATTCCAGCTTTTCATTACACTGGATGTATAGACTAAATACACTGACCAAGTCATTCAGCTACTGATGTTGGCACTGGAGCCTTTAGGTGTATTTTGATCATGGTCGAGAGAAGTCCTTTAGTGTGATCAGCCACTTAAAAGATAGGTACTGGGTACCTTTCCAGAAGTAGAGACTGATTCAATACACATTATGCGCCAGTTTTTATTGGTGGGGGCGACCCTGGCATTGTCTTTTCAGGCGAGGTTTCTGGTTCTTTATTTATGGTCTTTATTACTCTTTCTGCATGAGCTGGCGTTGCCACTGCTTGCCTCTTTGCGTGCTTCTCAAACCATTCCCTGTCTCTTGCAGAGGTGGTCTTAGGAATCACCCTAGTCATGGCATTCGCTTTTACGATGTAAATGTGTGTGGGGGTTATTATTATATTATTATTTTAGACTTTCTCTGTGTGGGGATGTTGCCTGGATGCCCCTGTCCTGTCTACAGAGGAGTACTCAGGCTTGGCAGCTGATACTGCAGGGGCTGGCACAGGGCTATATGCATTGTGTGGTGCAAGGCAATGAGCAGAAGGAGGAAAGGGGCCATGGCTACACCTCGCTCTCGGTCCTGGGTGTTCTGTTTCAGAACAAAACTAATAGCATTCCACAATCATTGTTCCTTTTAACTCCGAAATAGTCCATGCAAATCTATTGGAGTCGCTCCATTAGCCCCAGAGGGCATTAAATTATGTCTCTGATGGCACTGAAAGTGTCCGTTTTCACTTGACGGCATGTTCGGCCTATTTAATGTTTTTCTTTCCACTTGCATGTTCATCTTCTTGATTTTCTAAACATGGACTTAAAACACTGAAGTGTCAGTACAAACTTTCTCTGTTAATGATGATGCTGATTTTTGCATTGAATAAATATTTATTTCCAGGAAAAAGGCAACTTTATTTTTTAAGGTGGCTAACGTCTGAAGAACACTGTGGTTTTTCAGATGCGTGTGGAATCAACAGGTTAAATTCACCTCTGCTGTATTGCTTCTGAACTTAGTGAATTTACATTAGGGATAAATCTGAGCAAACGTTTCTGGGCAGCTGTCGATCTGCTCTGGCTTTAACCTCAGTGTTACAAAAGCTCTAAAATAGGTCTTGGGGATCTCTTTGGTAACAGAGACAGATTTCTTCTTTGTTCACAGCTACTGAGTACATAAAAGACTGCTTGAGCTCCAAAAATATTTCCTGATGCTGAAGTTCAAGCACAAGCAATGGCCAGAGAGGTGCCAGAAGGAGAAAGATCTGTAAGGGATCCGACAGCATGGGAATGTGTACTGTGCAGCAGGGCATGGTGCAGGGAGCCCACAGCTAGCGCCAGCTGGGATGTATGCTCTGCAGTACCCTATAGAGGTACCAGCTCATATCGGGGAAGCAGCAGAGCCTGTTAGCCAGGTCAGGCATCTTGGTACCATGCTCTATGGCACATTCGGGACATACCTGGGAACTTTTAATGTGGTACTGCTCAGGGGACAGCAATGCAAAAGACCAGCTCATGGTCTTTTGGAAATGCTATTGCAAATATTCAACTTCTTTTTTGGTTTTTGCAGAATCACAGAATCACAGAATCGTACAGGTTGGAAAAGACCTTTAAGATCATCGAGTCCAACCATAAACCTAACACTACCAAGACCACCACTACACCATGTCCCTAAGCACCTCATCCAAATGTCTTTCAAATACCTGCAGGGATGGTGACTCCACCACTTCCCTGGGCAGCCTGTTCCAACGCTTGACAACCCTTTCGGTGAAGTAAAATTTCCTAATATCCAGTCTAAACCTCCCCTGGTGCAACTTGAGACCATTTCCTCTCGTCCTATCACTTGTTACCTGGGAGAAGAGACCGACCCCCACCTCTCTACAACCTCCTTTCAGGCAGTTGCAGAGAGCAATAAGGTCTCCCCTCAGCCTCCTTTTCTCCAGGCTAAACAACCCCAGTTCCCTTGGCCGCTCCTCATAAGACTTGTGCTCCAGACCCTTGTGAAACTATGGGAGTCCAGAAAAGAAAAAGAAGCAGCTTTTGCTTGTGACTTTTGTACAGACATTCTTCACTGGAAGTTGTCTTGTTTACCAAACCATGGTACATACCTTCTCTTTCATTCAAAGCACTTTTTTATTTGCTGCTGTTGTGTTATCAGGTAGTTGGAGAGGGAGATAAAGTGTGGCCTCAGGCAAAGCAGGTAAAGGAAGAAGGAGGAAGACATTGAAAGAAAATTTAGGAAGAAAGCCAGACTGATTTTCTTGATTAAATCTATTATACTAGGGCATAATCTTTCAAAGAAGCTGCATTAACAGAATCATCTTTAAACACCCTGGACAGAAAGCTCAAGGGAGTACTGTAGGGAGTTGTCCAACCCTGGTAAAAGGGAGAAGTAAATTGCTTAATAAGCAATTCTTCATTTGTAATCCTTATTAAATTTCACCCTAATCACTGAGCATTAACAGCAGCAGCTGTGATAGCAGAAGTCATATATTTTTTCAGGTCAGATAGTTCTCCCTCTTTTTCTAAGAACTTAATTTTCCAGTACTATTTTGGAGTTTGGGTGCCTTTATTTAGCAGTGTAAATTTTAGTCTCCAGACCCACAGAAGTGTATTTTGTAATAAGCTTGCTGAATGCAAATTCCCAGTATTCAGTATCCATGAGACGTATTGTCAGAAAGTTTAAGATTTTTAGAAATTTAAAGCCAGCTAAGCTCAGGTACTTGTTTAAGTATTTTGCTAAATAAGACTGTTCCTTTTCTAGTGGAATTTGTACTCTTAAATCAGTTTGAAAGGTTTCTCAGTGAAGTGCTTAACTTGATAAGCAAATAGCTGAACAGCTAAATAAGCTGTTACTGAAAGTTTTTTGTTTTCCTATGGTTCTTGGAAAAGAACATGCATGAAAGGTGATACAATCTGACCTCTAAACATGCTGTGAAGATTGGTAAACAATCCAGGGTATCTCCCACAGAATGAGGAAAGCTCTTCCAACAGATACTGGCTTGTTGCAGCAATACTAGGTCTAGAATAAACATTGGATTTTAGTTTTTCCACTATTTGACCTATTTTTTACTGTCTTTTTGGTAAAAAATCATGTTTTCTTTAGCTGACCTTTTGGGTATTTGTGGGCTGCATTTGAGAACGAGCTTTGAACCTCACCCCAGATGTCCCACTGGAGAAGCAGAGTCCTGACCCTTCAGGTAACCACAGGGACTCCCTGCGCAATGCTTGGGGTAACTTACATCCCCAAAAGAGGATCCAGAGTTGGGACACTTCTGTACCACAGCCCAGTGGTTACTCTCACCAGGCACGTAGGAGACAGTGGCTACCCTCCTTCCGACACCAATGCACCAGTGCCTGCTTTCCTTTGAGTAGCTTTTCTTGCATGTTTCTTTTCTTTTCTTTGTTGGGTACGTTTGCTTCTACAGCTCCTCTACTGTTGCTTTCCAGTTGAGGCATTTCATTGAGGTTTTTCAAGTTCTGCACAGTTGCCATTCATCTTTTCTAATGCATCATGCTAGGAGTCAGCCTCCTGGTGCCTTCAGATGAAACCTGGATTAATTCTGAGATCTGTAATAATGCCCAAGAAAATGCTAGCCAGACCATCCTGTGCTAGGAGATTTGATGGCTTTCTTCAAAGTTTGGTCCAGAGTAGTTCATCCGACAACTGTAGTTCATGGTCCATGAGAGACCAAACGGCGTGTATTTGACTTGGATTGCCATGTCAGCTCAGCTCTGGACTTTGCCCTTCACCAGTCTTTCATTCTGTGTGTTATATAAGTTTGTAGTCTAAATCACAAATAATCTATTTGGGGATTTAAAAAGTCAACATTTTTCAAGGGAGCAGGGGTAGAGGGGGGCCCTTTTGGCAACAGCTTGGTGTGCTAAGAGCACAACGATGCTGACACGTAAAGTATAAAAAAAAAACTTGGCATTAGCCATCTTTCCAGAGTATTCTCTAATTTCTTGTGGACTTTGGCACTGCTCTCTTTCATGTCTCTCTGATTCACATCTGCTTTCATCTGCTACTTTAGATTGTCTTCTGTGCTTGCAGTATCAGAATGCTGCCATACACTGTGAAGTTGCTCTGTGTCAGTGTGATGGGGGTGCCTTTCTTTGGCTGGCAAATTTTTATTGCTTTGTCCCAAGTTAATTCTGGATTTCCTTGCAGCATCTTGCAAAATGTCTTTTTGTCCCAGATCTGAATTATGCCTCTTGTTAGAGGTCCACCGAGCTTCTCAAAGGTAGCTCTTTACCTCCCACCAGTCACAGATTCTCTTTCCCCTTTCTTTTTGTACTCAAAACCATACTGCTTATGGGTCTCAATTTTATGAGGCACCTTACTCTTCATTCTTTTGTATAATGTTTCACAGTTGGCTTCATCTGCCTTGCTTAACTGGAAGCTCCTACAAAGTGCTTTTGAGCTGCCTGTTACCAGAAATTAGATTTCTGATTGCTTTTTGTTGGGACTCAAGGCTTGTAGGTAAAACATAGCTTAAGTCTTCTCCGGGACAATTCTCCTGGTTTCTTTTCCTGGGTTCACTAAACGCTACGAGCCAGGACTCTGGCAGAGATCTGCATCTTTTGGTGTCTGAGCTGTACCTGCACAGCACTAGGACTGGTTTTGCAGCAGCCTAACAAAGATCCGTTTCCCTGCAAGAGTGACTTGCTTTTGCCCTCTCACTCTGCACATGGATGTGATGGACCAGAGTGAGGACAGGAGAAGAGAAGGAAGTGTGATGGCTTAGGAGGAGTTGAGCTGTGGAGAAGGTGTGGGTGGACTGATGTATTTTGGTTGGTAACGCGGTGAACTGTCCAACCACTGGAAGACGTTGATGGAACTGGTAGATGTTTTTAGTGGTGCAGCGTATTTTATTCAGGAGGACGTCAAGGAGCAAACCTGGATTATTTTGACATTTCAGCACTGAAAAATAATATTGATCCACCTACAATCATACCTCCTTATTCTGTTTCTTTTGTGCTTCAGGTAGCTCTTTTCCCTTTTGCGGGTGGGAAAAGAAAGAGGAATACTAACCCAAAATGTAGTGTAAATGTAACGTCAGGAATTACTTGAGGTGGGATGCCTAGAAGTATTGCCATTTCTGAATTTTCTGCCAGGTGTTTCTTTTGATCTATGCCTTGCAACTAGGGACTCTCCAGGTAAGAAAGGTGTGGTGGTCTTAGATTGGTTTGTTTACTTGCTTTGAAAGTAGCTTTTAAGCTAGGTACTTAAGCCCTCTGCTGTTACTCAAGAAACTCTGTCATTGAAATCAGGAGTTTTACCTGAACACATACTACCATGATTGAGTCAGTTTGCACTTTGCATTTTTAGATAAAATAGAAGCATTTTAACCTGAAATTTTCACTAAAAAGTCTCTAAACGTAATAAGGGATTTTAAGAACAAATGGGTATTTTTAAACCTGAAATGTGTTTAAGAAAAAAATTGTTTAAAAATGCCATAATGATATGGTGCTAAAACAGCTTTGGGGCACCTCTGCCTGCATACTGTCCTGCAAACGTATGAATCTCTGTTTTATATGGAATCATAGCATTGTTTACAAATTTTTTTACATATTACAAAAGATTTTTTACAAATAATATAATACAAATAAGCTTGACAAGCAGTAGACATGTATGATGTATTTTAAAAGGATAATTGAGTTAAAATTGTATAAACCGGTGTGATGTGCGTCATTTTCCTCAGCGACACATTGAGAACATTTTGTGGCTTGGGATAAAGGCTGTTAGAAGGATTTCAGGGGGACCAAAGAGCCACTTTAGCTGCCAGACAGCTGCACAGGGGCTCCTCCAGTCTTTGACCGGATTGTGTAAACCTGGTCTGATCTGGTTAGCCTTTAGCTATATGGGCCCACCTATACAGTATGATACGTATAATTATATTTATGTGGGCCCTGGGCCAACAGTGAGAAGCATGGGTGAGTTAGCACGTTGAAATGTGCAGATATGAATATTAATGTGCAAGAACGCGGATGATTCTGTGTGTTTTTCATGAAAAAGTGTGCTTGCTGTATTCCTGGGAGACCTGAGGTTTTTGTTCGGTTTGTTTGAATGTAGAATCCTGTGCAGGTCGTAGCATTATCGTGAAAATCAGAGTTGGCTTTTGTAACCTCCTCCCTTTTTCATTAGATTGTCTCTTGCCTCAGTGATCCTCTCCCGAATAACCTCTAATTATCTGTACCAATGGGAGCAGAGTAATCCTATTTTGTCCCCTCAGGGCACCTCAGCATCTGTGAATGGTTAACTGATCTCAGATAACTTGCGGGAAGCCCAAGCCAATGGCATTATTTTAACCTTTTACCTACATAACTTTTCCCATAACAGCTACGGTTCCCTCCGCTCTGCCTACCTTGCATGCCAGGGAAAAGGTTGAGGTGGATTCCCAGCAAATACCTAAGACTTGTTACGTACAAAGGACATACACTTGTTACCTGCAAAATACTATCTTCCCAGCACGTTATTCTGCAGTCTTGGCTGCTTAAGAAACTGCAGAGACGACCGCTTTAAATAGTTTTGCAGTTTATGCATGGGTGCATGTTGCTCCAAGATGCAGTGTCACAACAGGGTTGGCAAAGACAGCCTGAAAGAGGGTATGTATGGGCCCAAATTGCTACAGCAGTCTGATGAAATGCTGTGGAAAAAGCGGTGTCGCAAGTCAGGCAGAGGTGAGTGGCAGGCACAGTGCTGGGAGCGCGGAGAGGACGAGTCCAGGCCCCGGGAAACTCTATCTGCTGGAGCCTCAGAAGGCGTAAAGGTCACAAAGTCTGCCTCAAGTGTGGGAAGCCGTGCCCTGTTCCTCTTGCCCATGGTGCTGGTGACTCCAAGAAAAGAGCCTGGCTCAGCCTGGTTGTGCAGATTTAATGTGATCTGCACGGTCAGGATGCACCTTAGATGTCTTTTGCTGGTCGGTGTGTTCAAAATGCATCTTGCGCCCACACCAAGCTTCGTGGACCTAACCTCCCCTGCTCACAGAAACTGAATAGGGGCTGATGGAGGGTTGTGGGAAGGGCGCCTGGAATATCTTGGCTGCTGCACACGTAGGCCGTAGGGATGCGGCCATAGGGTTTGCAGGGACGTTTCCCAGGCGGTCTGCCTGTGCAGCTTTGCGCAGGTGTGGCTCTTGGGCACATAGCCCAAGCCTGTGGAGCACCGTGCCAGCAAGGTGTGCTTGGAGAGGTGTAGGGCACAAAGAGGTAGAGGGCCACCAGATGGCACTCAGAAATCTGCAGTGGGGTTCCTGTGGCAATGGTACCGGTAGGGTTGGTGGAAAAGTAATGTTAAAATCTGTGCATTTTTTTGCTGCACTGGAAACCAAGAGAAGATGATGCACCACTCAGGCTAAGGCAGTTGCTTGCAGACTGCAGTTGTGCTAATGACATTTTTTTGGGTTGGTGAGAATGGGAAAAAAATGGAGAAAAAGAAGCAATTTTGGCTTAATTTTTTTTGCTGAAACTAAGATCCCACAAATCTGCACTGGCTTGAATAAAACACTCTTTTTTTTGCTTTCAGTTCATTTTAAAATTAAATTTAGTTTGAAAGAGTAGTTTGAAATGACAAGCTGAACTCTTGTATTGAAAATGTCCAAAGAAAAAAAGAAAATGTAGTGGTGAGTGAATGGTGAAGTGGAGGCCTGAAACTGTTGAAATTGATGCAAATTTATGACTAGTTTTACTGAGCTGCAGGAAAAAACACAATGACCTACAGATTACGGGTTTGAAATGTCTGTGTACCGAGCCAGGAATTAAAACACAAATTGTTCAGACTAAATTATTTTCAGCATGAAGGCTGTTGCTTTCAAGGAATACTGCCATTTTCCTTATCCGTCTTAAGATTTCCATGCAGTTTTCTCCTTTTCTCCCACTTAGCCTGAGGACCAGTAAGACAGTTGAGTAAAACAGGTAATTAAAAATGAAATAGGAAGGAAATATCTCCTTAAGTAAAGCAGTCAAGCTGTGAAATGTTCTGCCATAGGTGACTGAATTGTTATTAATTCCTGTAGGACCTAGAAGGCTGCTCTTGGACGAGGTGCTAATAGGTTCTGAGCAAACAAATATTCCCACTCCAAGGAGCTCAGGCTGGGTCAAAGGCTAAAGGTGTTTTGGCAGGGTAGAAGGAAACTGAGAAGCTGTAGTACAGCTTAGTAGATGGTAGTCCCAGCAGACCTTTTCTAAATGTCTTTCTGAAGGCTTTCTTAGTGTAGCGGTGCATTAAGAAAGCATTAAGATGGAAGGAAGGAGGAAAATATGGAAGGATCTCAGGAAGGCTAGTTGCCTTCCTGTTGACTGCCTAGTTGCCCAAGGAAGGGCCCTGAGGAAGAACTATGTTTGTAGCTGGTGGTTCCCCTCTGGATTATTTTGAGGGAAGTACTGATGCTTGCTCTGAAAGGATGCTGAGAAATTTTGTTCAGGGATCTGAATGCTCTTTTTCCTCTCTTGCTTATGGAATAAGCTCTGACTGATGGATTTTGTTTGTTTGTTTTGGGCGAGGATGGGATTGTTGGGATTTTTTTGTTTTGTTTTGTTGTTGAGTACTGGTGGTATTTGTTGTCCTAGGCTGGAAGCAAGATCAGCCCCTGTGAAGATGAGAAATTTCTGATCTGGTGACATGGGAGGATGAAAGGAGAGTTATGGGGAAATGAATATGGTTAAATTTTCTTGATGAAATCAGCAAGATCTTGTGCAAAGGGGACTGGTGGAAAGGCATAATGTTAGAGGCAGGGGCCAAACTGGGTGAGATGGTGTCCCTGGAAGAGGAGAGAATACTGTTGTGATGAGAAAGACCATCCTTGCTGCAGGATTTCTCTCAGAGATGATCTGTAGCATCAATCCAGGAGACAGGTGTTAATGAACTAGTAGGACTGGTTAGCTAGACAGAAGTTGAAATAAAAGGGAAGGGAAAAGGAATCAAAAAGTAGAAGAGTATACGGAATGGTGGGTAATAGCACCATGCTAATGGATAAGAGTAGGTGAAGCCAAGAAGAAAGGGCCAAAGTGTAATCATTGCTTGCAAACCAGATCTCACAGGATGGAGTGTCTCAGGAAAAAGCTTAGGGAACTGGTGGCCAAAGAGCAGCTACACATTAGATGAGGAATTGGAGAGGAACTGTTTGCAAACAGTTCCATCTTAATTCAACACCCTTCTTTTGAATGGAAGAAAAAAGGGCTGTGAATTGAAGGAAGTTGTGATGATGATAAAACATACAGCTAAGGGATGGGGTGGTTCCTCAAGCAGAAAATGGAATGGCTGTGGATGATTGGGACAAATTGAGAAGACAGAGGAAGAAAAGTCTTGAATCAGAAGGCTGGTGGGAAAGAGTTAGGTGAAGTTCAGGTAATAACACAGCAGAGAAGCGATTGTACAGGGCTACACGAGGATGATGAAGATACTGGGGACTGCAAGCAGCAGCAGAGACTACCAACCTCCTTAAGTCTGTTCTCCTCCCTTTCTTGGGTTTGATCCAAGATGAGAAGTGTGAGAAACATTAGATACTGTACTGGATTTTCAGGTCAGGGTATATTTGTCTTTGTAAGTCTAGTTGCAGCGCTTGAAGGCAGAAGCCTTGAGTGTGATTAAGCATCCCTTTCTTGACTCATTTTCAAATGCAGTGATACTCTTTCAGCCAAAGTGGGTTGGGTTTTGGCATAATTTGGGATCTCTTTGGACTTTAACTGCAAACAAAACAATGTCTGGTTTCTGTTTTGAGCTCATGGTCAGTAGTATAGTTTTACTCACTCTTAAGTTTTTCCTGTTCACTTGTGACTCCTAAGCAGAACAGGTATTTTCCTTTTGTCTCTCTGAAACCATTTTCCTACAACTGTTTGGGGAATAAAATAAATGTGTAGATGCCAGCTGTAAGATAAAATATACCTGTGGTCACATGTAAGAAAGCCCTAGTGTTGAGAACACATACACTGACATGTTACACTCAGCTTTCTTTGGAACCAAAGTAAACAAATAGGATTATGCAGTGAATTAGAATTAATTTTGCAAGAATATACATATAACCATTCCATAAACCAACTTAACAATGCAAAAAAGATGCAGAGAATGATAATAACCTAGCAGTCCCTTCCCTTCTCTTTCCCAACCTCTCTTTAGATGAAATCTGATTTAATAAAATAGTATCTGCCAATACATAACAGCTCGACAACCGAATTGCTTTGTGCAAATACTCTGCTATTGGTGCATGATGTGATGCCAGCCTAAGTATTCTTAAACAGTTTTAGTAATATCCACACAGGAGAGTTGTCTGGATTTATAAAATGAAACTGATTTGAAAGCTATTTTAGTCCCATGAATTTGATTTCTTTGTGCAGACAAACTTTCAGTTTTCATGCAGCAACACCATATTATGTCAAAATGCTTTGAGAGTGGTAAGTACAAATGCATGTAAGCATAAAATTAATGTCACACCCAATCAACTACAAAGCCAATCGATAAATTGGGAAAGGTGATCCCTTTTGAAGACCAGAGTAAATATATGGTGTTTCTGTGGACTCTGATAGCAGTTTATCAGAGTACCTCACCCCTGTTAGGTAGTACCAGCACAGCGGTCTACAAAGGAGAACTTGGTTGTTACTTGATTTTAGAGAAGGGGAAAACTGATTCTGAGTGTCTTGGTCAGGAGTCCTGAGATAACACTAGGTCTCAAGGTCATACCCGAATTTCTGCCTCTTTATAGTAAGTTAAACTATTTGGTAGTACAAGGAACTGAGCTATCTAAATCTGTCATAAGATGCAAGCAAAGTTGACAGTTGCCCAAGGGTAGGCAGATGTGGGTGGAAAAATGATGTCCTGAAGAAGGAGTCGGGGGACACCCACACACCAGGCAGACAGACCCTCCAAATCTCAGGTTATGCCAGCAGTGAGGTGGGGGCATTGATGGGGTGCAGGTTAGTTGTTTTACCCTTCTCTCTTCTCCCCAGGTCAGCAGCACCATATATATGTATTTTGCAGGTGATGAGGAGGGGAACAAGAACAGGCTGAATACTGTGGACATGTAAGTGTGCAAAGAGCTGAACTAGACCGTGGCCTCCTGTTACTGGGATCAGGGAACTCACTTAGCTTCAGTACCGTGAGCCTCTCTGAGGCAGCAGTGTCTGTCAGAGCCCTTCTGCCACCACCGTACAGTTGAATTTTGACCCCTCCAAAGGAGAGAGCAAGATGCTTCTCTTCATCTCATGAACGCTTCTCATGAAGCGTTCTGCTTCATCCTCAGAGCAAGCATGATTCAGCTTTGCCTAGACTGCTGAGAAATGCTGAGCACTCAGGACCAGCCATGGTACAATGGGGCTGCCAGGGCAAAGTAAAATCCCTGGCTATATGTAAGAAGGAAACAGAAACCCTTGGACTTGCATCACTGGACTTCAGTACTGTACTTAGGGGTAACAGTTAGACTACGGACTTAGGCAGGCAGAAAATCCATGATTCAGACAACCTTAGTTAGTGGAGCTCAGAGGAAATAAAACATGCTTCGAGGCATTGCCTTTGGGAATGTTTGTAATGGCTTATTCTGCATGTTTCAAAAGACAGGCAAGGCATTTAAATGGAATATTTGTTTTCTGAGGATATTCAGGATCAGAAAGAAGTCATGAAGCAGTAAAGTAACTTCATAAACAAAAGATTCCTAGCAGATATGCAACATAACATAAAAGCATATCACCCTGTGTAACTTAAAAGTTGTCAATAACTGGTCATCTTCAGACATTTAGCATTCTTCTTGCAACAGAAAGAATCCCTTTCAACACAAACAGATTTCAGGACAATGTAAAGAGGTTTCATGGCAGCGGTAGGTCAGGAATTGAGGCAATTTTTCCTACTACTCTGAGAATGTTATAAAAACATGCCCAAGATGTGAAAGTTCATGTCTTTGGAAGTGGTCCATGCCTCATTTTATCTACCATTAGTTGATCAATGCCATCCATTGATAAATTTGTGCCACCCTAATCCGGAGTGGACCAGGAGAGCCAGGTATCATGTCCTAGCTGAGCTCTGCTAGACTACAGAGTGGTGTGGCCACCCCACCCTTTTCACTCGCTGTCCTGGAGCTGATGGCAGAAGAATGTGAAAAATCTACACGATGGATTTGATGACCTGGATGAAGTATAGTATAGGATGTATATGCATAAAATCCATGTATTCTGATGATCCCGTAACAAAAGAGAGTGGTTTATAGATAAAACATATAGCCAAATGAGAGATGTGCTGGAGGGGTTCCATCATGAAGTCTCCTCAAAGCCTGTAAGATATTCTCCATGAGATCAGGGCTGGCTGTAGGTAAGAGTACCCTGCCTGGGCAGCAAGGGAAGGTGCGCGAAGGGGCTTCAGGTCACGGAGACATAACTTGTTCCTCATTCAACTCTGTAAGTCTCTTTCAGAGCTACAGGAGCTGTCTTGTCCTTTCTGCAGACTCTCTTCCTCCTGATGGCTGAAGGGACAAGGTGAGATCAAGCAGCTGACGGCTGTAAACAGCTTCTGTGAGCCAAGGTAGGTAGACTTTGCCTCCCACAGCTTGCCAAGGAGACGCTCAGTAGCTGTGAATTAACTACATTTGGGGTTGTAATGAACTCTCTTCAGTTCTCAAAGCCATGAGGGGCTGTGTGGCCACTTCAGTATTTCTGTAGTAGCCACAAGTGATCCTAGAGACAGCTGGGTAAAACTGTAATTATGAAATTGCCTACAGGTTGCTAAGTATAGACGTAGCACAGACAAAAGGCTTCAAAGCAATGCCTAAACGTCTTTCAGTCATGGTTAACCTTTGGTGACTAGAATCCCTGCCACATTCCCTGCCATACATGTGTATGACAATTTTCATGTCCTCCCAAGCTTGGAACAAAAATAACTTGGAGGCAGACAATCTCTATGTGTTAATTTGAAATTATTTTCTCTACACCTGTTGGTCTAAAAGCTGTATTTCAATCACATAAATTACACCAATAAATCCTTTAATGAAGTAATTTTCTAGAACAAGTGGCTATTACAACACTTGTAGGGAGGTGGGGAAAGAGCGGCTTACTTGAAATTCAGAGTTAAGATCCAGTTTAAATTGTTGGTGGCTCTGTGGGAGGGAGAAAGGGAGGGAGGGCAAGACTGGGTGTGAGACAGGCTTAATCAGATTTGGCTTCAAATCAGTTAGCAGTGTTGGAGCCCTTGTGGCAGTGCCCTGTGTCAGTGATCATGGCTGTCCACGGTGATACTGGGAAGGCATGTGCACCAGTCCAGCGCGGCTCAAGCAGTGCCAGTAATAGCAGGGCACAGATCAGCTGAGGACATGCAACTGCTTTTCCACCCAATGCGCTAGAGCAGCTGACATGGACTTTGTGGTGTCCATACACTCTGGTGCCCGTGTGAAAGAGGAGGGGACGGTACCTAAGCTAGCCCAAAGCCTGCCACTGCAGTGTTAACTTGTCACAACTTCTTTCAGAAACTTGACTTAGCAAACCTTAGGCTGCTGCCATCTGACGCAAGGTAGTTTTGATTCAATAGCAGGAGTTGTGGAACTAGATTTATTGTTGTGAAACCACAACAATATGTATATAGTCTAGTACCTAGCGCGGTGACAAGCTGGTGTTATGAAAACCTTTTGAAACAGAAGATGGGATTGGTGCAGAGCAAGTGTTCTTGCAACTGCTGAGGCTGCTTCTCCACCGCATCCGGTCCTTGCTGGGCGCAACAGACAGATGCCCAGCTGCATGCAGGCCTGGGTAGGGAAAAAGGGCACTCCTTGGGTGTCCCAGGTGAAGCAAAGCTGGCCAGATACCCCGCTTCAGGGAGTGTTTCACAGGTGTGCAGGCTCTGCTTTTTAATTGCCTGTGATTTCCAGGATTAGACCCTGGACTGTGTTCTTGCTGCCTTCAATGAGAGCACGACCGCGATAATTCACCAGCAACAGCAGCCCTGGAGAGCTCCCTGTATTGTGGCCGCAAGAGCAGTGCAGTTCTATACATCATCTGCATTTTAAATACCTATCTGTGCTGTCCTGACTGTACAGAAACCAAGGTGTCAGGTAAGAGTATGTGATGCCTGAAATGCACCTGCAGACCGAGGCTGCAGTGCAGGTAGAAGGAGGAAAAAGCAGGTAGAGCCTCTTTGTAACACTGAACTTACTTTGTCTTTAGGAGCCAGGAGGTTTGAAGTGGCTATACTATATATGATATATAATACTGGCAAAGAACTTATTTTAAAGGGCAGTCATCCCTATGACCTGTATTACGTGAATGAAGCATAGCTCACTCAAATGGCAAATCAGCAATATAATTTTGAATTAAATATTGAGCGGCCGGTTGAAAACAACATCCAGTAGCGCGTAAGAGGCACAGAGCATGTGCGGGATGTGGGGCGCGCTTGTATGCAGGGGCATGCCTGTGCTGGGGATGGAGAGGGGAGCAAGGAGCAGGGAGGGGCAGGCTTGATTGGATGTGAATAATGGGCTTGATTTCCAAGCTTTTCATCACGAAGCCTCTTCCAGACTGAAAACCTTCCTGTTCTTCCTGTCTAAAAGCAGATTTCATGGCAAAACAATTCCAAGACTTTGGCTGTCATCCAAACATACTTGGAGCTGTAGTATTTTAGCTGATCGGCAGGCTCCTTTAATTTTTCTATCTTGCAGCCGAGATCTTGCTGTATAAAGGTAATCCTCAGTTCAGCTTTACCATCTGAGATGACTTTTCCTTAGGAAGGAGTGCTGTAGGAAAAAACGCGCTTGGCCTTAGTCAATCTGGGATTTCTGTAGACTGTTAATGGATATTATGGAAACACCAGTCTGATTTATATATATATATATAGATATATATCTCAGATATATATCAGATATATATATGACTCCTAATAGGAGTTTAACAAACTGGTAATAAGTTCTGCCCAAAAATAGCGGGTGACTGATATTTACATAAATTTCTGTAGGCAGTGGATAGGGAGAGTCTTCCTTGTAGAGGGCTAAGTAATTTCGAAATATTCTTGTTTATTAAATTATTGGAGATTATTACACACCTTCATTGTAAGAAATAATACAATTTAAGGGCAGGATCCAGAAACCCTTATTCATAAAGATAACCTGACGGCAGGCAACAGGATTGCTCCCCGTAAGCTATACTGTCTGCAAGAGCAGGATGCACATACCCTGAAATTACAGCAGGTTAGTTGGATGGTGATGTATAAATTCAAAAGTACATTTTGAATTTATTCGGGTCTTCTCAATTTGTTTTTGGATTCTTTGAGTTCAGCTCCCTTGTTCTTCACCATTAAAAGCCGGGGAGAAGACAGCATGGTGAGCACAGCTTTGCAGGGCTGCGCCTATACCCTGTATGAGCTTAGACCAGAAGAGTTGTTTCTGCTACTACACCCGGATGGTGCTGGGCAGGTGTTGCATGTTTGCAGTGAAAACAGAAAATTCCCAGTCTTTTTCTTTTCTTTTTTTTGGATGGGTGGTGACAGGAGGGGAGCTCATGTCACTAAAACAAACAATAGTATAAAAGGATTTTGAACCACTTTATGCATGACTTTTTCTGGATGTGGATTTTACCTCCTACTCTATCTACACTGCTCAGAATCTCAGTTAGATTTTGTGTCTGTTCTGCTCACCGATTGTTTTGCAAGGCCTTGGCCTTTGATTGTCAATGCATGTTGCTTCCAGAAAACAGTAATAGTTGAACAGTTGCAGTGGTCTGGATTACAGGCATCTACATTAGCTTGTGTTGACGACTACTTTATTGTATAAATTCCTATATAGTGTCTGTCCTTTCCAATGACCGGCTGCGGGGAGGCTGTTTTGCCTTCAACAGGGTGGCATTATTTTCTGCAAAGCAGTAAAGTTGAAACGTGTCCATGTCCAAAATTCCTCTGGGCTACCTTTTTTATAACCCTAGGATTGTTGTACACTTGCACTAAAGTCTCATGATGGATTGTACCAAAAAGACCTTTTCAGTGACATTCAGAAGAGACAGCTTTTTTTTTCTCTCTCTCTCTCCTCTTTGTTTTCTATCTGGCCATAACTTTGTCACATTCATAAGAGGACTGCTGGCTTTCCAATGACAGCAAGGTTCCCACTGTGCACACTTAACTGGGTGAAATCTCTGTGCTTACTTTTAACCACTGTCGTTACTTCACAGATTTTTGTAAACAGAGAATGTCAAGTACATGAGGAACTGCCAACAGTTGCTTTGTAGTAACCTGGCGGGATTTCTACGGTCTCCTGAAGGGTACGGATTTTCAGTTCATGATCTTCTCTTTATTCATGAGGCAGTTTGTGTGTTTTTAAAAAAATAATATCTCTGTTCAAACTAAACATGAGTCCTACTCTGCTTGTGAGAAAACCAGCTCAGGAAGCAGCACTGTGTGTATAAAATAAGTTTACATTTACTTACTTTTACTTCACATCCTGTGGGGCTGCATTTGGCTTCCTTCCCTCTTTCCTGCCCACCCTTCCCCCATATTTTTCAGGTAAATCTCAAATCTGACATGTTTTTCCCAGGATCCTGTTGTTCCTGTGATAATCTCTGCTGTTCTTCTTGTGTGCAGCCTAATAACGTCTCAAGCCTGTTCCAGTGGTGGGGTAACTGTCCATGGAAAGCCACGTAAAGGTCTGGAGACCTTTACGTGGCTAAAGGTCTCTACTAAAGGTCTCTTATCACACAAGTGGTACCCAAGTTTTTACCCAAACCTTGCATCTAGGAGTCCTTTTACTACTGTTTTCACCTGAGCTTTACAAGGTCTCCACTACATCTTCATTTAGCACTGTGTCATTTTTAATGGGTCATTAAAGGAAAGCGATGCTGCTTATCTACCTCTGCCTCCTTCTGTAATTTAGTCTTCCTGAAACTCCAGAAGGTCTTCATGCTGACCAAGACGTTTGTCCACAATAGATTAGTGTAGACTGGCGACTTTACCCTGGAAAGAGACTAATTTGAACAAGTTTCCAGTACATCTCAGGGTTCAAATAGGCTTAAATTCACTTTAAAAAAAAAAAAATCTTTCAGCACAAGTGACAGCCCCCACCTCCAAGTTTACCAGAAAAATTAATTTATGAAGGGACAAAAATTAAATGTCACCACTGGAACTCCAGATTTCATCAGTTCATCAGTTTGAAGGGAGAATAATTCCTGGAGCTCAGTGCTGTTATCCTGGGGTTTTGTAGTCACAAGGGGCAATCTGGGTCTGAACTCCAAAATTTGCATCTCACACTCAATTACTGTTAACTCCAGAGAGTTTTTTGGGCTTTATGCCAATGTATCTGACAGGTCCTAACACTAGTTCTTATTTTCACAACTTTAAGGAGCCCCTGATCTTCTCATCCCTGGCAGTGTGCAAACAGAAAGCAGAAAAGAGAGTCCCTTCCCTCCTCAGATAAACTCTGACCTAATTTGGGCTAATCCTGGGAAGGGCAAGAGCCGCCGAAAGCTGCTGGGGAGCTTCGAGAGGAAGAGGTGTGACAATCTGACATAAGACAAAGCTTAGTCACGTATTAGCTCAGCATTGATGACGTTAGCCACTCTACATTCAGCCTGAGCTTCACTCCTTCTGATATTTTATTGTTTTGGAGATTTTTTGGATGGAGAAAGATCAGATAAAACATCGGCTTCAACACATAATTCTGCTTAAAGTAAGCAAAAATCCCCAGAGCACTAACTCCCATCCTACCAGTAGTTTTTGCCTGAGCGTGGATAGTGTAGACCTTTTTCTTGACAACTAGAAGAGAGAATCTGTTTTGCTTGCTTTTGCTATGATCACTGTACAGAGGTGAATGACCATGTTTTGTGCTCTGGCTCCAATTGTACTGTGGCAATCCTGAAAGGCTGCAGAGGGCACAAAGGTCCGAGTATTGTTTTAGAAATAAGAGGCCTCAATGATAATGTATTAGTAAGTAGGGAAAGCCCAAGTGTTAAGTTCATGATTTTGCCATGCACTCCAGTGTGAAACCGGCTAGCTTTGATGCTCAGTCAACAGTGTGATTCAAGTTGTGGTGTCCCTACATCATTTCTAAGGATGTCTGCAAGAAAAGAAATTCAGGAGTTTGTTGAGCTGTGAGCAAAAAGGGAGTAGAAAAAGTCTGTGCTACAGTTGGAAGACTAGTTTTTACGGACTACTATTGCAATAATCTTAGATATCAAATACATTTTCTACAATGAAAAAGGTCAAAGCTGACAAAGTAAACTAGAGTACTTATTCTGCTTTGAAAATCGTTTTATCACTTCTTGTGTTCTTTAAGAACAATACTTGATATTGGGAAATGAGTAAAAGAGAATGTAACAGGGAATGGGTGGGTGGTTTCATTTTTTTTTAGCTAGTACTCAAGAACTGACTTTAGCACTAAAGGGAGTTACAAAAATATCAGCTGCAGCCATCCATCCTAAGTGGAGCAGCACAGCCAAGTCTGGGGAAGGAGTGTTTTGCCAGGGCACTTACTTACCAGTGCGGACATGGCAAGACTCCTTATTTTTCTGGGTGAAATAAACCATGCTAGCTCTTTTGAGTTTCGTTGTGTTGACACCAGGGACCCTTGCCAAACTGTGTTGATATTGGTAGTATCTTTTGCCACCTTTCCCTGAATTACATCAGGGAAGTTTTGCAACACAGATCTGATCTGTTTAATTTGAAATAGAAGAAAAGATCCTTGGTTTTTCAGGCTTATTCTCTAATGAGTAGGCACCAGAGTAACAGAACAAATACGTACCTTTATCTTGCTCCTTTTCACTGAAGTCTTAGTAGCAGGCATAGAGGCAGAAACATTTCTGGGTTTTGCTCATATTCTTGGTAGTCATTTTGCTGTGTGGACAAATTAGTGCACTTCTCTTTGCCCTTCTTTCTCAATCTGTGAAACGGAGATAATGTTGCTCTGAGATTTGAGATGGCTGGGCAGTGCCACTGCAGGCTAGATCCCAGGGCAGTTTCAGAAACCTAAAGGAGTCAGCATCACTGTGACTTAGTTGGGAAAAGTCCCGGTTTGGTCTGGGTATGCGTCAGCAAAAAAATTGACCTAGGAGGGTACGTCTGAAACTATGACTTTTCTACTAGTGATGATAATGCCGTGAAATATGAGGAAAGACGTGCATTGTTAAAGGAGACGTGCTTTTGATGTAATCAAAGATGTAAGTGTCTTGTGGTTGGTTCTGTGGTAGCTGTAGATCTGGAAGGAAATTAGGAAATGTGGTTGTGAAAAAAAAAAAAAGACGTTGACCAGAGCACTAGGAGGCGATTACTTTCTTTTCTATAGGAAAACAGGAATTGACTGTTTTCTTTAATGATTGGAAATAAGATATATTCAACTTCAAAGAGCGTTCTTGAAAGACTGGCTCAGTTATACCAACCTCTCTCTCCTCAGTCACACTCCAGCCTGCCCTCTGGGCAGCCCTGTGAAGTTGTCCAGGGTTTGTTTATAGCCCTACCACCTCCGTCTAAGACTCAGAGGAGATGCTGCAAAGATAACTGTACCTGCAGGCAGTAGCTGCACTGTGGGAAATTTTCTTTCTGCCAGAGTGGAGGCTTGTAAGCAGCCATACTATTGCTCTCTTTCCTCTCTGCTTTGAAGGGAACAGAGTGTATCTGAACGACTCCACTTTGCGCTATATGCAGATTGTATGGCTTCTTAAAACTACTCTGGCGGCAAAACCAGACCAGACAGTCTCTGCAGAAGAGATTTAATATACTGCAGGGCTTTGGTCTAACATGTTACCTGAAAAGTAAAAACCCAGAGAGCATTTATGGGAGAAATGGTGTCCTCACAAGTACTTGTTTCTAGTCCTCCATTGCCCACGTGAGCCCTGCAAGGACTCTGTGCCAGAGCTTTTGCTGCGTAGCCGCTGGCTGATGTAGCCGGTATACTCTCAGTTTCTCTCTGAATAGTGCTTGGGGTAGGAAGGGGTCATCAGAGAACCGATGCATACAAGGAGTGAAATTATAGCTGAAAATTGTCTCCTTTCAGTTTTAAATCATCAGGATTTGCAGGCTCCCATTGACTACACTTGGCTGGCTGCACAGCCTCCAAGAAGTTTCTTAATATACCAGAAACTTGTGCTGACACAGAATGGGTCAGGACTTCCTCTTCTCTCTTACTGCATCACATGCGTAAGAGGCTGATGATCCATTGCACCATGCAGTGGAAGCAGGTGGCTTCTCCTGGCAGCTGCTGCTGGAGACCTGTCTCCAGGAGTTAGTCCCAGAGTTACTCCTGGGTTGTACCTCCGTGCAGATCAGAGCTCGCCTTGATGCAGGACGGTATGGACCAGAGCCTGTCCCTCTATCTCTCTGAAAAGGGAGGAGGGGGAGGCATAACCTCACTGAATGTAGGGCTCCAGTTTTGTAAGCTGTAGCACAAAGGAGAACTGGGCTCAGGGAGCACGCTGGAAGAAGCGTGATGCTAGTGCTCGTGCTGTGGATTCTCCCCATGATGTCCTTGGGGCTTTACTGGGGTGTGCTCGGTCAGAGCTGCTGCTGCTGGAGTGTGTCACGTTGATGTCGCCCCTGCTCCCAAAAGTTTGTTGTTCGAATTCTGATCTGAAGCGGGAAGGGAATTAGGGATCTTTTTCTTGCGTGTTTATTCTCCCCTCTGTATGTCCGGGCTGCTGCTTAGGGCAGGAGACAAAAGGGTTTTATAGCCTAGATTTGTGCAAGGGTCAGGTACTGCCCCATCTCCCAAATTCCTGATTTCTGCATCAGGTGTTATTTCTGTTCCTGTTTCAAAACTGTGATAAATACTTCAAAATACAGAGTCTGTGCACTTATTTTTCCAGTGTGTCCAAACTTTTCTGACCTTACTGCAGTGCATAGGTGTCTTCTGCTTCTTACCCTGTTTGTCCTCCTCTGATGGCATTGAAAGCTTTCTCCCTTCCTCCCACACTCGTGTGTAAATTACCTGAGTTTATCTGAGTGCTTGAAGCCTGGTCAGGGCAGTTTGGTCTCAGGATTGCTGTAGCAAAACTTAATCCAGTCAGACCTCAGACCCCCTCCTTGCACCACAAGAGCTCTCTGAAGCAAAAGGAGTTCTTCCTTAAAGGCAGCTGTAGTATTAGTGTTGTCCCCAAAAAATCAGGCTTCTTCCACCCAGTGTGCGCAATGCCAATACAAACAGAGAGCAGAGGTATTTTATTGCATATTTGCACAGATATGGGTGTCTGTCTCAAGACAGCACACCAAGCTTTCAAACTAAGTTATTTATACACAAAGCATTAACATATTTAACTTCCTAATACATATGCAGTGTTACTCTATTAAATGATCGGTTAAAATCTCTTCGCCTAGCATGTAAATTAGTACACACGCTTAGCTGTTCTTCTTCAACTTCATAATTTGAGTCAATGGTGTAATTGGGGTAGGTGGTCCGTGAGTTGGTAGTCGCGATCTCCCCCTGCCAGAATTACCTTTCCCCTAGATTCCTACCTTTTGGAGACCTAAGCAGTTCTTCACAGTTTACTAACTGGGCTAGTAATACCTCAGTTAAACGTCTGCTTTCGACAGCCACATCCTGCTTATCAGACAAAGGCACATTATTTAGATAAGATTAATTTCATGTCCAGCAAGGGTAGGGCTATACATCTTTAGCAGCAGTGTCTCAGGACAACTTAGATCGGATCACAATTTACATTTAATTGTTATAACATCAGGATATCTTTGTACCACAGAGGACAGCTCAGGACTCCTTGTTTCTTTGACACGTCCTTGAAGAAACATGCCAGTGCATGTAAAAACCTGAACAAATACTATTTTTCTTGGGCTTTCACAGGGAGCACGGATGAATGTGTGGCTCAAGCCCTTGCTGTATCAGACTGCTCCGGTGTGAAGTGCATACCAGCTGCATGGCTGTAAAGTGGCAAAGCTATGAAACACCACTGCAGAGAGAGGCGGTGAATTCAGAACTTGGCTGCTCCGTCCTTTCTGAAGAGGTGTCAGCCCTATAAAGAAACCTTTCAGCACTAAGTTCCTCTCTCCAGCCAGGAAAGGGAGGGAATAGCCCGCCTGGAAACAAATTAACCCTAAGCACTTTTTCCCTTTCCCGACTTATTAACATATAAAATTCTTGAACTGACCCCAAAGTAGATTTTTCACCCAGAAGAGAGGGCAAGTGCCAAGGGTTCAGCGGACTTTTACCACTATGTTGAATTTCTGTGGAAGACGGTCTGGTTTTGATGGCTGCTATCAGCAGTGCAGAAACATGAGAGCTGCCTTTGGACGTGGTGGGTTTAGAGTTGGGGGCTAAATCGCTGATGAAGTTCCTATCGCTGCGTGCACCTGTGTTAAGGAGAGAGGAAGCAAGAAGTACGTAATTACCAGACAGTTACAGTTAAAAATGGAAAATAATTTCCAACCCATCATCTTTAAATTACTTTGTAAGCCTTGCAGGTTCCCAACTCCGCTGTCTGTAAACAACACGCCTGTGTGGTGTGGATGTGAGTGGGTAACCATACAAATGAAGCATTAGCAATCCACACTGAATAAACTGGTAGAGCTAATCCAGAGGAGTAGGAGCTACTTCAATACCTTCTTTCAACATATTACCATAGCTCACATTTTGTTTGGGTAGTCACGGAGTTTTTCCTGCTAGCTGGCCTAGTCAGGAGGTAAGAGACTGTGTACAGAGCAATGTAAAAGGGTAGTTGGTTTAACAACCAGTTGGTAACAACCAGACTCTGGTTGCTACCTATGGAGACTAAAGGCTTGCTTGGAGATGTAGTTATGGCTGTCTTCACTCTCGTGCTCTCCTCTCCTGTTGTGCTCTGGCCAATTGTGTGTGATGGACTATGTCACAGCTCTTAAAACATTGCTCTCCTATTCCCTGTGGGTATTCCCTCTAGGCTTTTATGGTTTTGCAGTGCTCTCTCCCCCAAGGGACAGTGATCAAGTGCCCTACCACTGTTGAAATGCCGCAATTGGCTGAAAATCGGCATTGCTTTTTCTCTTGTTCACCTCACCCAAGCCCCAAGTGCTCGTCCTCCTGTGTGCTTGAGATTTTTGGTTTGTTTTGCTTAAAGTGATAAAGTCTTCCTTATAAAATCCAGGGTTGCATTTTAACCTGTTAGAACCACCATAGAAAGGTCCTAAATAACTGTGAAGATGGTTGATGGTTTGCTAAAACGTAACGCTGTCAGAACAGCCCTTCCTATCAGTCAGAAGGCATTTGGGGCCATCTGTCTGCAGCTCTAACCTACCACTATAGTTCCCACTCCTGTCTCACTGGAGATTTATTACTGATCCTTGTAAAGTGCTTTGATGGTAAAAGACTTCAGGCGTTTGAGATACAGATAATATTATACTCAAAAGTCATCAATCACCTATCTGTAAATGCTTTGCACTAGTTATTTCCTAATGAAAATGGAAGTGTATTGCCTGGAAAATGGTAGCATAACTGGTAAGGGGGTAGAAAAGGAGTAAGGAAGCTTGCCAGCAAATCTCGTGAGTCCAGGGGTTGTTGAGCCTTGCATTGTATAATTGAAGTTGATGCTGGGTTTGGATGCGCTGATCGAACGTGACCTTCCACAAACAGATGCGAGGAACATAAGACAGCAAAATATAAACATTTGGATGAACTAATATTACAGCATTTCCAGCAAAATAATGCTCAGACACTTGGTCTTTCAACAGGTGACGTGCAAGCAGCATGGCGTGCTTGTGCATGTATGAGGTTTCAAAAATTAAGTTGCTGTGTAAGTGAAGCTGGGTAGGGGATTAGGGAAGAGTACCCTGTTACTGCAAAGGGTCGGTGTGATTACATGTATCTTCAGAGGCTTGGGGGTGATTGAGCTTCACTTTGGGCTCAACTCATTATGTAGAAGAGAGGATTGCTGGAAAGAACAATTACTGATCCTAATTTCTTCTAGAACTTAAAGTTTAAAGGACAAGTTTAGTCTGTATTCTCATAAAAAATGTTTGCAAGCTTTCTGAGGAGAAAACTGCATGCTTTCTTGAAGGAATTGGGGAGCGGTCAACTGCACTGACATACAGTATTTGGTATTTGACTGTGCCTGAAGGCACTGCAAGGTGTGGGATGCTGCAGAGAGTAGACAACGTTGGAAGAATTTCCTGGAGTTGGAGACACCTCTGCTTTTCCCTTCCTGCAGGATGGTAGGGATGGCACTAACCAACTTCCCATCTTCTAATGGCCACAAACGGTCATGAACAGCGCTCTGTGCTTGTGCAGTGGCAGCCCTCTATGCTCGTGCAGGGGTGCTGGCTTGGAACTCAAAGCAAAAGCAAGTCTTTGCTCATTGCTCATCTGCTACTGTTCCCTTGCAGGTGACCCACGCTCGGTTCTGCACAGCCTGCTACACAGGGTCTTAGATCTGCCGCATTGGAGGAGAATAAAGCTAAAGCATGGCCTGGGGCACAGGCACTGTCTGAAGAGCTGCACCATGCTGCATTCTGCTGTGACAAGGAGATAAATGCCCACTGAAGGCTGAGCCTTTCCAGCTTCTAGTGACTGCAGAGAGGAAACTGCGCTCGTTGCGCTTCTCAGGTCATGCTCATTCTATGCAACGACGCTGGATAATCAGCTATTCAAAGCCATCTGGACTCGTTTGTCTATTTAAGTAGAGCTCTGGGCTAATCTTGCCAATTACCTAATCGTCTTGTACCACTGAGAGCAGTAGTGCAGAGATGTCTCTGTAGCGCTTATTCATTTGGGTGGGTTTTACTCAGTTTATACCTATGCTTCCTTTATTTTGCTGCACCATGTGAGGATGCATGTGAGCTGCCTGCAAGGCCTGGGTGAACTGAATAGAGAGGCTCTGGAAGGCTTCGCTGGGTCAGGGTTTTGCACCCAAGGTGCAGGATGGAGGCTTTGTCATGAGAATGATGACTTTCCCCTAGCTTGCGGAAGGGTCCTTGGTTTTCTTTCCTTATAACCTTGCATAACACAGCAGCTGCTCATGAAGGTTTTCATTTCTGATTTATCTCTCCTGGCTTGCAGCCATGCTCCTGAGAGCCAAATTGGGAGTGATTTCCAGTCCAGCTGTGACAGTAGCTCTCTGGGGGACACTGCTGCCCTGCTGCAGAGAGAGAAGCAGAGTACATGGATGGTTTTAAGCAACCCGTGATGTTGGTCTCAGGAGTCCTTGCTGGCTTGCTCTTTTTATTCAGTCTGGGATTTGGATTACCCAGCAGCACATGTGTCAGCTCAGCCCTCTTACTGGTTACATACCATAGTCCTCTACAGGTGCCTCAGATAAATGTTGTTTTAAACACTGCATCTTTCAACTTGGTCCACAATTTACCAATGTGATATGCAACCTGTGTAAGACTGATCATTTCTAATGCTATAGAATAAATGTTGATCTCAAGGCTGGCCTATCGTCCTGGTGTGGGTGATGTGGAATAACTGTGCTGGGTAGCAGTGTAGCGGAAGAAAGGGCTCTGCCTGGAAAATGCAGTCGTGGTGCGACAACAGCATGCAGATTGTCAATGCACAGACTCTCGCTGGAACAAAAAACAAGTTAGGAAGTAATGATTGAGATATTAAAACAAATTTTCATCAAGTAATGGGTTTAACCTGACGATATCTTCTTCCTATCCACAACCAAAGATTTTGCTGTTGCTATTGACTTCACCTGGAAAGCACTCTGGATATTATCAGGACAAGTAGCCTGATGAAATTTAGGATGGATATACCATTAGATGCCTGGTGCTTTAGTTATGATGTTACAATACTGATAAGGTGTGTAGTCACTATGTCCTGCACTTATTTGCAAGACCGTTCAGTCAGGATAAGATACCGATTGCATTCTGCCTCAGTTGTGCAGAGATCTTTTGATTAAACATCTCTCCATAATCTTTCTGAATTTCATTCGCACTATGTACTTTCAGGTGCTGTACATATAAACGAGAACATTCCCCACTTTGTCGGCCCCTTGGCAAACCTGGGTATTGGTTTAATATTTTTTTTCTTTCCACTCAACCCAAGTATTCTTGTCACTTGTGAAATTTGTAGCAAGTCTAATATTATTAAATACATGTAGTTTTCTGAATAAGTTCTACTTCAAATGTATGCACACAAACTGCGTATGAGTAAAACAGATACAGGAAAATGAAAGTCTACAACACAGCATCATGTTGAAAACGAATGTTTCGTAACCATCCTGAAACACAGCGTATGAGTTCTAGACTTGTTCCCAATACTTGCAAACAGGAGACAGAATTACTAATCCTGACTAATCTGTCCCAAGCAAGTGCTTTTCTATGACCTGAAGGACTGAAATGAAATCCATTTGTTTGCTTGCTTTGGAAAAGAATCAGTTTTTCTGTGGGGAAGGAAGCAGGACAGAAATATGACTCCTGGGGAAGAAAGAGGAATTTAACAGGGCTGCAAATCCCCCTGATTCTCCCCACTGACCACATCTTCTCATTCTTGGCCCTCTTCGCACTTTGCAAGAAAAAAAAGGATGCTAATACAAGGTTTTATAAAAAACCCCCACACTTTCCCTAACTGAGAAGCTGGAACACTTTTGTGCCAGGAAGTTACTGAAAGAAGGAGCAAGCATACATTGAGCTGAGCAAGGGTGTCTGAGGAAGAAGAATGAACTCTTTTTTTTTTTTTTTTAATTAGGGATTTAGGTCTGGATTTGGAGTTGCTGGTTCAAAGAGGAAACATTAAGCAAATTGGAGATGGCTTTCTTTTGATCAGACTTTGCCACGTGGAAAGCCAGGGGAATCTTGTCCTGGATTTCAGTGGAAGTAGGGCTGAGAGAGTCAGACTAACCTGAGAGCCCCACAGCACCAAAAGTTACTTTGTTTCTGTTGGACTGGGAGTCATTTGTAAAGAATTTCAATGCACAAAAATAATTACATAAATCTTAAAGTTGGAGTGTTATCTGAAAGATACAAGTAGCTTCCTATAAATTTGAAACAGTATTTTTGACCTTTCACTTTGAATTTGTTTCATGTTTTTATTTCTTAAGGATATTTAACTAATTACTTTCACAGTTGTGGTCTCAAACGAGTAAAACACAAGACCCTCCCTCCAAAAAAACATATCGAGAGTTCTGCTTCCCTGGATTTAGACTGCTCTTTTTTCTAACCAGCGGTGCTACGCAGTTGCAATTTGGTGAGGAGGCCCTTTTGTATTTGCGTGTCCTGCAGAGAAGTCCCTGCTTGGTGCCACATGGTCTATCAGTGGAAAAGCTCAGTAATGGTTCTTTCGTGCGAAACATCTTTGATATCATGAAGAGTTTGGATACTTGAAGTTTTTAGATTGTCAGAGAGACTTTGGTCAAACCCATTTGCTTCGGTACTGTAAAACTCTGTGGGAATCCTTTATGGATGCTGAAGGGAATCTTTTACGTGCTGGAGAGCTTGCATTTTAAGACATACATATTCTTAAGTTGCATGTGCGTTTAAAATCTGATCGTACCAAGGGCAGATACGAGTGTGGAAAACTAGTGCCATCTTACTGTAGATAAAAACTCACTAAGCAGTAATAGATCTTCTAGGCAGTACGCTGCACCTGCTGTGAATTATTAATATCCTAATCTAGATTCTGTTGAAGCTACAGGAAAGACTTTCATCAACTCCAGAAGAAGTTGAATGAGGCTATTAGCTGGCCCCAGTGTTCATGTACGTAATCACGCTAAGGGACTGCTAAAAATTGAGTGCTGGCTTATTAGTTACTATAGTGATAAGGAGGAGACCATTATGATATATGGCCTGTTTGGACTGGTTGAAAAAGGTTGAAGACAATCTCTGCATTTCCCCCCACGTCCCCCACTTTGTATTTCCATTTTAGATTTCTTATCAAATTAACCTGTCAGAAATGTCCTCATGGTTCGCCACCCAATGCTACAGAAGGCGATAAAAAATTTCAGGGAACATCGGTTGCCATGCTTTAGCTGGGTAGATTTTCCTGAAGTTTAGGATGACGTAGCTTTTACTTTGTGTTCTGAATGACTGCACAATGCTGCTGGACACTGGCACATTTTTGTGGCATTCTAGGCAAGCTCAGACCGCCTTCTCACGGGAAGGAAAACTCCTTCTGCACGGGGCAAAGCCATGCCCTCCACCGCTTTCTGGGAACGTGATAAAGGTCCTTTCATCCCTGTGAAAGCAAGATGTCTGATAACTCAGCATAGTTTGTGGCTGTGGTTGCTCCCAGGGTTTATAGCCTGGGCTTTGGAAGGGCTTTTTTTCTGTGCTTAGTGGGGCAGATAACCATCGAGAGGAAGTTGCATTCTTCAAGCCTTTGAATGGAAAAAAGAGAATATGGAGTGTACTGAAGGAAAACTAATGAACTCCTATTTTTACAAAGCTAAAAGGTATCTTTCAGCTTCAGCAGTTACCACCGATGGTTCAAGATGAGTCTGTGCATAGTAAGAGGGACTTGCTACAGGATGCACCTGGTGTAGCATTGCTTTCTTTGCTAAGGGGTTACAGAACATGAGGATCGTGTGTGCTCACCCGCAGGGCTCCCTGCAGCCCTGGCTGAGGGGCTCATACGCCAGCTGAAGGCAGAGCGGAGCTGTGCCATTACAGAGGATGAAGCAATGGCCATGAGGGGAAAAATATTATCCCACTTTCTGGAAAGGTTACTAGCTCTTGGATTTTTTTTCCTTTATTTTTTGTTAACAGCTAATTTTAAATTTCTAGATTTTCTAATTTGTTACCAGCTAATCTCTAAATTGTTATCTAAAGGCTACCTCTGCTTTATATTGCCTGTTAAGGTGCGTTATTCAAAGAGAGCAGAGGGAAGTTTGCATTCGCGCTCTTGTAATGTGAAAGAGCCTATGCAACCTGCACATTTGCTATTTTTTTTTTTTTAAATGTCAAAACCTGAAGGGGAAGTATAGGATGCTGAACTTTTTAACACATTTGAGAGTTGCTAAACAATTGTGAAGTTTGTGGTTTCACTCTAAGACACTGTGGGTTTAGCAAAAAGAGCAGCACCTGTATTTAACCCTGGAGGTGTGCAGTTAATAACCTAAACACAAAAACGAGTAAGCAAAAACTTCCTTGTCTGGGCTTATTGGATAATTTTCATCTTGTCATTAACTCAGTCAAGCCAAACTGATATCTGCTGCATTCCTCAATGATTTGTGCCAAATCATATGTTTCAATCCTCAGTAATTTCAGCTGCAAGTCTATTTTAATCTTGCTGGTTTTTTTTACATGTACTCAGCGTTCCACACTAATACCCCTGGGTCCTCATTCTCCATGGTCACTTCAGGCAAATAAAAGTTTAGGGAAAAAAAAAAATCTGCCCAAAATGCGTGTATTTTTGAAGTTCTGTCAGCAAATCCTCATATAACGGAAACTGCAAGAGTGCCTGCAGCCGTACCTGCTGCCACACAGGTGAGGCAGGAATGCGAACGCAGCTTTCGTTCCCTGGCCAGCTACGGCCCGGCAGCTGGGGGGCACGGGCTCCTCCGTGACCTTGGGGCGAGCATTGCCACCTGTTGCTCTTTTTACAGAAAAGCCGCCTGTGCCAGCCAGCAAGAGCGAGCGCTGACCTCTCCGGAGAGAAGCACACGGAGCCCAGGAGGGCAGTGAAGCACCCTGGCAGAGCAGGCTGGTTTAGGGTACACAAAATGCTTGCGACTGGCACGAGAACCCCGGCCTTCGCACATTGTCGCCGCTGCGAAGAGCCCCTGCCTGCTGGCCCCGCAGGTGGCTGCATCCAGCATTGCTGTTACCACAACCAGATACTCCAGGCACTAGGGCTGGCTGCTGTTGCAGGGAGCATAGATTAAACTTGCTCTTTCAAACTGATCGGTTGTATGAGTTCTCTCTGTAACTTCTCTATAACTTTTCTTTATATATCTCTGTAACTTCAAAATACAAAAAATGAATGGCGGCTCAAATAGCAAAAGAAATTGTAAACTGTCCATATATCTTGAAGTAAAATAATTGCTTTCAGTTTAGGTAATCTAAACTTAAGTTTAGCTTAATCAAATAATTTTTATTTAACATTAAACTTTAATTTTAAGTCTGAACTTAAAATTTTAAGTCTGAACTTAATTTTAAGTCTGAACTTAAAATTATTGCTCTTTTCACCTACCGTATTGATCTATTAATTTCTTAGCTGCTAACTGTTTCTCTCTTCAGCCAGGGAGAATATGTATATGCTGTCATGCTGTCTTTGCCTTGTGGAAAAAAAGTCATTATCTAAATAGTGACCCAACCACTGGGGTCTTTTGCCTATGTATATCTAACTGCAGGCTGGTCACTTGTTTTCAAAGGTGCTATATGGTTTTGTTGAGAACAGGTCCTAGCCACTGAGAAGCAGTGATTGTACTGGGTTGTTTGGTGGCATCCAGGACTGACTAGCCCATTCTAGAGGCTCTAGTTCCGTTTCCTTAATCGATATCTTAAAGTTTGAAAGAGTCAAGGACCATCATCCTTACTGATTCTGACAACAGAAAGACTCAGGCACCATAAAAGCAATAAAAAAACCAGTATGGAGAGAGCCTGGTTAGGACTTTGAGGTGTTCACGTGTTGCTCCAGCCAGAAGCTGGCTGGCGTCAGTCTCCCTGGTCTGCCCGCGGACTGCAGGGCACTTGCAGCCAGCGGCAGCCTGTCTGTGTGTTCTGTAACATGTGTGAGTGCCATCATACTGCGTTTTAGGGTCTCCATGTGCTCTATAAATTCCAACTTTATGGTAGTGATTAAGAGACTCTCTTTTTGAGAGTCTCTTAATTAAAGTCTCAGAAATACACAGATGCAGTCATATAAAAATTGTGTTATCACACAGAGGTTAAAAACCTTGAAATAGGATCTACCACTGTTTCACAGCAAAAAATATAAGGAAGGAACTTAATGTACTTATTTTTGAGACAGAGTAAATTATGTTTCTTTGTCTCTAGTAAAGTTTGTTGCTGCTAGGTATTTCTAAGCAGAGATTTTGGAAAATCAGATTTGAAAGCACCGATATGTAGATGTCCCCAAATGTTACATGAAGTTAAGCACTTCAAATAATAATGTTTAATAACATTAAGCAGTTTGCTACATGAAGTAGTACTCAAATATTCCTCCAGGCCCATATCTATATGAGAAATAGGGATTTCATTACCAGGATGCATAATGAAAGATATTTTTCCAAAGAAAGAGAAACGCCTACCTAGCACTTTAAACAGTGTTGGATGTAGCTGACTCTAGGAGGTTTGCATCTTAAAATATAAGAAAACAACATAGAGAACAAACTTAAACCATTAAACTATCCCTAGACATGTTCATGAGCGCCTCCCACAAGACAAGAGGTTGCACATCATCTCCTCACTGAGTGACTCCTCAGTAGGGACCGCCGGTGTGCAACCTCCTGTCTTGTGTGGGGCAGGAGAAAGGAAGCAACCTCAAGCAGCCTTGCACGTGCCTCTGGGCAGGAGCTTGAATGCTGGCGAGGGGAGGACAGCTTGCAAGGACAAACGTGCCCCTGCGTGGGGCAGAGGCTCCCGCATCCCGTACCAGGGATCCCTCTGCACCAGTAGGTGCTGCGTGAGGTGATGGAGGGTGGCACTGATGGCAGACCATGGCTGGAGCCAGGGATGATGCGGGGTATGATAAAGTGAGGTGTCCGCAGTGGGTAGTTGGGGTGGTAGGTGTCGTAAGCATGGCAGTGGGACGGGCTGGGGAAGCAGCCGGTCAGAAGTGATGGCTTGACCGGCTCGTGCTGTTCAGGAATGGGATAGGGGAACTTCATTTCCAAGAATGACTCAGTGTCCCAACTCTAAAGCTTGCTCGGATCCATGCACTATGGCAGAGTGCATGCTAGTCAGTGCTCACCAGCAGGGAAACGGTGCCAGTACCTTGTAGCTATTTTGTGTAGACAACTGGATAAATGCTCAACATGTAATTTGATTCACGGTGGTTCCTGATAACATAGACATGGCCAAACAATGCTTATTTTCCACTTATTAACACCATTTTACCAAGGAGAGGCATATTTAGCCTGTTTTTCATGTCTATTTCCTATAGCTGGGAGTTTGCATAGGAAGGTTTGTTATTCACAAGCCAAACCTATTTGTTTTCCTGTGCAGCACAACTCAGTGGATCACACCATCCCAGTGCAGGGAGTGGAATTGTTTCCACCCACATCCAGAGACAATACAGGTGATTTATGACGAAGGGCCTTGACAAGTTGTTCTTTTAATCCCTGGATTGGCTTTTATCCAAAATGAAGAGGTAGTTTACTGACGTACCTTGTTGTGGAATACTTTAATGGAGTGTATGTTAGCCGCACTGATCTTATCCACGTCCTACAAGCCTTTTATTAAAAATATTCCCAGGGCTCATCTTCCCCACAGCGTTAACCTGTGTGGTGGCTCTAGCTCTCGCCCTGTCTAAACACAGCCTTGCAGCGAAGCGTGAAGGAGTGTGCAACCTCAGTTTTGTAGCCAAGAAGGAGAATTAACTAAAGCCTGAGGTACTCCGGCTGCCAACCTGAGCTCCCTGCACTTAGTCCCCCTTTCCCACAGGAGCCAAGCACTGAAGCAGGGTTTGCCACACGTGGGAATCGTAAGGTTTTTCCACAAGCCTGTGCTTCAGCATCTTTTTATGCTCAGTGGCTTACATGGGTGGCTCCTGTGAATCTTCTCCCTCTGTTGAAGCCAGGCAGCTGATAACCTCCAAGGCCTGCTCACCCATCATCTTGGACTGGCGCCTGCAGGCTTGCCTTGTTTGGCATGTGATGGGCTCGGGCAAATGAGATGTGGGGCCATCCTTTCAAAAGCAGAGCTCTGTTTACACACATGGTTTAAGCGTTGTGACACAGGTGTTATATGAAAATGCAAAAGACAGAATTGATGTACATGTTCCAGTATGCAGACGTGTTTTGTAAGAAATAAGGTTCGTTGAGGCTTTCTTTGAATGCTAGGCACTAATTTAAAATCAGAGCATCAAAATCAGGCAGGTGAGCACGCTCAACTCGAGACCTCCTTTAAAAGCAGATGTTCCTTGCCATGACACCTGGCCTGCTCCCGGGGCTGAATTTGCGCTTGTGCACCAATACTCATTAGAAATAGTTGCGAGGAGGTGTGGGTATGTGAAGAATGTGAAAACCTGCTGTGCATTTGGAGGTCATTGCTGGCAAGGGATGTTCAATATGCTGTAGTCCGGCACTACTTGGAGCTCTGCTGCTCAGTTTTGTGTTAAACATATGCTGGTGAACTGTAAACTGTAGCGAATAAAACAACTTACTCCCTTTGTCAGCCAGAAAAGATTGTGCTCACGATACGTTCCAGCCGAAGAGATGGTATTTTATTTTTTGACACAGACACTTCGTTTCTTAGTTGGAGTTTAAACATAATAAATATTTAACTTCTGAGCTTTCTTGCTCTGATTATCTCTGTGTAATATTTTACTTTAATATTCAGTTAAGCAAACAGAACTTTATTGTCAGTTTATGTATTTCTGTAATGTAGCTTTATATGTTGCAGCTTCTGTTCTCAAGTAGATTTCAGAATTAAAGAATGTAAACGTGTATCTTTTTTGTGTGATGCCTTTGACCCTCCTCCAAAGGATAGCTATGTAGAGGAATGGTGATTGGGGAAAATATTTTTCCCACTTTTTACAAGAGGAAAAGTGAACAAATGGGCATGGTTGGGTTGTTTGTATTGCACTGGCAGAAACAAACAGCAGAACATCCTTCTTATGTTTGTGGTTTTACTCAAATAACTCTCAAATTTGAAAAGCTTCATGTTGATTGTTTGGATGAAGCAAGTAGTAAACTTGCTAGCAAACTTGCACACATGTACAGCTTGGAGGAGGAAGGGGGGAAATGCAGCCTGTGAACCAAAGTTCAGAGAACGAAAAAGGACTGGTGGCAAATGAACTGGCTTCAGCACAATTTAATCTGCTGTTGCTTTACGCTGGCTTTTCCAGTCCTCTGCCACAGGTGTACACAGATACTTTGTCATTTGAGGAATAACATTCTTGTTAGCCTGACATAAGCAAGCTGAATCAGTTATGGCCAGGCTGTCTTATTTTTATGGGACAGAACACTATTTCCATAGGACTCCTCTATCTCCTTCCTATTTTCTGGGGTTCAAACTGACACCCCAGTGCTGTGGGAAGGGCAGTTGCTGTGTGCTGAGTGTGAACTAAACGGGGACTTTGTCAGTTCCTACCAGCTGCTGGTCAGCAGAAGATCCCAAACCATAAGCTACGTATTTATCTTCAAGGGAGCAGGGGGCAGGAGAAGGAGAAATAGTTGATAAACAAAGACAGTAACGGAAGGTGGAAGGAATGGTAGGTATAGATGAAAAATCTTTTCTGTATTTAAAAATCCCACAAAATCCTCAAAACCCAATTGAAAACATATATTTGCTATTTAAGTTGGCTTTCTAGTTTTGTTTCTATTTTTTTTTTCCGAAAAATCTCTCTCTCTATATTTGTGTACGTATGTATATATATATCATGTCTCTTTTCTGGTTTGCAATAGAAGTTTTGCAAATGTTTTTTTCCTGTGCTTTTATACAGAGGATTTCATAAACACTTTATTTTTCTGGCTAGATATCTCAGTGTCTAGAAGACCTGTATTTCACAGAACTCATTATATTCATGACTTCCTTACTTCTGTCTTTCTAAGTTGAAAACTATTTAAGGTAACGTAACAAGTGTGACTGAAGCATGGTTTAGGCTGGCCCTGTGCAGACCTTCATCTGCCAGTACAGCTCATTTATGACATCAGAATGTTTGAGTTTGCGTTCATTCGCGCATAAGGAAGACAGATGACTATGGTCTTCAGGAATCCCCCTAAATATATTTGTCTCTCTGACCTAGGACAGAATTTCTTACTTCTGGGAGGCTCTTACTTTTAGGATATTTGCTGTTGTGCCCGATACGATGCATTGTTTCTTCAGGTGAAAATGCACCTGTATAGTGATGGCATAGAAATAACCAGATTCAGTCATCCTAAACAAGCCAGCCATCTGTTGCAAGTCTACAATATCTTGTTCTAGGCTCTTCTTCACAAAGTACCTTTTTGTCCAGCTCCAGCTGTCATACAACCTCAAAGAAACTTAGGTCCCCATGTCACCACTGTCTTTGTGTGGCAGCAATACTCCAGGTGACATGCAACGAGGCACATGCCATATATTTCTGTGAGAGCAGGGCACACTGGTGTTGCTGCCAGCACCCTGGGGAACACCTGTAGACCTTAACGGCCCTGAACAGCCTCGCCTGGGACCCCGACCCACACCCCTGCCCAGTGGTCCAGGGGCTCCACTTAAGCTCAGGCCTGGGCCATGCCGTTCCCAGCCCTGTTTCCTTGCTCTCCCAGCTTCCTGATTCGTTTTTCCTGGACAGAGTCTGGAGGGACATTGCAGGTAGCTTGTCTCCAACCCTGTCTCCTGGATGAGCCCTACAAATGTGTCCCAGCCTTGTCTTCAGTCCTGGTGCTGGCTCCTGCTGCTCCCCATTGGGTCTGTGTGTGGACACCAGCCCTGGCTCGTTATCTCAATTTGCCGGGGGCTGTTGGCAGAACTGGTCGGTGTCACCTACATGGGTGCCCTGGGACTGCTCCTTGGGGAAGAGCATTGCCTCTGCCGGAGTCACCCTCTGCTCCTTGCTCACTCCCCACTATGGAGTGACCCCACTCCCCCTTCCTGCTCTCTGGCATTTCCTATCAGGATTTATATTCCCTTTCTCAAGTGTATGAAACAGTTACGAATGCAAAACGAACATTATTCCATTTCCCACTAGGAAGAGGGCTGACAAGACATAAGTAACTATGCCTGCTCCATGGACCCGGTAGCTCATGTTTTTTAATTGCAATATATGCTAGACATTTTGAAGTGCTTATCTACATAACATTTCTTTGTTTTTCTTCTCTTGAGATTCCACGCAAGTGTTAGCAGATGCAGATACAGTATGGTAGAAAGCTAGGCAGTCTGCTTTGTATAAAAATGATACACTTGGGATGGCTCTCAAATGGTACACTTGGGATAATCCAATTCAGTAGAGTGATGTGCATGCCCTGTAAATCAAAATCAAAAGAACACAGCTAAGTGATTTTTTTTTTTTCTGGCAGATGCTTAATTTACATTGTCAATGATAGCCAATACATGCATACAAGAATAGTACTTCAATATCAATATTACTGGGAAAAGCAAATGCTGGTGCTGAAAATTCTATAATATCCGTACATTGCTGAAAAGGAAATCCTCTGTTTTGGATAATCTATTTACTGGATAATTGCCTTGTTAACGAAATGGTCCTGGGGAGAAGAGGGGTTCAAGAAAGCTGGTTGATTTTTCAAGGATCACCTTCTCCAAGCTCAACAGTTGTTCTTCCGCATGTGCAGGAAATCAAGCAGAGATGATCCTTCCCCTCTGCTCAGCACCAGTGAGGCCACACCTGGAGAGCTGCATCTGGTCTGGGCTCCCCAGTACAAGGGAGACATGGACATACTGGACACAGGCTGGTGAAGGGCCATGAATATGGTAAAGAGACTGGAGCTTTTGTCACACAAGGGGAGGCTGAGCAAGCTGGGATTGTTCAGCCTCAAGAAGGGAAAGCTTGAGGGTAGGGGGGATCTTGCTGGTGTGTATAAATACCTATTTGGGGGAGGGGGGGTGTGAAGTCAGAGGTGGACTCTTCTCAACTGTGCCCAGTGAAAGGACAAGAGGCAATGGGCACAGACTGGAATACAGGGAATTTCCTTTTGGATCTCTTTATTTACTTATTTGGCTTATCTGACGTACTTAATGAGAGCAGATTTCCCTAGTGAAATGGGTTTAGAGCCTGTATACCCTGTATATCAATAAAAAGAGTTGGTGACATCTCAAATATAATTAAAAATGCAAATGTAGTTGTTAAAGGGTCCTAGCCCACGCTGATCCCTAGGAGCCAGGTTCCTTAGCTCCCCTGTGTATGACAGTCCAATACTGTCACTGTAGATTTTGTTTATGTACAGCTCCTACTTCCCTGTTTTCCTGTTTTCTATATATGTTTTCCTAAGTAGTTAGGTTGAGACTGGGTCCCTCCCTTTTCTGATCAGCTGGAAAAAAGCCAATTTCAGAGAGTAATGTAGTCCCTGGAGGTACAATCTGGTGAGTGTCAGGTGGGAGTAAATCTGGTATCAGGTAGGAGTAGAGAGGCAATACCTGGCATTAGTGAGACACCTATTTAACTATTGTGTAGCCGGGACTTTTGCAATTTCACGTTGATGACAGGATTCATGAAAAGGTATGTACAAGAGAGAGAGACTTTTTAGAAACCCTCTTTCGAGTGAGAGACAAGAGAAAATCAGTTCACGGAAGCTTCTCTGAGAGAAGGCTAAAATATGTGGTTTATGGCCTTTAGAAACCCAGATGTGGAGAAAGATGTGATAACAAAGGATAATTAGCATAGTAGATAAAATCATAATGAGTTTTGGTGGTTGGCAGGTGGAAGCTAGACGCATTTGGGGCAAAACATGAAGTCACCAGTGCCTGAGATGGTGTATTTCTACATCACTTGATTCCTTCACCCAAACCCCTGGACATAATGTGAAAATCACTTGGCAGAGTCTGGCTGTGTCTACATGAGCATGAAGTGTGGTGCAACAGGAACAAAGCAGCAGAGCCCAGTGGTGGCAGAGCAGCTGATGTCCATGCTGCCGGTGCTTTGGGGCTTTATTTGGACTAGCTTTAGTGGTGCTACGGACTCCATGCCCATTAGCAGCTGCAGTCAATCAGATGCACTCCTAGATTACATGCTTCCTTTTCCTTTCCCGAGAAAGGAATTTATTTTGCATTTCTGAGCCCCTCCACAATGTGAACCCAAGTGAGGTTAAGCAGGGACTATCAGCAGCTTCACAACTGCCCTCCTCCTTTGTGCTAAAAAGTGAATATAGGCTCATTCCTTTGTTAAAAACTCCATTTTGCAGGAAGTCCTATGCATGGTATACTCCAGTATAAACTGAAGCATCAGGAAACAGTGGTTGCCTTTACATAAAATAGAAGTACCTCCAACAATTTACAAAATATTTTATATATATATATATATATGAATGTGTATAGTCCTAATCCCCCCAACGCACTTAAAATCACCCAAATAACACCCACGAAACACAGGACAAACTATGGCAATGCAGAGAGTGCAACACAGTGGGACTTTGAGATGTGGGTTGATGATTTACAGCCCGCACGGAGCGATGAAGCACACGGCCAAACCACAGCCAGTGACGGCAACGGTGAGAGGTCGCTGACACGGCCCCAGGTGCCGCTGCCTTACCGGGATGGACCTCAGACCCACAGCCCCCTCACAGGCAAAGTTTAGTGGTGGTGAACGGACGACTCCCCGGATTGCAACAAGGTCATCGCCCCCTTCCAATGCCTTCATACTGAAACATACGTCCTTTTAGCCTGTTTATACCGGATGCAGATGTCTTTTGCAAAGCTGTAAGAAAAACTTCCCTTGCAAGCTGTCATCTCAGATTTGTAAGGCATAAAGCGATGCACCCTGCAGTGCGTGTGCTCTCCTCACTCGCTGGTGATTTCCCTGTCATTTGTGCCCGCACGTACAGTACTTCCGCCCGCCCTCACCGGGGTTTTGTACCAATTCCTGGAGCACCCGCAGACCGGCAGTTCGAGGCAGCCCAGGGATGCCACGGGGGCGCAGGCCGGCAGCCGAGCGGCCAGGCCGGGCCGGGCCGGGCCGTGACCCCCCGGGCAGGGGCAGGGGCAGCGGCAGCGGCGGGGAGGGAGGGAGGGAGGGAGGGACGGAGGCCGCCGGGGCGGGCCCGGGCCCTAGTGCCCGCCGGGCGGCGCGGGCGGGAGGGCGGGCGGAGGAGGCGGGCTCGGCACACGCACACGCACACGCCGCTCTCGCCGCGCTCGGCTTAAATAGGGCGGCGCCGGGGGAGCCGCGCACAGCCGTGGTCGTTGTTGCCGTCGCCGCCGGGAGGTGAGCGGGACTCGGGGGTGCCGCTGCCGCCCGGGGGCGGGGGACGAGGCCGCGGGCCCGGCCGTGCTGAGGGGCGGGCGGCGCTGGCGCAGGGTGGGGGGCTGTCAGGGACGCGCTAGCCGCAACCTGCCCGGCCGCCGCTGAGGCGGGCTGGCTCCGCCGTGGCCTGCCGGAGCCGCCGCCGCCGCCCGGCCCTTCACCGTGGGGCTGGGGCGGCCTGCGCGGCCGCCGTCACCTGCGGGGCCGGGCGGTTGGCGGCGAGGGGCGGCGGGTGCCGGCGGGACGGTCCCGCCGCCGATCCCCTCAGGCTGTCTCTGTGGGGCTGCGGGGTTTTCCCTTCCGCCCCGCGGTGGGGTCAGCGTCCCCTGGAGCCGGCTTGGCTTCCCCTCGCACAAAAGCCTTCAGGGAAGCGTAGCCGGCTGTCTCCGGCCTCCCCCCGGCGCTGCGGCAGCTCCGGCTGGCAGGGCATTGTTCCGGCTCCAGCGCTGCCCTCTCCCCCGGCACGGCCCGGCCCGGCCCGGGGTAAACAACGCGGGCCGCAGCGTGGTCGCCCCGGGCGGCCCCCGCTGCCGGAGGGGCGAACCCCTGCGCCGCCCGGCCGCTCCGCCAAGCGGCACGCAGCAGGCTGCGGAGCGCAGTGCTGCGCCGTAAGCTGGGGGGCTTAATGCTTAGCTGCTGGACCTTGTCTTCAGTAGGCTGTTCTTACGGGCACGAATGCGGCATGTACTTGGAGCAGCTTTTTTTTTTCTTTTTAAGTAGTTGAGAGCGTGTATGGAAATGTAGCATGAGGCAAACTGGCCTAAAATAGAAGGCTGAGTGACTTTGACTTTGCAGGCCTCCTCTCTGCTGTTAGGTAGGACTTGCAGTGCTACAGTGCAGGGATTTAGCCTGGCTACACGATGCTTTTGTTCTAGGATGCATACATTTCTTGTTCCTGTTGAACAGGAATTGCAACACTTGAAGCCTTCTGAATTTCTAAAGGGCATGTCTGTGAGCTGTCTGACACCCTCTTGGACCTAGTAATCCATATAACCATATGCCTTGCTTGGGTTGGAGTCCGAGATATGATGGTCAGGTCCTGTGATAGGAAAGAGTGACATCTAAAGAAACTGCTATTGAAACCCCATGGTTCTATATCTGTACCTGGACCACAGAGCTATTGCATGTGGTGTTGGCAGATTTTTTTCATCCACGTGGGAATCTTTTTCATCCACATGGCTTTACAGGGAACCACGCAGTCTCCTGAGCCTGCTCAGGAGTGTTTGTATTCACCTCTCTGCTTTGGAATGTGCTCTCAAACTCACAAGCTGAGATTTCTTAGCTCAAGAGATTTGGATCAGATTTCTTGGATCAAGAAATTCTGAGTGTAAGAAGATGTTGAATTTACTGAAAAATACCTTTCTTTTCCTCTTGCAACAATAGCAGTATTAATAATGCAAAAACTGAAATACAAAGTTCCTCATGGAACCATACTGTTACTGCCTGATTCTTTAAAGTCCAAGGATATCTAGCTTGCTTATATTGGAATATGAAAATGTCTGAGGATGGTGATGGGGAAAATCTAAAGCTTGTAATTACAAGTAGCTGTTGTGTGTAGTGTACTTAATTCAAGGTCTTGAGCAAACGGCCTTAGCCTATTCTGAGGACTGAATGATTATAATGAATTTAAAAGGCAGCTTCTAAGTTTGGTAGATGCTGTTTTACAACTACAAATCGGCCAGCATGAGGTTGGAAGTAAGTTTTCAGTTCTTGAGAAGCAAACCCCCAAGTAGCCTTGTGCTTCAAGGGCAAGTACAAGGTTGGTATTGGTAGAAAAACAAATCCAGTAATTCAAAATGGAAGGAAAGACAACTTTAAAATACTTATTTGGGTAAGTAACTCTCCATCTTTCTTGAGTAAAGTCTCTGTAGCTGACTCTCCTACCTCATTGCTCTATTAGAAATTAGTACCTCATGGGATTTTTTGGAGGACATAGAGGTGGGCTATACCTTCTCTGTCCTGGATGTGTTGATCTCCAGTGGGGAAGAGTAAGCGGGTTTCTTCTCTCTCTCTTTCCCCTCTAAGAAAACACCACTGACTAATGTGAGCAATAGAAGATAATAGTAGGTTATTGTGTTCCGGTCTTTTGTAAATCTTGCTACTACAGTTGATTGAAATGGGTAGACTCAAAGAGGCTAATGGCACCAAACTTTTCAAATGTACAGCAGAGAGGACGAGAGATTCTGGTCCAATGGGATATACGTTGCTTGATAAATTGGACTTCTGGTAGTCCGGTCAGTAGGCTGCCTGCCACATCCTACTGCCCTGCTGTGCTAAATTGCAAGTTCAGATGTGTTAAATATTTTAATATGTTAAATATAACCAGCAGTAACTCTCCAGAAATCCTCACAAATAGGAGGGGAGGTGACTTGTTCATTGGTAAATGGTTTTGCGTGGGAGTTTTACAATGCCATGTGGCTCAAGGAAGCACTGCTGTACAGCATTGACCTTTACAGGCAGTAGGCTGAACCCTGGCTGCAGATGGGGGGCTTGCATTTCTGCAGATCCTGCCTGACTCCTGAAACAAGGACACCCGATAACACAAGGCTTCCACTCTCTCTTGCTGCCTTTCATGTTGGGAGGTACTCATCTACAAAGAGTAAAATACAATAGTAAAATACTCCCTTTTGGTTAGGATTTGAATCTTAGTAGTACTGGTAGTTTGTCCAAAACTGACTGAAAACAGCTTGCATGGTTTTACAGAGACTTAGAGAAAAAATGTGTTTTGTTTTTTTGTAGTTGGACTGTTTAAGGCTTATAGCAGGAGTGCATGATGTCCTGTTTGCAGAAGAGTACTTCTGGCTTTTTATATGAATTATTGTTCTTAAACCCAGAACTCTTAAGCTTTTTAGTTTGATACTGTGTGTGCCTTGTTTCCAAAACTTGTCCTCTGCAGTTGGGCTGCATTAATAGCCTGATGAGGATGGATTAGTTTCTGAGGAAAGCTAGAAGAAAATGCTTACTATCACTCCCTTGGAGGAAATACAGGCATACCTTAATACCTGAGGTCAAGGGGTTGCTTGGTTTGGCACAGTCTTTCTTGTGATGCTGGTGTTGGGAGGTCACTCGGTGAACCAATTGTTTCTTGTGAGTACTTGCTGATCTGTCTGGTCTCATAGTGTTTTAAAAAAACATAACCCTTAACATCCTTCTGAATGTAAACACTATCTAGTGTGATGCAATGTGGCTTCGTGTGTCTGATCCAGGTTGCCTTCTGCTAGACTTCAGGTGACAGAAGTATGAGTAAGAAACTCATTCTTGCAGAGTCTCAGATGAGCACTTGAAGCATGTGTTTCCTTGATGTCGCATACTGGGTTTTCTGAATAGTAGCCTTTTCCTGGGAGGAGTAGAATGAATAAGTTGGTATGATCTACTCAAGCTGTTAATGCCACCAGAAAGCTGCTGGTTTGTAGCAATTTGCTTCTGTAGGGTGATTTTTTTAATCTAAACTGTAGTTGGATTGAGGTTAAATTGACAGAGTAGTGCCATGATGTACTTGCAAATCAGAGTTGTAGGGCTGTAATTCTAATGGGTAGTAATTTAGGCCACAAAATAGATATTTGTAAGCATCTTCTGTGGCCTTTGAAGATGAGAAACCGTTAAGACTGTTTAGTGACACTTTGTGTGTGTGTACAGGCATGGATCAAAGGAAACTTAAATCAATCCCTGTCTCAAAGGTTTTAGTGGGAAGTATTGGTTTTCCTTAATATACAGGGTTAGTGAGTGCTGCTGAAGGACTGTAATTGCACAAAAGGCATTGAGCAGGTTCTTGTCATGTGGTTCAGCTTCTGAACTTGAATAAACTCCAGTGACCTCATTGGTGTGCACTCGGATTACTTGTTGGACATGATTAAGAGGCAAGAATCCAGGTGTTGTTCGATTTGATTGCAAGAGGATTGCAGCCAAATGTCTGAGGACAGGGCTGTGACTTTACTTGTAGATGGGGACAGAGCCTTGACACATCAGTGTCAGATGTAGTGCTCCTTAAAGGTTGCAGCAAGAGTCTTAACTTCAGTTGCAGCTAATGAAGTAAATAACCATGGCCCAACTGATGGGGCTGAAACCAGTTTCTATGCTGCTTCCCTCTGGTCCTGCCTTGTCCCAAATGCAGGAACAGAAACTGAACCAGCAGAGGCAACCTGAACCACTGCATGATGCCCTGTGGTTGCTCAGAGCCAGACTGGGAGGCTGAAGGGGGGGTGAGTGAATATTAGGGACCTGCTGGTTCCCCTCTGTGCATGGGATGGATTCCTCTTAACGGCTCTTTAGTTCCTCCCTCTTTACTGTTGCAGGAAAGTGAATCTGTCCATTACTGCTTTAAAAGGAGGCTTTATAGCTCTGAAGCCTGGCTGGGTGATCTAGGTGATTCTGGGTAAGATGAGATATTTAGTTTTTTAATTGGCGGAGGCTGGGGGGGGGGCGTAGGTGGAGGAGGGCAGAGTAGTGGATTAGACAGTTCAACAGTACTTAGTTTGTTCAGGAAAGTCCTTTGTGGCTAGGGAGAGGCTGTCATGTCATACATGACAGGCCACACCACAGGAGGTATCATGGTGTCATACTCATGTTATACAAGGCTTAAACTGAGGATTCTCCTTCAGGTCTCAATTACCTATGCTACTTTGCTGTATCTTGAGGGTGGTTGTGGTTTCCTTGCTGGTTACAGTTTGGCTCTGTCACAGGTGACTGCAAGACCTCAGTCAAGTTACTGCCTTGACTGCAGGGCAGGGGGAGAAAATCCTGGGAGGACTTGCATGCAGTGTTTGGAGTTGCATGCTTAAGGTGTAGTATTACAATGTCTATCCCTTTCTGTCTTGTTTTCTTCTGGGAGCTAATGGCTGTCTGGTTATCCAAACCAGAGCTGATCTAGCTGAGAACTAGCATCAGAACTAACCCAGGAGAGTGGTGTTTGCTGGATCACCTCCCTAGTGTGACTGCACAACCAGATGAGTGCCTGGCCAGCACAAAGAGGGTTGTGGGAACATGTATCTGGGACAGGTTGGACTGACTTAAACTTAAGATCATTGTAAATGCACTCTGAGATTAGGATTATGTATCTTATTCAGACAAAAGGATTTATTTTGTTAGTAGCCAGAGCTATTTGTTGCACCCTCTTTTATACTCAATAAATGAGCTAGAACATGATTCTGCACTTGTTCTTTCAAAGGGTGAGTGGAGAAAGACTTCAGTAAAACAGATCTGTGGGAGCTGTGCAGTGTAATCTGTAACAGTAGGAAAACACCAAACTGCAATAGCAAGTAGCTGTCAGGGTAACTCAAAGGTATATGGGTGGCTGATCCCCTGTTCCAGCATATCATAGTGTAAACATCTTGGGGCCATATTGCTCATAATAAGAAATAGGCAACTTGTCTCATAGCTTTCTCCTGCCTGCAAGAGGCTGCAGAAATAACACGGTCACTTCTCTTACACCATGTGGTGGACCTACCTTTATGGCAAATCACTACAGTGCTAGTGTGCTGTTCACCTAAATATTAGGATAGAGCGGAGGAGAGGCCATTGGTTCTTGGGGTTGTTTTCTTTGCAATACAGAAGCTGACGGCTGCTCTCCTGTTCTCTTCCGTTGCACTCGAACGATGTCTGGCTATGGATAGACAATAGGCAGGCTGCTGCCTGCTGTAAATAGCCCATTGTATGCCGAGAGTAGGAGCAGCAAAGAACGGCAGAGTCCTGCCAACTTGGGTCGTTGCCTTGAGATACTGGCTCTGCTGTAAAGAATGAGTCTTGGGTGCTACAGGGTGTGTGTGTGCATGTGTGTGAGCAGAGAGCTGGCTTTGTCTGAGCCATACAGAACTCCTTAACCCAATTAATACGATGAGTTCAGAGGGATGCTTTCATGGGCTGGATTTTGGGAACTGCTGTTCCTGTGCAGGTGGCCAGGACAGGTAGTTATCTACGAAGCAGTTTTGCCCTGTCGTTAAAACTGCTTTCCCATATCTGTCTGGTATTTCAAAACTTACAAACAAAGGTCTACTGGTTGCATTGAGGAAAAAGTGCTTTTGACCTCAAATGTTGTCCATTCTGCCCCGAGTTTTTTTGCTACATGTAGCAACCTGAGTATCACAGACTGGTACTTCTCTTATCTGGGATCTTCTTCCTTTGAGTATCCAGCTGTGACTTACAATAACTTGCGATGTCCTGTCTCACACTGGGGCTGAGTTTCTGAGTCTGTTCCTTGTGGTCCAGATCCTGTCTGGATGAGAAGCAATTGCAGGACCTGAGTTTGTAAAGAGAGCATGGCTTTTGCTTGTCTTGAGTGCACAGAATTAGCTGGGTCCTTCCTTCAGGAAAGGACTGAAAGCCAGATCCTAGGTCCACCGGGAAGATCTTTGTCTCAGTCTAAAGGCTCTAAACTGCTCTCCTTGGTCACAGTAAAGACTCTGGATGTCTGATGTGATTGGAGCATGAGCCAAGTAAATAGTGAGATGGATCAAAGAAGGCTGGGAGGCATTGAAGCCTCCTTTCTTGATGGGGCATATTTGGATGCATATGTTAAGAATGTGAATTTATTCTCCCTGTTGCATCTGGCTTTGTTGTATATTAACTCTTGTTTTTTGTATTTGACTTAGCGGGTAGTGCTAAAGCCAGGAATTGCTTAGTCTTGCAGAAAACTCTGTCATAACCTTGTTTTTTTGTGCTGATGAGGCAGAAGGTGTAATAAAAAGTCATCCCTCAGTACCAACTTAAGCAGTAAAATTTGTCATGATGTAACTGATAACTTGCTATATAACTGCTCAGGAAAGGTTTTATGTTATGGGCTGCTCTACAAACAACTGTTTGAGGAAATGAAAAGTAGTGATGTGCATCTCTCTCTTTACCTAGGCTGAAATCATAGCAGCTCCTTGACTACAATGGGACTCTTATGTGAATGAAATGATCATATTTACTTCAGTTCTTGTTAGCTGTAATGGCATGACAGGCTTTTGAAAGAGTAACTCTCTAATTACATTGCATTCCTAAATCATTTAGTGTGTGTGTGCAGGACACATCATGACTAATGCAGAGAGGAAAGCAAGTATCTGTTGTTTTAAGTCAAAGGTGTTTATTGTGGGACTTGAAGAGAAAAGAGCTAAGCTTGCTCTTAGCCCTTATAAACATTATAGCTCCCTTTTTCTAGTTTCACAACATGGTGTCTATGATATACCCAAAATTAACTTGTAAGCCAAGACTTCCTTGTTGGAATGACTTTTTACTCTCAACTGTTCATCTGTGTATACTAAAACTTAAGAGGTAGTTTTCATGCCTGCAATGCTAATGAGCATGATTTGATGCATAAAAAGCAACAGCATGGTAATCCTAACTATTAAGTCAGCAATTGATTTTTTTTTTTTTAAATGTTTTTATGCCAAGGGAAGATGAAGAGGTTCCTCATTAATACATTCAGTTCTTCTCTACCTTCCATTACTACAGCCTGATGCGTTGTGGATTTTGAGCATAGTCTGCTGTGTTTCACAGTGCAAATAGCCAAAAGGCATTTCTGTAGTGGCCCTGCACTGCATATCTTGGTGATGCAGCCCTGTACCCTGAAGCTATGTCATAAAAGCAGAGAAAAGTGGCAGAGAGAGCGGGCAGTGCCTGCAGGCTGGGGAGCGCTCCATGGGTCCGGGACCTGTCCGGGGATGGAACTTGATTCCATTCTGACGCTGCCCCCATCTGTGACCTTACTTCAGCCAGTCCTCCTGCTAACATTGTGAAACTGTGGGCCCTTTGAACTATTTTTATGGCTTTTTTGCTGTCTATAGCAAATCCTTGTCCAAATACTGGTTAGACTTTTTCTGAGCTAGACAACTCTTCTGTTGCCTGGTTGAATAACTGATTGCAGCAGTAAAGATTTCAAGGGCAGACTGTAAACTAGAGATTTTCCAGTAGAAGTATGAAATCTTAGCCTGGTATGGTTGGTTTTAAAAACTAAGCAGCATATAATTCTGCCTGTTTGGATTTTGGCGTCTCCTACGCTGCCATCCTGCAGCAGTGTATGGTTACACAGTACGTTCTAGCTAGTCAAATGCACATTTTGATGCTCTTTAGGTCCTTTGTTTAATGTTATTGTCCGTCGGAAATGGCTGGGCCTAAGTTATCTGAGTAAATACATCTCTGCTCTTCAAGCAAGTAGAGCTTAATACAGGAAAGCGTTGCTTCCCTGCCTGACAGCGGCCATTGCCAGCTGTTGCTGGGTGGCGGGAGGCTGAGCCGCGGGCAGGCAGGGCAAGGCAGGGCAGGCAGGGCAAGGCAAGGCAGGCAGGCAGGCAGGCGCCCTTCGGCGGGCGGTGGGGTGAGCGGGTGTGAGTTGCCATTGGCCCCGGGCAGGCCGGCTGCCTGCTGCTTACCTCTCACCTAGTGGGCAGGAGCTGGTGGGTTTGGCATGTGACAAATGTCCTGGGAGACCTTGGCCGTAGAGGAGAGCACCAGCTGAGCTGACTGCAATCCCTTTTTTATTTCTTTTTTTTTTCCCCCGCAGCTGGTTCTTGCTGTGGAATATCCATGTCAGTGAGTGCTGGTGGGGAGCAGCCTCTTTCGGCTCTTCCTTCTGTGTGAACGTGACAAATCGAATGTGCTTCCTGTGCTTGATGATATTGCTGCGTGCTGCTGCCTTGGGCCTCTGTAGATGCTGCTTTAGTCTGCCTCATGACCAGAGACAAATTGCTGGCATGGTGCTGGGAGAAATAGGAAGCTTGCTAGCATAGAGGAGCTATGGGAGGATATTGGCTGTGAAGGCAGCTTGCTGTAGTGAGCTTTCTGTGCACTACTGAAGGGAGAGTAGAAAAGAGAGAGTGAGTTTGTTTAATGGACTTAAGACGTGAAAAATCCTGCTATGCTACTATAGGATTAGGATGCTCTGTTAGGTTAATGCAGGCAAGTTAATGTCTTATACCCCTGCCCTCCCCCTCCCTGACTTCCCTGTTTGACACTTACTGTTTAAACAGTCTTATAGTATAACTACTCTACAAGTAAATACTTAGCATTTGTGAAATGCTATCCTTCAAAAAAAAAAAGGCAAAAGATTTGTTAAAATGCACTGTCTGTTAAAAGCAATATTAAAACCCTGCAGAAATTGCCTCCTGTCAGCCCCACCTGTCTTTCTAGCATATGAACCAGTAACTGCTTGCTTGCTTACTTAATTGCAGCACTGAAGTCCAAAGGTATTGCCTGCCTAGTGGCAGATCAAATAATTTTGGCAGTGGGAAGCTAGCGGGACAAAGCATATGTTGCTCTCGAACAACAGTGAATCGAAAGGGGATTTCAAATCTTTGTGTGTAACTTTGTTTCATATCAACAGATTCCAGCATCAGGACAACTGCACTGAACTGCAATGCAAGCACATGAGTTGTTTAGACACCTACGAATGCCAGAACTTGGGGATGTCAGACAGTATGTTCGCACCCTTCCGACAAATACGCTGATGGGCTTCGGTGCTTTTGCAGCTCTCACAACCTACTGGTATGCAACAAGACCGAAAGCACTAAAACCACCATGCGATTTAGCAATGCAATCTGTGGAAGTAGAGGTAAGTGTCACTTAATGGATGCTGTCATTCACGGAATTTTGAAGCCTAAAGGCAGCATTGAGAGAGACCAAACACTGATTTACATAAGAGTGTTTCTAAACTTGTAGTGTGAGGGCAGTACATTTCAGGGCATGTTTGGTTTTTCCCTGAAATATGGCTTGAACTCAGTTTTTTGGCTTTCTGAATTTGAAAACCAGTTTGAGGGTTGAGGTCATTGTGGTGGTAACTAGCATGGAAGAAAAAGACTTTGTGCTGAGAAGACTGAGCTTCTGATCTGACTGGTGGGAGGAAACTTGTGAATGTTGGAATTGGCACAGTGTAGTTTTCAATTCCTGGACATGTGCTTAGGTGATGACCTACTAAGTTAGGTCTTGGGGTCAGAGTATGTATGCTGGTGTATACTGATTAGGCTAATAACTTTCTGTTGTAATATTTAGTTTATAATAGCTGACAGATGAGACTTTATATTGGGTTACAAGCATGAAGAGGGTACTAACTGCCCTCAAATGATCTGTGGAAAGATATATTAGTCCTGCCAAGAGATTCCAGCCATAAAGTATGTTGAAATTAAAGCAACCACCTGCTAAACTCTGGATATGCTAGCTTAGCTTTTGTTTTACACTTTTTAGGGGCAGACAGAGTTGCTGTTAGGTGGTGGGTTTTTAATAGTGAAGTCAAATATGGAAACAGTCTGTCTGGGAGGAACTGTTGCTTAGAAGCAAATATAGACAACTGATTACATGGCTAAGGTTTCCTGAGTAGCAGTTGTATCAATTTCCCTGTTCACTACAGAATCAAGATTTTTATTTCATTCTTTCAAGAGTGCCTCTGTATTTCTTCAGGGTAGACAAGGTGTTTCCTTTTGAAGGAAGGAGACAGCTTTGAAAGGTTGTGATCTTCAAGGGAGATCATTAAAAAATGTAGGATTGTAAGGCTGCCAGTTTCTTGTATTACTCTCGATAGTCAGAAACTACCACTATAGATTTTTTTATATATACTTGCAACTGAAGTCTCCCTTTATAGCACATTGTTCTGTGTGGATAGGCTGCATCCAGTTGTCCTGTATCAAGTGCAATTAATGTGGCTGCTGCTTGTGCTTAAGAGTAGATGTGACTACAAACTGATGTAAGCAAATGTGGCAGAGCAGTTTGAAATTTACAGTAGTTAAACTTTCATGAACTCTAGCAAAGTAAACTCCTGTCATAGCCTCAAATCAGGCACTTTCTCTGCAATGTTTCATGATATTGAAATTGAAGAATGAAGCATTAGCTGGCCCCTCCATTCAAAAGTTTAGTTAGTACCACTTGTTTCCTAATCTTCTTCCCAGTATGGTATACAGTAAGCTTACTGACATGTCATGTTACTATAACAAGTAATGGTCTGCTGTTAGAATTACCCAAAGGGGAAACAAGTATCTCTTTTCAAGGAACTCGTGTAGAGTAAGGATCCCGAGGCTAGATCTTATTTCTCATGGTGAGGTTTCCCAGTCCTGACAGCAGCCACTTAGACAGTGGGTGGAATAGTCTTGTAGAGCAGCACATTTTGGTGGCTGGAATAAACTAGCAGTGAAAGCTTTCCAGCTGTGGAGGGCCCCACTGGTCAGTGTAGACTTCAGCAGATTCGAGGGGCTTTGCATGGGAAGATGGTAAAACAGTGGTCTTAACTGGCCATAAAACCAGTGACAAATGCTTATTTGCTTGAGACTCTTGACAGCAGTCTCAGTTCACTGCCTTTACCTCTTCAAGCTAAATTGCTTGGCACTGCTGGGTTCTGTGATTGAAATAATTGTTCAGTAGTATGAGACTTCACTAAACTACTTAATGCATCATTGATCCATATTGTACTAATTAATATCAGCTCTCTGACCAGAGCAAGATAGGTATAACAGCATTATTTTTCATTGCCTTGTCAGAAAATACATTTTAATAGGAAGATGGAACAGTAATAAAACTTAAATGAAAAACAGCTGAGTGTGTTAGCATGTCTTGGTGATAAGAGCTCAAACTTCTTGAGAATGTGTTGAAATGACCAAGATCTGTCCAGTTTTGTTTACCGAGAGTTCAGATGCAGCCCTTAGTGTTGTAAACTGTACCAAACTGCAATCAAATGAGAATGTATGTTTTGAAGCAAGTTTCAAGTGTCTGTTAGAATTGGTACTTTTATAACAGTAACAAGAGTATAATACAGTGCTTGGGGATTCAGTTTCTCACTACATTTTCCTTAGAATTTCACTTTACTTACTCCATTCTCTTATACATGTGTTAAGATGGATTGTCACTGCCACAGAAGAAATATATCAAATACTACTCACAAATTATGTCTTAACATTTTTTTCTGGCTAAGCAATACAATATTAAAAGGTCTAGGGAGTAAGCAATGTGCTCCAAAAAAGACATGGCAGAAGGCAATTCCTCTTCTCTGCTGTTTTAATATCTAATCTACCTGTTTGTTAATGATGATAATTTTGAACTATAAGCTTCTGCTTAATTCTTACTTGTGACTTATTTCCTTGGCCTCTAACAAAGTTAAATGAAATCAGTGACTGGCGTAGGGTTTCTACATGTTCTGGTAATAAGTCTTCATAACTTTATATGGGAGGAAAAAGATCCTATTTACTGCTGTTCCAGGTCACTTCCCATCTCTGGAAAGCTTTGATTTGGTAGGCCAGCACCCAGTGACCCATTTTAACCATCACTGAGTGAGCATAAAGATTGCACACTTAGTTGAATATCAATACAAAGAGTTACTGAAAGTATCAGCTCTTCTAGAGTAGATGCCACAATTAAAAGATGTGGAGTAAGATTTTTAAAGTATGTATACTACAGTTACACTTCACTGAAGGAAGCCCTCATGTCTTCAAAGTTCCCAACTTGATCTCTCTTCAGGGGAACTCCTCAGAGGTATAGGTGAAAATCTTTCAGGATCCACTTGAATCCCTTGTCCCTAGGAGGGGAGACAAGATTAATGAAGAGTAATTCTAAATAAAGTCTGACTAGTGTGAGACTGCATTGCTGAGACACATGCTATACTCAATCATGTGCTATATTGTTAAGAATTTCAGTGCTACAGTAATGGTAGAAATAGGGCATTAATCCTGTGTTTTGCAAAGCTTGTGCACCCTTCATGTCTGTAATTGTAGGCACATCTGGATCTGTCTGCTTGTAGATTGCTCTTTCTATTGGTGACTAATAGCTGAACAACTTTGGCTATTGATTTGAGTGCAGGTGTATGGCTGTCAAATATATTAAATCTTGCTTTAAAAACCCAAATACTTCTATTTGTCTCAAGTTCTGCAAAGCATGTAGAAGGATAGCATATAAATAAACAGTAGGATGTCAGTATTTTCTAGTAGGAAGAGTTTGGATTTGTGACTTTTTTCTTCCCTTAAGACGTTCAAATATGGAGAGAGGTATTCAACTCATGAAAACCTTTGAAGTTACTTGCATTCTCCTGATACATTATGAGAAGTCTAGCTTGCCTTGTCTTTCAAGAATCACTTGATTAGATGTGTGCTTGTCTCCCTATTAAGTGATCAATTTTAGCTGTTGTGTGCTTATCTAGGGATTAGCATGCTTAAAATTGGCTGGTTTGAAAACTCTAGTTTTTACTTCTTGCTGCTCAGAATATGCATGTTGGTGACCTAAGCACCACTTGCTGGCATACTTTCCCTCTCAAGAAAATGGAAATTGGGTCTCTTGCCTCTGAGGCACAGTGGAGCCAACAGTGTGTTTTGACATTACCGCTAATCCTAAGCAGCCTGTGTCAACAAGAAGAGAACCCATGGCTCGAACAAAAGCAGCTATCTTATGTGACCCAAATAGGCATTGGTAGAGTAATATATGCCTCTGTTGTAGAATAAATCTCTTTCCTTCAGCTGCTGCTATTCTGAACCAATGCCAAGGTTTTGCTTCATGTCCAGCACTTGTGAAATGAGTCAATTTCTTGCAACCCCCTGAGCTGCTGCAAGGGCTGCCTTACATGAGTAACCAGAGGCTGTTCTTGCATTAATGAGATCTTATTGCCAATAAAGAATTTTCTATAAATAAATTAGCAACAAAAGGAGGGCTAAGGAGAATCTCCATCCTTTATTGGATGTGGGGAGAAACATAGTGACAAAGGATGAGGAAGAGGCTGAGGTACTTGATGCTGCCTTTGCCTCAGTCTATAATAGTAAGACGAGTTGTTCTCTCACCCAGCCCCCTGAGCTGGAAGACAGGGATGGGGAGCAGAATGAAGCCCCCATAATCCAAGGGGAAAGGGTTAGCAAGCTGCTACACCACTTAGACACACACAAGCCTATGGGGCCAGATGGGATCCACTCAAGGGTACTGAGGGAGCTGGCAAAAGTGCTCACCAAGCCCCTTTCCATCATTTACCAGCAGTGCTGGCTAACTGGGGAGATCCCAGCTGACTGGAAGTTAGCAAATGTGATGCTAATCTACAAGAAGGGCCGGAAGGAGGATCTGGAGAACTACAGGCCTGTCAGTCTGACCTCGGTGCCAGGGAAGGTTATGTTGCAGATCATCTTGAGTGCCATCACACGGCACGTACAGGACAACCAGGGGATCAGGCCCAGTCAGCATGGGTTTATGAAAGCAGGTCCTCTTTGACTAACCTGATCTCCTTTTATGACAAGGTGACCCACTTAGTGGATGAGGGAAAGGCTGTGGATGTTGTCTACCTAGACTTTAGTAAAGCCTTTGACACTGTCTCCCACAGCATTCTCCTGGAGAAGCTACCTGCTCACGACTTGGATGGGCATACTCTTTGCTGGGTGAAAAACTGGCTGGATGGCTAGGCCCAAAGAGTTGTGGTGAATGGAGTTTACTCCAGTTGGCGGCCAGTCACAAGTGGTGTTCCCCAGGGCTCTGTGCTGGGGCCAGTTCTGTTTAATATCTTTATCAATGATCTGGATGAGGGGATTGAGTGCACCCTCAGTAAGTCTGCAGATGACACCAAGATGGGCGGGAGTGTTGATCTGCTTGAGGGTAGGAAGGTTCTACAGAGGGATCTGGACAGGCTGGATGGATGGGCTGAGGCCAATGGTATGAGGTTCAACAAGGCTAAGTGTCAGGTCCTGCACTTGGGTCACAACAACCCCATGCAACGCTACAGGCTTGGGGAAGAGTGGCTGGAAAGCTGCCCAGCAGAGAAGGACCTGGGGGTATTGGTCGACAGCCAGCTGAAGATGAGCTGGCAGTGTGCCCAGGTGGCCAAGAAGGCCAGTAGCATCCTGGCTTCTATCAGAAATAGCGTGGCCAGCAGGACTAGGGAAGTGATCGTGCCCCTGTACTCGGCACTGGTGAGGCTGCACCTTGAATACTGTGTTCAGTTTTGGGCCCCTCACTACAAGAAAGACATTGAGGTGCTGGAGCGCGTCCAGAGAAGGGCAACAAAGCTGGTGAAGGGTCTAGAGCACAAGTCTTCTGAGGAGCAGCTGAGGGAACTGGGGTTGTTTAGCCTGGAGAAAAGGAGGAGACCTTCTCGCTCTCTACAACTACCTGAAAGGAGGTTGTAGAGAGGTGGGTGTTGGTCTCTTCTCCCAAGTAACAAATGATAGGACAAGAGGGCATGGCCTCAAATTGCACCAGGGAGGTTTAGATTGGATATTAGGAACAATTTCTTCACCGAAAGGGTTGTCCAGCATTGGAACAGGCTGCCCAGGGAAGTGGTGGAGTCACCATCCCTGGAGGTATTTAAAAGATGGTAGCTGTGGTGCCTAGGGACATGGTTTAGTGGTGGACTTGGCAGTGCTAGGTTAACGGTTGGACTTGGTGACCTTAAAGGTCTTTTCCAACCTCAATGATTCTATGTTAGATCCCATTCAGATAACTTGTGTGAAATCAGCCAAACATTCCAGTCCTGAGATTCAGATGTTTGGTGGTTTTAATGACCAGTGATTTTTTTTTTTCAAAAAGTTTGCTGCGAACAGAACTTTCCCTGATACTGCACAAATATTCTGTTAAGGACCCTTTGGACAGGCTCTTAGAGTAGCAAGAACTACTATTTTCAAGCAAAGTGTAGACCAATACCATAATATTTCCCAGTAGATGAGTTCAAACTGGGAGAATAAGGTAAGGTCTAAATGATCTTCAGCATATCCAGGTGTATTTCACTGCATCTCTGAAGAATAATACTGAACTCCTGATGACCTTCACACAAGGAGCTGCGTGTTTTTCAGCAAAAGTCTTACTCTAGGGCTTATTCTAGTTAATTTCACTTTACTTTGGGAAAAAGAATAAAGGAAGCAGAACCTTAAGTTGGTTATGTTTCCCTTCACTGAAAACTCATGAGAACTGATGGGGTCTTTTCAGTAGTAGTCTGTTATAGGGTTTCTGTTTTTTTTTTCAGAACGATAGTGCAGTCAGTCTTGTATCTAAGCAGTATGCTGTCTGTCTGGTAAGTCTCATCCTCAAATTTCGTTAGTGCCTCAGGCCCTGCAAAAACTGCTTTTGTGGTGTTGAGTAATAGGGCATGTAAACAAAACAGTAGTAGCTCAGATGAGGAGAAAACAAATATTTATTGACTGTTGCCAAGGAATGGCTTAGGATATGATATTTCACCTGACGCAGGAATTGTAGCACATCAAACATGGTACTGATGCATTGCACTTATTGACGTTACCTATGACTGGTTACAAACTACGTTGTGTGATCTTCCTCGGTTAGCTCCAGAGGCAGTAAAACTGGGAAAATCTAGAAGCTGACCTTGGTCATCTAAGATCTGTGAAACCAGCACAATAAAGCAAGCAGTCTTGCTTTTCATTCCAGGCAGAGACATGTACTAGTGATCTGTTATTTCCTACAGAGTAGATGTTGGTCTGCGTGCAAGTATGCTCTTGAATTTCTAATGTTATGAATTTTCAGATGTAAGCTAGTCATTAACTTGTTCTGGGTCATGTTCACAGTGTACGTTTCTGCTTACTGTCAAAGGAGTGGCAAGCACTGCATTATGCATAGCGTTTTGCTAAAACAAGTTAGACCTGTTTTAGTGTTAAAATATTTTTTTTTCCTCTCTTGATGTGCCTTTTAATGCACTAGCTCCTTTCTGTGGACATGGGTAATATGACATCTTCTGCAGATAAACCTCTGTTTATCTAGCTTATCATGAACAGCTGCTCTCTGATCTTCCAGGGTACTTTGAAAACAGGAGAATAAACCAATGGCTGGGAAGAGCCTGTGATTGCATATGAATAGGTTTTTGACATTGTGGATGATGGCATAATTCAGGCACAGAGTTAGTTAGTCCAGGATTTGATTTTGTGAAAGAGCCAGGAGTTGACTACAGCCACTGATAGAGACAGAATCTTACACCATGTTTACCCAAGACCCTTTGTTTAACCAGCTAGGCTCTTCCTGCGAAGAACTTGCTTGTAGGTGTCTGTCATCATAGCAGGACTAATACATGTGGTCCAACAGTACTTGTATAACTGCAATTTGTGAAACTTGATTGATATAAAATGAGGTTATTTAATCAGTCACTCTAAAAAAAAAAAAAAGGCTATGTTAAAACTATGAACTATTAAATTCTTGTATTGACTTTCAGTTGTAGCCTACGTAAATGCTCACCTGCTAAAAAACAGTGATTTTAATCCTCAAGGTAGTTTTGTCTTGACTGCCGCTAGATTGGGGAAACCTTTTTTGTAAGATGGAACTTTAAATTGGATTAAAGGACTTGATTTTTATCTGGTACGGAGTAGTTTACTTATGAGAACACTTGGTTTAGGGTGTTGTTGACCACCCTTAAAATAATTTAGGTTTTGAAACCACAGTTTGAAGTGTGATTATGTTTTGTAATCATAATTAGAAAAGTAGATTAGGATCTCAGCATTAATATTGTATCCAGAGAGCTCTGAGGCTGGAGTGATCTAGAAAGCTTGATGGAATTAATTATGCTATATACTGCAATAATAGAGTAAAACATTTCTTAAGAAAAACCTTGTGTCTAGTAAGGAGTTCGAAGGGCATTTTGTGGTTCTCATTTGTTCTGTGCTATCATAGGTAGCTGAGGAGTAAGATCTTGCTTGGCAGGTTTTTAGTAATGCAGGGAGCAGTCTGACTCTAAAAAATGTCGTGGGAAACCTTGCAGATCTCTCCTGGTGGTGAAAAGAACTGAAGTTCTCTCAAGCAGAACTTGCCAGGGCTTATAACAAAACTTAATGGATGAGGTGTTTTTGTTCCTTCAGGAAATTCCTGTTCCTTTATAACCAACAAGTGTGTCTAACCTTTCTAATTGGTTTTCTTAGGGTGGCGAGCACGCTCGCAGGTCCTCTCTTCTTAACAGCGATGAACTGTTGGTTTACTACTACGATGATGTGAGAACAGTTTATGATATCTTCCAAAGGGGTATACAAGTATCAAGTAAGTCTAAAATTAACGATCATTTTTCAACAATATTTTAAGAACTAAAAGTCTGGGCTCTTTTGAAATGCAGTTGGGATAGGGGATGTCTGCCTAGCAATATGATAAATATACTGGATGTGAGCTTTCTCGAAGGCAAATTTAACTGTGACCATTTGTGAAGCAGAGTTGTGTGAATAAGGTCAGTGCTGCATTCCTTAGACTAAACCAACCTTGTTGCCTCTGTGTCCTTCCCCAGCTTCCCTCCCTGCCCCCCTTCTGAAAATGGTTTGTCTTCTGAAGGTGTCTGCAAAGAATCTAGGGCTTAACACCGAGAGTGTAGTTAGTGTGGTGTTGGGACAGAGGAGTCGGGGGTTAAATTTTGAGTAACTTTTGATTATCATTTTTAGATAACGGTCCATGTCTCGGTGTTAGAAAACCAAACCAGCCGTATGAGTGGATTTCCTATAAAGAGGTAAGTAGTGTCTCTAACGTCGTGCTAGACCTGCTTTTGCTCACTGAGACCATTGATACAACATCCAGTAATGTGATATAACAAATCTTAATTATTTATAGATGTTTTAAAGTAGCAGAATATTGCAGAAAGGTTCTAGTTCCTATTAAAGTATCTTAAAAGGAACAGCAAGGGGGAGAAGAGCACTGCACGTGGTTTAATAACAGTTTTATTTCAGATTTTTTGGGTTATCTTGGCAGCTTTTAGCATCTCACTGCTGAATTGTTTAGAACTTGGACACTGCCTCTGAAGTGTTGCAGCTTTGAAGTAGTATTCAGGGACTCAGACTGCTACTACTTTAGGCGCTTGCTTCAGAGAGGCTCATTTTACGCTAGGAAAAGTCCTGCCTACAGATGTGACTTGTGCTTTGTGACAACTTGTCTCCATAGTGCTGAATGATAGTTGTATAGGGTGTTAACAGATTTGCTTCTAACTAATAGTGTGCTCCTTCATGATTGCTAAAAATATCTTTATGCAAATCTTTAACAGCTGTGCACTTTTAGCTCATTCCTGATTTAATCAGTTATTGTCTTCAACTTTGCATAAATCTTGCCTATTGCATACTGTTAAGGTCATTAAACACCTTTTGTATGTAGCAGACCTCACTTTTTCCAAGGTGATTTTGCTGGGCACTTGTGAGGTGCAACCTCTCTTTAATAAAGCTTTTCTGTTTGAGTCATGTGACTAACATGGATTCAGGTCATGTACTATATGGAAAGAATTTAGAAAATTGCCTTCCCAAGCTTTGTTTGTAGAACTAGCTGGGTTTTGCCTCCTTATTCTCCTGCTTTTTGAAGGGAGAAATTGTTATTCCCATAGGCACTGAATGAAGCAGAAGGTTGGCATATGTAGTGCTTGTGATTGAGCAGAAATATAATGCTGAATCATTCCAGGGTCACTTCTGGGATTTAATACAGATACAACAAAACAGCCTTTTCTGTGTATGTGAGCCTAACATTTAAACTTACACTTAACACTTTCAAGTCCAACTGGATTAAGTCTCTTCTGCTGCATACTGAGTGCAAGTGTAGAATCTACAATCAGTGCAGTGTAATGGCACTGCAAAGTTTAGGTTATCAAAGTCACAGAGGACATCCAAAATAGCCTAGAAAACTTCTGTCTATTTCATACCAGTTACTGGCCTTCTTTTTGTAAGACTTAAGGTAAAATAATGTTGAAGGGTGTATGCTGATGAGCTTGCTCTTAATTTTTGTGTTTTCTCTTTTTTTTTTTGCCCCTCCAGGTTTCAGACAGAGCCGAGTATGTGGGCTCTGCATTACTCCACCGAGGCTTCAAACCATCTCACGTTCAATATATAGGAATCTTTTCACAAAACAGACCTGAGGTAACTTAATTGACAGTGTGTGTATTGGTGGTCTAGCTGTTATTGAAGTGTCCCACTCTTATATCTGTTGCTTTTTGGCAGTGTACTGAGCTTCCCTACTAAGAGTCCATTTAGCATTGGGAAAAGGCTAAAGGCTGACACTGTAGACCCACAAGCCATAGACATGACATCTTTAGCGAAGAACCAAAACTGATAATTGACACAACTGTTAGTGTCTTACATTGTTTTTTTTGCTCCCAGAGGTGAATGGAGAAGGCTGGAAAGCAGGAAGAGAATCAGGGAATCCAGAAGAACTTAACTCATTCTTTTTTCCCCTTTCCAGTTTGTAGAGGAGGGCTGTTTAATGGGAAGCTAATGTGGTACTTAATGAATGTAATCACCATTTGCTTTCTCTTAAAAAGTGACACTGGAGTACAAGGTAATTGAAAGTGGTTGGAAGTCACAAGGAGGTGTTTAAACCCTTCAAAACACAAAGAAACACTTAGTGATTAAATATTTGGACAAATAGAAGATGGCTAAAGGTGATAGTTCCATCTCTGCTGGAGGCCCTGGGCATGAAATTCTGGGAGGGAGAACTGATGAAGGCAAAAATTGAAAATTAATTGCAGTTTAATAAAGGGGCAGAAAGACTAAAAGTGACATAATTAAAGATCACCTGACAAAACAAAATGGTTATGAACCTGAGAAAACTATAGGGATATTTAGATTGATTAGCTAGTGTCTATCCATTTTAATCCACAAGTAGTTCTAGATATTTCTAAAAATATTATGAAATATTCAGTAAATATTCTCTAGCTTTGTTTATTAAATCTATTTAATAGGACTAAATTTCTCTAACCTATGTTTATGTGCTTAGGAACTTGAGCTGGTAGCTGCTGCATTAAGATAGTTCAGTCCAAACCTGTATTAAGACAGGGGACTGGTTCTTCAGTTTTGTCAAAAATATGCTGTCCCTCTTGATTAAACACTCCCACTGGATGCCATTATCTAGAGCCATCTACAGTGTTGACAGGGTTAGAAGTTGTATCAATGTCTCGGTCATGCTGGACAACAGCTTGCTGTTAGATCTCTTCTGATTTCAGTTTGTCACTGACCCTTCCCTGCTGTCATTAAAATGCAAGCTGTGTGACAAGTGACCTTGATCCCCTTCCTCCTCTCCAACCCACACCGCAACACCTCCCCTGCCCCCCCTCCCCCCCAAACTCTACCCTTCTACAGCTGAAGGAAAAAACCTAACATTTATTTTCCAGACTTTTAAATCTGCAATAGTTTGCTGTTTCAATTTTCCTGCTGGAATTCCAGTTCTAACAGCTACAGTTTTATTTCTGTAATAAAAAAGGCTGGGATGTCTCCAACTAGGAAGCTGTTAAATGACATGGTGTTACAGATTCTTCAGTTCAGTCTCCTGTGCTTATAACATTATGAACTGGAAGTAAAAAAGGGAGCCAGATGTTAGCGTTGTGCCAGTTTGAACTCTTTCTCTGTAGACCTTTGGGTGCAAAATCTTTGACTGCTGAGTCGGTGGATTTGCTGAAGGAGAGCACGGTAGTGTGGTCTGCTCTTGGATCACAGAGACAAAATGTGCTTGAATTGCATTGCTCCAGCAGGCTTTGAGTTGGGTCATGAATGAGCTGGAAAGACTTGTTTAAACCAGCAATTTTAAACCTGGGATTTTCCCTGCTGAAAACTACTGGATGGGTGTTGTGACATCCCCAACATAATCACTAATCCAGATGGCAGATTATGTGATGATTTTTTTTAGTGTGTGTGAAATGATTCACACTTGTCAGTTCAGGGAACAACTACTGGGGAAATCCCCTAATGGGGAAAATCCTAGCATGTTACTTGCTTAAATGTTCACTAAAAAAAAAAAATCAACTTGGTTTTATAAATAAAAATATTACTTTCTCTTTGAGTAACTGGAAAACAGATGATCTCTTCTGCAAGCAAGGAAGCTGTGTTTTGGATTGAGAAAACAGGACAGTGAAATATACAGTGTCCCTTAATAGAAGATCAGAGCCATGTCAGAAAACAAATAGAAACTTTCAGACTGCTGTCTGTATTCAGCACTAGTTGCTTGCTTGGGCTTTGAGAGAGAACTCAAGTGTCAAGGTTTGATATTTGTATTTAAATACTCTCAACTTTAGAAGCTAAAATGGAAGAAAAATGTCTCAGTAGTCCAGAAAATAAAGATGCTGGTTGTTGTATTAAGAATGGTGTGCAACAGTTGGAGGCTGCAACAGGAAGCTTTAATCACTGTGTATAGCTTCTGAAGTCTACTGTAGTAGACCACTACCCTGTTAAAATAGCTACTAAACTTCAGGCTGTGGAACAGCAATATAGCTGCCCCCTTGTTACATGTACAGGTGGATGCTATCTAGGAAGAAATATTCAGTGGACCCTTTCATGGCTGGTATAGGTGTGCCTGCTTAGACTTACCAGTATGTCTAATGTCTGCATGAAAGTCTAGTTACCTATTAGCTGGCCTTGTACAAGTTTTATAAGAAGTCTTTTTGGACAAGAGGTATACAACTTACCTATTGCACAAATGCTTTCAGAAAAATTCCCTGTGTTTAAGGCTGTGTCAATCGGTAGAGAACTTATTTTAGGAAACTTACCCATAATAAACAGTTTGTAAAACTGAGATTTAGCAACTTTCTTAACATAGCCCCTATATTAGATATTATATGGAATAACCAGCTGAATGATGTTTAAACTTGTCGTCATATGGGGGTGAGGTAACTGGCTAGCATCCTGCAAAAACACTGAAAACTGTGACAACATTTGGGGGTGGGGAAGGGAAACAAGCACCCTTGTTAATGCAATCCTTGTTGAACTGTAAGCTCCAATAACTTTAAGATGCATGTTGTTTTGTTCCTGTAACTGGAACTGACTAAAGGTACTGTGTCATAGAATTTTTGTCACTCTTCTTTGGGAAAAACCGGAATGTTCCAGTTCCACTGGCCTCTTTATGTGTCTGGAGGCTCCCATTTCAGGAGTCGCATGCTACCCTGTATTTTGGTGTAGCTAGTTGTTTACAAACTACACCCAATAGCTACGATCCTAAAAAAGAATTGCATGACTGTTTTACCTTGATGGTACTTTGGATGAAATCAGGCTTGCTTGTAAAGTGTTGTCAGCTTGCATCACACACAATAAGGCTGCAATAGCCATTATGTTTGAGTACTGCACTTGTTAGCAGGCAAATCCTTCTTATTGCAGCTTGCAGGGATGTAATTGCATTTTTTATAGAAGTCTTCAGATTAGATTCCTTTAAAGAACAATGGTTAGTCTTGAGAAACACTGAAAAACTTTCTGGGGCTGGCTTTCCAAAGGACTTCTAGTTTAACTGCATATGTTGCATATCTGGCCATCAAATGAGATACAGATAATGTAGAGGTAAGAACACTGTGTATATAAACTTAAAGTGTATCAAGACATGAGCAAGTCCTTCACTGATTTATATACCATGGTAATATAGAATATTGAAGGCTTTGGCTACCTCAACCTAAAACGAAGAAAATATTGTACTCTTACTCAAAGTCTCTTTCTGTTAATAGGTAAACTAAGGAGACAGATAACGTTAACTGTTTTTCAAAAGTACTTAATTACTCTTAGGGGCAGAGTTGAATTTTATTGGATTGGATTCTTTCCCATAGCTCCTTATTGTTTGTTGTTCCTTTCCTACTGCCAGAGACAAAAATGTAGTAGGTCTTCAAACTAAACAAATGATACAAACTGCCACTTAATTTTTTTTAGAAAGACTTGTCTAAATGAGCTCTCTCCTATTAGCTTCCTTGTTAGAATCCAAATATAAATCTTTCTTGGAGGTCTGTTATGATAAGCAAACGCATAGTGACTTGCATCTCTTTTTGTGCAGTGGGTTATCATTGAACAGGGATGCTATGCATTCTCCATGGTGGTGGTGCCACTCTATGATACGCTGGGAACTGAAGCAATTACGTACATTGTGAACAAAGGTAGGACACTTTCAGTAGTTCAGCAACTGAATGTATGATGGCAGAGCTGACTGAGGGCAGAACTGTAGCCTTCAGAAGTCTTCTACTACCACATTCTGAAGTATGTATGGATCTAGTCTAAACTGAACTTGTCATATTGATAATGTTCTCTTTTATCAGCTGACTTGTCATTGGTTTTCTGTGACAAACCTGACAAGGCCAAACTTCTGCTAACAAGTGTGGAAAAGGGAGAAGCTCCAGTACTCAACACCATTGTTATCATGGAGACTTTTGGCATGGATCTTGTGGAACGTGGCAAAAAGTGTGGGGTGGAAGTCTTCAGCATGAGAGAAATAGAGGTAAGCACGCTTGGCCTACTTTACTGCTTTCATCCCATTTACTTGCAGAGGAAGAAGACAGTGTCTGAACGGATTTTAGGACTGTGAGCAAAATGTGGTGGATTAGTTTCAAAATACTTAACTATCTCTTAGATTGAAGTTTACACAAAAAATATTAAAAAAAAAATAGAAGGAAAACAACTTGCCAAGAGTATTTTACAGTGCTCAAAATGTAAAAATGTATATGCCAAGATGATGGAATGAAGGCTTGTTAACATAGTCCAGACAGAACATCAGATCTGAGTGTTAAGGCTTGCCCATGTGAAGCAGTAACATGATAATTATATACTGTGACTAATACTTCAGAAATTCTTATTTCAAAAAGAGCCTGTGTGGGTTTTGGTCTTGTGAAAAATGGCAACTTCCCCTGTACACTGAATCTACAAAATGTTTTCTGGGGGAGGAGGAAAATGTCAGTAAACTGTTCCAGGGTAAGCTTATGGTAATGTAGGGGAATGAGACTTCCAGGTTTTGGAAGTAGAAGCCATTTTGCTTAGCCACCTAATGTTCAAGTCTTGGTTTTGCTTGTAGTTGTTTTGTCTGCATAGATCTCCTTTGCAAGTTTATTTCATAACTTCACTCACTATTTGGAGAACTCTGTCCCACGATCAAATTGCATAGTCTCATAGTAAAGATGTACTTTATAAAACCGGCTTTAGCCTGGTTCCAGCTGGAGTTATGATGAAGGCTTGGCTCACTACTAGGACTTGAGTATCTCCAAATAAGTGTTTGGCTTGTGCAGGTGTCAATAACTGGTGTGAAATACTTCATTTCACTGAACTTGTTTTCACAGCAGTCTTAACTGCTATGTTAACAGGGCCACCTTCTGGTAAAGATACAAAAATGACAGCATGTCTTTTGAAAGATTAACTGTATCCTAGCTAACTAGCCTCAGCAAGACTGCCAGGTTGAAATGGAGCTAAAAACATTATGCAGAGTGACTTACACAGTGTTGTAGCTCACTGGCAAAAGGGTTGGGTTAAACTTGGAAAAAGATTGGCCCAACTGCAAGCTGGTACACTAAAATCAGCTTCTTTCCTTGAGTTGAACTGCAGTTTTTGGCAGAGGAAGATGCTTTCCACTGGATCTTCTAGCTACAGAAAAACAAAACCAGGGTGTGAATGTTATCTTTAGGTTAGAAGTTTAGATGCTTAAGCACTGACTTCCAGTAGTACTCTGTAGCTCTTGAACAGACTTGATGTTTGGATTAATGCGGTAATAGGTGCTCCAAGAGCCTCTTGTCTAAATCTCAGAAGTTAGGCATACTGAAATATTTCTAATAGTCTTTCAGTGAGCAGGAATAAGTTTTTTGTCACTTTTTTTTAAGAGGTAGAGGCTTTTAGTGTTTTCCGAAAGGCAACTATGAACTATTAAGGAGCTTAGATTAGAAGAGAATGACTATTTCTAGCTTTAAGTACTTGTTTTCTGGATTTCTGGCTTGAGCTCATTGCTCAGCTATGCTTTATAGGTTATGTGACTGGTTCCTCTGTGTATCTCCCAGATGCCATAAGCTTGGTTTCTGATGCCTACTATCTATGTATGCTGTGGTTACTTAAAGCTGAGTAGCTGTGAATAAATGGCGCTTCAATAGGAAAAGATGTTGGAGTTCTGTTTTAGGACATCAAAAGAAGTGTGTGGAGATCTTAGCTGTATATTCAGTAAATACCAGATCTTACTCAAAACAGGCTGTAGGGAAGCACTGAGCTTCTGGTGGTACTTGAAATGTGGATGCTGTTTTGAGCAGAGCACTGCACTGTCATAGTGGCAAACTCTTACATAATGGCACTGTTTCAAAAGGGCAAACTTACAGGTATGGGAATGTTAACTGTGTTTCCGGACATTCCTTTTTTCTTAAGCCTCTTTGGGTAATCCAAGAGGTATGTCATCCTAAAGGAAGTCTAGGGCTAGCAAAGGAATGCATAGCGCTATTGTTGTGTACTTGGAATGTAAAGGCAATGGTGAAGTTGATGTGTCTGCCCCTCAAAGGGTGCTTCCAAAGCTATATAGTTAACAAAAGGTCCATTTTAATTTGCGTAAGTCCTTAAGCTAGTATTGTTTCTAGTCTTAAATAGGCATGACAGTAATAACTCTTGATTCAAAACTTTAAAGCTCATAGATATTGAACATCAGCTTTCAAATCTTTCCTCTTAATCAATATATCCTTGATGATAAAAGGATCTTCTTGGTATCCATTCCCTTCTGCCTAAGGAACTATGGTATCACTAATGGTCAGGCCTGAATAATCATAAGGAGGGAGAAGGAAGGAGAAGAGGTTCTGGAGGAGAGAATCTTGTGCTCTGCTCTTCAGTTTAAAAGGGAGTACAAACCACCAACAACCCTTCATGTGGAGACTGTCTTCCTTCTCACAAGCAGTGATGTTGATGCTGTTACCTGTTTTATAAAATAGCTCCTGAAACACATGAAGTATGTTTAGAGAGGAGACATCGTTTTATTCTGTGCAGGGTGCAAGGTGGAATATTTCCACAAATCAAGCACACCTACTGTAATTCTTTTTAACATTTATACATGAAAGTTAACATACCATGCCTATCTAATACATAATCATTGAACTGACTGAGCATCCTCTTCTTCCATTGGTCTGTATTTTCTCCGCTTAAATTTAAAGCTACAGTGTGATTTTTTTTAATTCACTGTCCATACTCACAAGGAGTGTGGGGGGGTAGTCCTTTCGTCCCTCAATTGCGTTGGTGGTCACAATCTGCCCTGCCTTCTTCACCTTCCCCTAATTACTTGACTCCTGCTGATTTTATAGTTGTGGCATCCCTTGGTCTTTATGACCTTCCCTGTAGAAGGATGTTCCTGTTCCTTGAAGTTTCACGGCTTTGTAATCTTTGAGGAGATGCTTGGTAGTGAGGCATGCATTGCTAATACCCTCTTATCTGGCCTAAGTGTTATCTACTGCCTTGAAGATTCTACAATTCCCATATGCTAGTTTCCACTCCTAACTATGATCCCTTCTTAGCTACTAATAACTCCTATACTATTTCCATTTCATCCAAAAATATATATATACACACACATTTTGAAGTAACAGTATGAGGTGCTTACTGAGATGAATCTTGCTTCATCTGTTCAATGGTTCAGTGGCACATGTCTTCTGCATGAGGTATAGGATTGATTGCCTGCTGTGAACTGTAAGCTTCTCTAGTGAGTGACTTCTGGTTTACTAGCTGGAAAATAACTCATGAATTTTTAGATTAGTTATCGCTTTTGTATTTATAGAACATGGTAGCTATTCTATATATCTTTAAAACATCCTTTAAAGCCTTTGTTACTCTTTTGTAAGTTAAAATGTCTCAACAGACAGTCTAAATAATGGAATATTATGGTGTTTGGTAATGTTTGTCTGATACATTTAAAGCAAAAAAGGTTACATGCTCATGTCTAAACTCTCCCCTTTCTCTCCTTTCTGTAGGAGCTGGGAAGAGCACACAGGCAAAAACCTATGGTAAGTATGAAATTAGTTCAAGTTACATAATCTGAAGCTGGATGGCATTCTGTAGATCAAACTAGCAAATCTTCCTATCTCCCATAGCTCAAAAGTAACACTAGTATTTCAATGTTTTGTCCAAGAAAATCTTTTTCTTTGCTATCTTAACCATACTAATACTTTCTTAACTCTCATAGCCTCCAAAGCCAGAAGATCTAGCAGTCATCTGTTTCACCAGTGGAACGACAGGTACACCTCATTACATTATGCAGAATTTATTATCCTGTATGTGCAAAACTAATTCAGAAGCTTTTTTCAAGACTCTCCCCTGCTGCTGCATCTTTTTGGCAAGTAGTAGCTGGGGAAGTTTTATGGTAAGGCTCCCTTTGATTCCCTCCCCTCCCCCTGGATCAATACAGAGCTGCAGTATTGGGGGGTGGAGGTTACATTTTTTGGACTTGGAAATAAGTACTGAACCTGTATTTCCATTATAAGGACTCTGCATTAGACTTTCAGTAGTCTTTTTTCTGTACTGTATTAGCAAAACTTGTTCCTTAGCTCTATGCAACCTTGCTGTAAGACCAAAACAGAAAGACTACTGTCTAGATGTCACATGCTTGACACTTGTAAGTTGATATCCAACACTGGCAGAGAGCAACAGGGAAGAGTACAATGACAAGCTACATTTTTAAAGCAGATGCAAGAACAGAAATTAGTCTGGGTTTGATAGCTGCATCCTCATAGAGGTGTTGAATTTTGAATGAGAAGCTTATCCAAGAAACATGACAACTTCTTAAGGATTTGCTCACCTTATGAAATTTGAGGACTTCAACACAAACTTACTACTTAACTGTTACCACCTATTCTTGAAAGTGTGTTAGCAAGTTCTCTGCCTTTGTTTAACTGATATACAAAGAAAGGCATTAATATCAAAGAAGGGACTGATTGATTGAAATGCAATTAGATTAGTTTTGCCACTGCTCTGTAACTTAAAGGATCTAAAAATTTCACTGTTGCATCCTTATGTGCTTCTTTCTTAGGAAACCCCAAAGGAGCTATGATCACTCATCAAAACATAGTCAGCAATGCTTCAGCTTTTGTGAAAACTACAGAGGTAAACTGCAAAGGTTAACATTGTGTATTTGCATGAAGGGAAGAATCTCATTAACTTTGGTCTTAACTTTTAGTAAGATCCAAGTGAAAATGTAACTTGACAGCACTCTGCCCATGCTATGTCAGAAGTCAATGTTTACTGGTTTCTTCTGTCAGGGTCAAGAACCTGACAGACTTACAATTTGGTCTGATCCAAGCAAAATCTTGTAAAGATCCTGATGGGGATCTACATTACATTCTGCCATGGGCTTATAGTGTTTGTCATTAGTGCAAGCTCTGTATCAGAGGGTTTGTGTAGAGGCTAACCTTTTCCACTAGGGATGGGAAAAGCTATAATGCATTTTAACCCCCCAAAATAATTAAAGCCCTTACATAAATGAGCAAGAAGCATAACTCTATTTTTACTTGATACAGTGTTAACTTTTAGTTTACAGTAGACTACTAAAGTTCATCTGCAGGCTAGTGAAGAAGACAGTTCTAAGTTCTAACACATACAGATGTAATTAAATACAATGGTACTTATTTTGCCAAGTACTCTGCATATAGAATTGTTTTTAAATTAAGCAACTGGTCTCACAATTAGATCATGTAAGGTACTCTTGATATCAACCTTATGGTAAATTGGGTAAACAAACTTTCTGATCTAAGATGAAAGTATGTATTTTTTAAAACCTTAAAGCATACTACTGTAACCTTTTTTGTTCCTTCTCCCTCCCGATGTATATAATGGAACTTTCTGTGGCTTCTCTCAGAATTTGTTTCTGTTCATAATTATATGAATGATAAGTTGTAATAATCTGGTTACTGTACTCAACTCTAAAAGATTACTGTTTCTGCAATGTGCGTTCACTCCTGCTAGAAGTCATTGCTGTAGTCTTTTTAATGAAAGAAAGACAATGCAGCTTCATTACAAACAAAACTGAAGCAAGGGCTGTGCTCTAGAGTTTAGATGCTAGATTTCAGTGTTGTGTTTAACTTGGGCAAAATAGAGAATCAGTGAGAATTAAACTTAATTTTACTAACACTTTCAGAAAACACTTATGCCTTCCTCTGATGATGTTCTGATATCATTCCTGCCCTTGGCTCATATGTTTGAGAGAATTGTTGAGGTAAGCATCTGTTTGTACTGAACTACAGAGAAGCTTGTTTTTCTTACAGAATGCATGTCTCTTGAATCCCAGTGATACATGCTATTCCTTTTTGACTCTTGCACATGTGTATGAAAGCTTAAGCAAAGCTTCAGGAAAACAATATCCCATAAACAATATTCAGTGAGTACTAGATAATTGGTTTTCATGCTGAAATATAAACACTAACCCTAAGAGCTAGGGTTAATAAGAAACTGGTTTACTAGAATGTAAGATCCCTTAGCACATGTACACTGCCTAGAAATGCCCTCTAATGTAATCAGTGCGCTATTAAAAATCCATGCTGTTCTTTAGTCTGCAAACTTTAAAAATTTATTTTATAATGTGGCATCCTGCTTGCTTACACAAAACTGACTAAGTTGGTTAAACTTACCATTGCTTCCAAGAAACTTCAAAAAAAGGGAGGGATTTTGTTTCAGTGGAGTTCTCTTCCAAGAAATGAAAATGGCTTTTAATGTCATTTAAGGACAAACTTTGAAATTCTCTTGGATGGCTTGTTTTACCATATAGCAAAACCTGGGGCTTTGTTTTTGAGGATGAGGGGGCTCAGGTTGTCTGCATACTGGCAGTCTTAAGGACCTTCGAGCCCATAGTTAGGTGGTATGTGTTATTGAAAGGATGTAACTTCCTCAAACTTCTTACATACAGTAGAGGCACAGGTATTTAATTACCATACTTATTGAAGTTGAATTAACACCTTTCCCTTAGGTGAGATTGCAAATATGTATGTTGAAGGTAGTCATGTCCCAATTTATGTAAGGAAATAAACAGCCTTTGTGCAAATGTGAAAAGGCACACGGAGCCAGAAGTTGTCCTGTGATTTCAGTTAGGAATCCCGAGCTTTCTACCAAAAAAGTGTGTCTATATACACATAGATAAAAATGTATATATGCATATTTGTCTGTATATATGTATGTTATGAAGATTGGGAATAGAGCTTAACTGAGGTGTACAGGTGCCCTTAGGCTTTCACCACCTCTTTTTTTTTTTCCTCCTGGTAACCTGGATACCAGTTATACTTCAGTGTCTGTTTTACTGATGCCTGCCTTGCACTAGAAGGTACAAGATCCGTAGGGAACAGCTCTGCTCTTGGATCATGCAGTAGAAACAGGATGGGAAACTTGTGTTCTAAAGGATAAAATGAGAATAAAGTGTTTGGATTTCAGTATTCCTCTGCTGTTAGAGATCTTTACAAAGTAGGTGTTTACCTGTATATTTACATAAGGAGAGTAAGCAAGGACACCTTTGGTAGAAAGGAGAAAATATTTGTTACTATTTGGGGTAGATATGAACACAGGTTCTGAGAAGCAGTCTTTAGTCTGCCCCTGTTGTTCGTGTTTGCTGACTTTATTTTTTTTTTTTGGTTTCCTAAGGAAGCTAGAGGGTCAGTGAACTTGACAGGACAAATGTATTCCCACCTAGCAAAGGCAGTTGCTGCTCACTCCATCTGGACTGATGTATTTGCAGCTTTTTAGCAGATGGTGGCAAAGCACAGGTGAAGGGGAAAAGTGACACTTCAGCATGTCTCGTGTGCAGAAAAGATGAGAATGGATGGCAGGGAATGAAGGAAGAGGTGTTTTGGAGGAAGCAGAAGAAATAAAAACTAGTAGGTACAGAGAAACACAAGAAGACTAGAGATGTGAGTAAAAAGAATAAATAAAACCTATACACGATAGGAATAAAAGGGGTGTATAGGTGTGGGGGGTGGAGCTTCTAGACTCTTAAACGTAGAGACTATAGAACATGACAGGATTAAGTCTGCCTGCCTTGGTATAGGTCTGAACTGATGCAAAAATAGTCAGTGGCTCTGCTAGAATCTTCCAAAGAGTATCTTGATCACCTAACAACAAATCTGCTTGCATCAGTCTTGTGAAGCAGGAAGGAAAACCAGAGTGCAAGAGAATGAAAAGCAAGTAGCACAAGGCAGAAATCACTGCTGGACCAGTACCAGCAGGTACTGGTATCTGAAGTATAAATACCAAAGTTCTGCTTTTCAGTCTCTTGCTACCTCTGAGTTGCTGGCATTGCCTTACTTGGCAAACTGCCCCTTTTTGGATAGGGGCTTTTGTGCTGTATCTCATTCTATCAAAGTCCTTGGCCTGTGTACACCACGCATGTCTTGCTACTTGGTCTTTCTAGTCCCAACCTATAGTCTGAGAATGCTGCAGAACTTGCCCAGAAGTTGAGATGATTTAAGGTGGATACTGCGCTATCCACTCTGCATAGGATTGTCATACACATATAGCTAGAACACATTATAGGTGCTGTGTTTTCAAACTTCTTTACTTTTTTCTAACAGTGTGTGATTCTGTGCCACGGAGCTCGGATAGGATTCTTTCAAGGGGATATCAGGCTACTTATGGATGACCTAAAAACACTGCAGCCAACTGTATTTCCTGTAGTACCAAGACTGCTGAACAGAATGTTTGACAAGGTAAGTCTACAGGTGTGAGTCTAGACCTGTGCAGGGCTTTAAGAGACTTCATTAAGTCTGTGCTGACATGGTAGGAGAAACTGTTGTGCTCTGGGATGTTAAATAGGCATGCTAGCAAATTGGTGTATCTCTAAGAAAGCTGAAAGTGTAGGGAGTAGTACTGGTTGTCTTAAAATACTTTCAGGCAGCAAATACTAGTGCTGAAAAGCCTGAGTAAGACTTGGTTCTCTCTAGCTTGATTCATGACTTACTGTTTTGCTCTGAGCAAGTTATTAAAGTCCAGTCTACAACATGAACATGAGGCTTAGCATCTGTGTGCCATCTTTTAGTATCTGACTCATGGAATAGAATTTGCAAACCAAGGTCAGGTGTTTGCCTATGTTTGCATGGACACATACAAGTTTCCTACACAGCAGCCAGCATGTTGTAGTAGGGAGAACTATAAACCAATCAGTCCAGAGTGCTGGGAAGAGGGTGTGTCAGCAACCCCAGTCTCACTTGCTGCTTGCCTGCTCAGGGTCATCTGAGATGGGAATTCAGAAGCAGATTCTTTCTTGAACTTAAGACTTTTAAATCATCCTTTTGCATGTGGATGACTGACTCTTCTTAGGATACAGCCAGAGGAGTTGAAGGATACAACAAGGAGTCCTGTGACTGCTAAAGAAATGACAGACCTGTCTATGCTGTCTTAGCTAGGACACTGCTCTAATCATGACACTAGAGGAACAGCAAGTAATACAAGGTTCTGTTTGGCCCTGGGAACAAATAGTGCAACTCCAATACATTTCAAGAGAAGGAAATTCTAAGCCCCCCTGCCTATAGTGCTTAAAACTTAGCCCCTCATTCTGCTTATGCATTCTGTACTGGACTTTGAGAAACAGAGCCAAAGCTTGGGAGTGTCTTCTTTCATGATGTTGTCTTGCTTGTTGGCTCTGGTGCCCTGAGGATTTCACACTTATGGCACTGTTTCAACCTCACCCAGCCTTGCAGTAACCTAGCATGTGAAATTAAGTGGGAAATTGGGCAGGGGGAGGGGGGTGTGCTAATGCTGAAGAGCTGCTGGGTCTCTCTTTCCAAGTGAATATACTACTTTGTGGTCTGCTGTTGAGTCTGCTCTGACTTGCTGAGAACAACCAGAAGGAGCCTTTGAAAAGTGATCTAAAAAGCAAGTTTATATATGCAAGACAGATCTCTGGTCTTTCTGAAGGGATCTGCATCTCCTCAGAAAACCCTGTGTTACTTTACATATTGTGGTGGTATGCTCTTTAGAATATGCTGAAGATTATACTTACTTCAGCTTTTGATCAAACTGGAATAGAAAAGTAAAATATCCACTTTCATTCATACATTTTAATGAAGAAACTATACATGGAAAAAGCATCACACAGTTGGATGGGAAACAAGAATTATTTAAGTGCTCATTTTGGTGGACGTCTCTTGAACTGAGGTAAAGAGGCCAAAATCAAAATCCACAAGTATTTCTTACCAGAATTAAGATGCTTACCAATAAAGGTTGTTTAATTTATTTGGTTTTCACTGTTAAGAGTCTCTATGCATGTTTCTGTAAGAAAGGGACTGGTAGTCTGTGAGGCTTCTAACCACAGATCACTTTTCTTAATAGATTTTTGGACAGGCAGATACTTCATTAAAGAGGTGGATGCTGGATTTTGCTTCCAAGAGGAAAGAAGCAGAACTCAGAAGTGGTATAGTTAGAAATAACAGTTTCTGGGATAAAGTAATCTTCCGTAAAATACAGGTATGCTTGAAAGCCTCTGAGTCTAAAAGCCTTTGTATGGTGGATATTGGAACTTTTTTATTACGTTATTTATTTGCTCATGATTATTTTGAGAACAGAGCTCCAAATGTGCTTACTGTGTTACAGAACAGCAGTTTGACATGTTTTCAATATTGGAAGTGTGAAGCATCGCTATATACCCTATCTACTTACTAGTTTATAGGCATCACTTTGCAATTGCTGAATTTCGTATGAATGGTTATAATCTGCTATGGCTTTCATCACTGATTAAAGACTATGTGGCTACTCAGAACAAAAACCAAAACTGTCTTATTTCCAACTTCATTTAATTCCCTTTGTTTTAATAATATCAGCTAACTGTATTAGGGAGGCTTCTCTAAAACAGTCTGGTGCTTCTCTCTTACCACTTTGAAAGCAAACACTGTCCTCCTGAAGGAGGAATGCTAAGTGTGACTTGGTGCCACCTGTAGCCCCTACTGTCTCCTCACTGTTAGTCACTAGTAAGTTATGCCTGCTATTGTATCTGGCACTCACTTGCTATGGCCCTAACCTTGGTTGTACAACATGCCCCTGTGGCTGCTTTTTATAGCATTCAGGATGTATGAGAAGCTGATAGAAGGCAGTTAAAAATAATCATTCCTGTAAGGCCATGACTTAAGCTCTTTTAGACTTTTGGCCAAGTGTGCATTGCAGTGACACTACAGCATAGTCTTTGTAGATACTGTTTCTTCCAGCCATTAATGAGATTAAAAACACTGCAAGAAAGACAGCTTGCAATAGGAGACTAACCTTTAATCTCTAACATTTGTGGGTGGCACTGTAGGTGAACAGTGGCTGAGGGTGGGATGGAAAAAGACTCTGGAAACTTCTCTAAAATGCTTTTGGTGTCCACAGTATCTTGTGTCTGTTGTAGGCAAGTTTGGGAGGAAAAGTAAGGCTCATGATCACAGGAGCAGCACCTGTATCTGCAAGTGTACTGACCTTCCTGAGAACAGCTCTTGGCTGTCAGGTGAGTTTCCTGGCCTTAATCCTAAAACATAAAGATGTTAGTACCTCATTTCAGCTTTGATGTTAGAGCATTTCTAGTAGTCTGATAATATGGTTAACTCTTTCTGGCATTCTTCTTGGAGACTGCACAAGTGTGTAGTCCTTTCCAAAGTTTCTTTCTCAGTCTCCTGAGACTTCTATATTCATCCCAAAGTTGTTGTTATAACTGAAGTAACCAGCTGAACTGTCTTAAGGGAAAGATCTTTGGGGGCTGCTGTAAGCAATAATTAATGTTCTTGGATTAAGTTTCTGGGACTCACCTTGCTTACAGAAGTATTCATAACTACTGTAGAGAATCTAATAAACATGATAATATTGTAGTGTTGTTGTTTTGAAGATGAGACTGGGGAGAATCAGACTGCACACATTGCAATTATCTTCAGAGCCTCTTCGAAGTATATGCTTTTTGAGGTAAAAACTGAATAACAATGGCACAGGATGGAACAAATGTTTTGAATTAAATTTCAAGGATAGAAAACACAAAAACATTCTAAAATGTGAGGCTTCTGACTTGAAGTTCTTCAGTAGTGTGCTGTTGTAGCAATGCATTCTGCATAGAAAAGGGAAGCCTGTCTTCTATATAATAATCATAGAGCTGTACTGGGGTATAGGGATTCCATTCCTAGCTGTCTTTGACAAACTTGGCCTTAAATGATGTGAATGAAGTCATTGCTAGTGCCACTGTTCTTAGTTTCTTCCTCTTGTTCCCTCTGATTTCTGTTTTGATCTATACAGGTGTCACATGTGAAACTGAGTGAAACTTTGAGTAAATATTGGAACTGAAGGTGGAATATTAGCACTTAAAATTGTGTATTGTGATAAAGCTAATACAGTGATTATTCTTTTTAGAAGATGCTGGGGATTTTGCTAAACTCAAATTTAAACAAGTAGGAAAAGAAGCAAAATATTAACTTCATTTTAATGAAGAAACTGTATGTTGAAAAGTAAGAATTTCAAGTAATCTTTTTGGTTTCACATCCTAGTTCTATGAAGGTTATGGACAGACTGAATGCACAGCTGGATGCTCGCTGTCACTGCCCGGTGACTGGACAGCAGGTATGGTGTTTAACGGTCTGCCTGTCTGTTAAATTTCAGGATGCTATAGAGGTCCCTGATCACATCTAGTCTTCAGAACACCTATCATGAAGCATAAGATTCTGCTTTTCTTCAAGTGAAGTAAAAAAGTTTTGAAGGGATCCCTTGAAGTTTCTACCCCATAATAGCTAGGAATGTTCAGTAATCCAAACTTTTAATAGGCTTTGTCCTTGTAAGTTGAAGTGGATTTAGGAGAGGGGAGGTCACAGTATCAACCCTTTTAATTTTTACAGAATAGGAATCTGCTGTGTATAAACACAGTGCTAGAAATTTAAATGGCATTTTTTGGTGTTGGAACAAATAGTCAGCATTTGTCAGCTGTTACATCTCTAGCTCCCCAACTGAAATAATACTGATAATTGAAACTGCAGTAGGACTTTTGCTACTTAAATATGTCCATAGAATAAGGATACTGTTTACAAGAAAAAGCAAGCCTGAGTACGTGGTTCAGCTTGTAACATTCTAGGGATATCTGAGAACTTAATGTTTCAGTCACAGCAAATTTAAGCTATTACTGTAGTGGTATTGGTGTAGTACATTACCAGAAATCAGTTTTCTATCTTTTTTACTTTAGCATGTAACCAGCTTATTGTTTTAAGAACCTGACTAAAAAGCAGTTCAGGCTATTGAAGTGTTACTCTGTTTAATAGGTCATGTTGGAGCACCCATGCCATGCAGTATCATCAAGCTTGTTGATGTACCAGAAATGAATTACTTGGCTGCCAAAGGAGAGGGTGAGGTAAGTAATTTGAAAAGGTCAATATAAGCCTCTTAGGAAATCTTGGAAAATGTGTTTTGTTCCTGAAATAACTAGTAACTGTCTGAGTTTAGTAAAAGTGCTAAACATGGCCTGCTACCTAAAATCAAAGACTGCCTGCATGCAATGTCAGCTAGTGATTCACGGAAGCAAAACAGAAAATAGTGTATTGGAGGGGAGAAAAAGCAGCTTACTGTGGGATAACAGATTACTATGTATTTATGGTTGTGTGACCAACATGCTGTCTTCCAGCTGTGGGATAGCTGAGAAGCTAGCTGTCTCATACCGCATTTATCCTTCAGTAAAATGCTAGCAGAGGGCTTCCCACTGCCAAGTGCTGGAGAACAGCTGATGCATGTAGCTTGTTACCCAGCTTGTGATGTGAGATGAGGTAATTTAAAGTGCCTGGAACACCATTAAGAGAAATGGAGATAAAATGCCATGAAGGCTGCTAATGATTTGTGACAACTGCCTGCACATTCTTATGAACTTTTTTCTGCAGCCTGCACAAATTGAATGTGTACGTCTTACAAATTGCACTTTGAGGACTCAGCTTTGTATGTAATGCTGAATGTTGTCTTTTTCAATATCTTTTCCAAGTAAAATATATATGGCTTGAACTTTGTTTAAGCCTTTGAACAGATGTCTATAGTGATTTATTTTTCCCCAAAAGCAAATTAACTGTGGTGTCTTTCCTATGCTTTTGAGAGGCCTTGAGGGCAGTTGGGGAGTGAGAAATGAATAAATAAAATAACTTAGGCAAGTAACTAATTTGTGACTGCAAACAATATATAATCTTTATTTGTTTTGGTTGTAACTTGTATGAGACTGGAGACAAATGATTGGGCTTTAATCCCCAGAAATACTTAAGGATTTAGTTGGGCTTGGTGGTGGGAAACTTTGCAAGTGGAGAGCAATGTCAAGATACTTTCCTGTCTTGCATATGACCTCATGTTTAGTCTTCATCAGCAATTTTTGCTTCACTTTTTAAATATGATTTTAAACCTTGGTCTGCTAGAGGAACTGAGTATAGTTGTCATAATGAGAAACAGTTAAGTAGTTTTTAAAAAACTTCCAAAAATGTTTTGCTTCCACTTACTGTGAAAGTTTGCTGCATTAGGAGTTACTTTGGACTTGAATAAATATGGTAGCCCCTTAATATATCAGGTACCATCTTAGTCTTTCAGTCTTAACTTCCTTAGTGTGAACTATTCCGAATTTACCAAACAAGTGTTGTAACTTGTTTCACAGAACTGAAGCCCCTAGCTATAGAGTTGGCTCTCACTATCCTTTGCCTAAAATAGATCTTCCTCATTGTCTGTCTGCTCTTCAGCTGGATTAAACATCCCTAGTCCTCCTTTCTGAGAGTAAGCTTTCAATATTCTCGGTTCTGTCAGCCTTGCTTTTCACTTTTGCCAGTTATCCATGTTCAAGAAGGATAAATTTGTGAGTAGAATTATATATGCTCATATGCAGATGAGGTCTTAGTGCCAGTTAGCAGGATACAGATAAATGGTTTGCTGTCTCTGCTGGGAAAAGCTGTCACCTACTGCCATCCTGTGATTGTAGGAGCCATGAAAAACAAAATGTTTGATCAGTCAGCCTTTGACTTGACTGGGACAGAGTTCTCCTCTACTCATATCCTTCCAGATAAGCTCTGTTTTATAGCAGAAATGACTTGGTTCTTAAAATATAACCTTGGTTTGGTCACGAGTTTGGTACTGTCTCTACAAGGTCATCAGAACCTTCACTAATACTCTGATCTCCCTCCTATTGACAACATCTCCTGTTCATTGTATTGTAGTTTACCAGCATGCCTGTATTTTATGCTGAGGTAAGCACTGAAAATACGCAGGATGAGTTTTTCAAGAATTGGTCTCTGAACTACATTAGTAATTTATTCTAGTCTGCAAATTTATATTAGTGCCTGAAGATTCTTTAGCCAGTTCCTTGCCTATTTTATAATTGTACTAGTCTCCTAGACTAATAGTTGGTCTAGTATTTTATCAGCCCCTATTGATATTTATTATCCATTTGGCCTTAACTTAAAACTGGATTTTCTATCCTATTCTTCTAGATTTGTTCTAGAGTCCTGATACTATTGCCCAGACTAGACCCTTCTTATTGTCTCCTGTCATCCACACATGCCAAGCTACTCCCAAGCTGGTGTGATGGTTTGAATCCTTTGCTGCTTCTGAGGACTCTTATGGAGAGCTTTTAGGGTTTTTTTGGACTCCTGATTCCCCAACAATTGTGTGCAGTGGGCATCTTTAAGTTTTGCTTCAGTCTTGTTTATCTTGCCTATCTCTGTCCTCGCTTCTAAGGAGGTATTTTACTGCCCTGCTGATCCTTAAATAACAAGAGTTCTGTCCTGTGTTCCCCTCTCTCCCCACCAAAGAAAACTTACACGACCTTGGGTGTTATATTGAGAAGAAAACACTTAAATCTGGGATCATCTCTGGATACTTCAGGCTCTACTCCATGTTCCTGACTAGTTCCTTTACTTCTATATTCTTACTGACAGATACCCTACCCACTGTTTCAATTTAGCTTATAAGGTCTGACCTGGTTCTCTGGCAGCCTCTTCACCTATAAACCTTTAATCTTATTGATCCTTTTCTCATACCTTGTAAGCATGTTATTTGATCCTAATAATGCCTATGCATCCAGTTATATCCAGAGTTGTTCTTAGTTTTCTACTTGGTATGCAAATCCAGACAACCATCAACTTAAAGAAATTGCAGGTTTCCATTAGAGAAGTCTTGAGTGCTCTAAGCCCTAAGGTGTGAACTGGTTTATTTTTGGACAACAAATGTGATTGTTTGATATACAGCTTTTTCATCACTAGTTTTAGCACAATGCCTCTGCTGCTTACCAAAGCTGAAACGAACACATTACCAGGCTGAGGGGTAATATGTCTGGATCCAGCAGAATTTCTTCAGATAAATACAAATAAATCTCCTCTGATAAATTCAGATTATTCAAATAGCAGGTAGGAACACTGCTGCTAGACTGGAAGAGAACAGATGCTTCCAATTGCTTCTTATTATACTTTATACCAATGGGAAATGTTAGGTCTCCAAAAACCATGAGTAGAGATTTCTGTACTAATGCATAAACTTCATCTTGTCTTTTTAGTGGGGGGTTATTGAGAACTGTTGGAGAAAGCATTCATTACAAATAGTGTTTGTTAATTTCCCTTCATACATTAACAAATCGCTGTTTTCAGGTGTGTGTGAAAGGGCCAAATGTATTTTGTGGCTATTTGAAAGATCCAGAAAAAACAGCAGAAGCTCTGGACAAAGATGGCTGGCTTCATACAGGAGATATTGGGAAATGGCTACCAGTAAGTTAACTTATATAGCTGAAATGTATTTCTGTAGTTATTAGCAGTAATTTAACAACAACAAAAAAATTGTTGTTAAACACAATGAATTAGGTGAAAGACAAGCAATTTTAGGAGGAAGATAATTACTGTTGTAGATAAATCTGTGTGCCTGGGGCTAAAAAAAGTTATTAGCAGTGTCAATCCTGACGCTTTCTCTAGTTTAGGTTAGATGGGTGCAGAGCCTGTTTTCTTCTAACATTAGTTTGACAGTACTCTGGCTCTAGCACTATTTTACTGTACTACCTAATCTAACTTAAATGAATAAACTGTCTTGGATCATTCACAGCATTTAAGTTGGTATTAAACCAGAATTCAGGCAATAGCACTTCTGGTCTGTTGTTGAAAGCTTAAAGTAGCACAGTAATATCTGAAGCTGAAATACATAGAAACAAACTCTTGTTTGTATGTTTTAATTCTGGTACATTATGCGATCTAGTGTGGCATGCTTAAGCTGTGTAGATTGTTTTCTTTTTTACTTGAAGTGCATCTTCTGAGTGGAAGTTATTTCTGTCAACAGAATGGTACATTGAAGATCATTGACCGGAAAAAACACATATTTAAACTAGCCCAGGGAGAGTACATAGCACCAGAGAAAATAGAAAATGTGTATCTGAGATGTGAAGCACTTGCTCAGGTGTTTGTCCATGGAGAGAGCTTGCAGGTAAGCATTCTTGAGGTAATTTTAAAAAATGAATGCAAGCGGAGACTGCAGAAAAGAGTTTTCCTTTCCTCCTTCCCCCCACCCCAAACTTTGAGACTGAAATCTTAAAACTTTTTAATGTTACACATTTTGGTTCTGAATGCACTTTCAACTCCACCAGTTAAATAGCACATTTCTGGATTTAGTTTCAGACCAGGTAGTAGAGCTGGGTTAATTTAACAGCGTATTAATGACTGTACATAAGTTGCTAACAGTGTGCAGGGAAAATAAAAAACCCCAACAAGATGTCCAGGTTTTTGCAAGTATAAATTGAAATGTGGGTCTTAACAAGAGTAATTCTCTTAAGTGCAAGCTTCTGAACCGTACTCCTGTGTTCAAGTAGCAGAAAGCTGCTGACTTTACAGCAGGATCAGAACTGCTGTCCAAAACTTAACACTGACTAAGAAATGTGTAGGAACTGAAGTGGTGATTTAAAAAAAAAAAAAAAAGCTTGACAAATTCTTTTTTTTTAGGCCTTCTTAGTAGCTATCGTGGTACCTGATCCTGAGACTTTGCGCAACTGGGCCAAGAAAAAAGGATTTGAAGGCTCATATGAAGAGCTATGCAAAAACAAGGTGAGTCATATTTAACTAAACAGTTAGCTGTTCTGCATCAACTGTTTCAAGCTATACAATGTATTCCTGTGTCCACAGGACCTCAAAAACCACATTCTGGAAGACATGGTGAGGATTGGGAAAGAATCTGGTTTGAAGTCATTTGAACAGGTAAGATGCTAATGAGAACTGAACACCTAATTCTTTAAACTTCTCAATGCTAATATAATGTGACTCTGCAGAAATTGGTTTTAATTTGCATCTGAAAAATCTTTAAAGTGATGGGCTTTGTTATGATGTCTGGGCAATCTTTTTAATAGCCTTGTCGACTCCAGGGAATGCAGCTTGGCTAGTAACTCTTTATTTTCCAGGTCAAAGATATTGTCATGCACACTGAAATGTTTTCTATTGAAAATGGCCTGCTGACACCAACACTGAAGGCGAAGAGACCAGAACTGAGAAAATATTTCCAGTCACAGATAGAGGAACTCTATGCTAATGCCAAAATGTAACTGAGAATGGAATGAGGAAAGTGGCACACGTCTGTCTACTGTTGGCCTTCATATCTGTAATTTGACTACAGCAAACATAGGGAAGGAAACTGTGCAATCATTAACTTGTACAAAAATGGGTACTTGCCATAGGAACATTGAAGAAATGGAACACTGCCTTACTGTCAAGTTGTGTTGCATACTGTTTTTATGGTGACCTACAATTTCCAAAAAGAGCCTTAACTATAAGTGGTAACTATATGTAAGTTATTTAAGACTTCCTTGGCCAAAAATGGGACTCTCCTTCACCAAGGAGCTAAGGTTTTCTTATTGCCAGCATGTTTGCTATCTGCAGTGTATTGTGCAGTTGTCAATTCTACAAAGGATTTGGCAGGTTTGAAAATGCCTCTAAGTATCTTGCATCCTCAGAAGGATTACTTAATCTGTTCAAAAAAAAAAAAACAACCACCAAAAAACCCCTCTATGGTTGTATAGCTGGTATTGTGTCTTGCATTAGTCCCAATATTAACTGGGGCAGGGCATCTCAGTGTTTTTTCTCCCTTCTATATCTGCAGCCAGTTCTGAGATGTACTTTTATAAGGTAGAAGTCAGAAGTCCACACAAAGGAGGCTGACGAATGCAAGTTCCTCAGCATAAGTCTGCATATGGTGGTGCTGCACTGGAAGTGTGGATGCAGTTAATTCAGCAAGTGTAGCCTTTGCTACATTAACATAAATCCAGAGTAATGCCAGCCCTGTAAATGAACAGACCCTAACTCTGGCAAGAACACTAGAGACCTAAAAACAAAACCGTTCAGGAGGCTGGGCTATGCTAACAGTCAGGTAAACATTGCACCTGTACTAGCCACTTGTTTCCCTGTAATGAATGTGTATTTAAAATGCATTTTTAAAAATGTGCCAGGTCCTCTATAAGCAGAAGAGCTTCTGACATAACCTCTCAGTTTTCTGTGCTTTATGTATGAGCCACTGAGTATTCTTCACTGAATAGCAAAATAGGTCAGGTAGAGTGTTTTTGCCTGATGCTTTGCAGCAGTTGGAAGTATTTAAATATGCCAACAGAACCGTGTGTTGGCATAGGATAGGTATTTGTTCAGGGATAAAAACTGACTTCCCAGATAAATTACAAAATAACTAGTTACCTTTTGTTTGAGAAATCAGCAGAAATAAGCCTTATTACAGCATAAGTCTTTTGCTATCCTTAACAGAGTTGGTTTTGCATTAGCATTCACTGCTGTTTTTTGAAAACATGGATATATGTAAAATACAAGCACAACAAGGTTTGCACTAAGATTTGTGTGTGATTGTAATGCACTACTCTGTAGCATAATTTCATACATATGTGCAATTAAGGTACACAAATCCAAGTCAACTGTTAGAGCAGTAGTTTGTTACATTGGAATTCAAATGTTTGCTTAGTGTTGGCTATTTCTATGTTTTATAAAACCAAAACAATTTTCAAAACCAATGAAGGAAACTAAAATAAATATTTCTGCATTTCAACTCAGTGAAGTGTTTGTTTATAGAAGAAAGATGCTGCTAATTTGGTAACTCTGACAAGCTGTAAAGTTCCACTGCTACAAACATACTAAAAAGAGGATAAATGCTGGTTGTTGACACTTTACTTTTGGAAGGTAACTTTCTGCTTTGGTCTGTTTATGTGTAAGGGGGGTTTTTGTTTTTGTTTTGGGGTTTTTTGTTTGTTTTTTATCCAATATCTGTAAGAAAGGGATGCTGTTGTATATAACTTTTGCTCCATTGGTATTCTTAAACAACAAATCTTTCTTTTTGTCTTCAGTATGGTTTCTGACAGGTAGTGTCCTTACCGTCATCATAAACAACTTCTGAGTGAAATTTTCTTAAACTCTTCTGCTGCTTTTGGGTGGTGGTGGTTGTCCTTCCTGTGTATCACCATTCTTCCCCTTCCCACCTTATACCATGCATCTGCCTTTAAGGCATCTGGCTTTAATCAGCAGTATGGTATGAAAGATTTCGTGGGCAGATTTATCAGATGAAGCATCACCACCCAGATGACGTTTAGAGCTGTCTTGATGTTACTGTGAAATAATAAGCACACTTCTGCTCCTAGTCATGGTAGATTTTTTCTTTTTGAGTAATTTTGTATGTTCCTTTATATATTCCTTCCTTACTGAAGGAACTCTAAACCAATTTTTTTGTCACTTACTCAATATCCAAATAATAGGTGTATGCTGCTTGGAAAGATAGTGTGAGGTGTCACCATGCCTCTCCTGACGGAGATGGCTGAGAGCTGGATCTAAGGTTTATGTTCTTAACACACCTCATCACAGAAGCTTTCTGGAAGAGCCACTCACCACCACAGAAACAAAGCGGTGCTCTATGTAGTCTGTACTACTGCTGGTTACCTTAGGCTCAGGGACTGCTAAATAGGGCTGGTGCTATAGCTGGCAAACGAGAACTATGAAGAGACTGCTCCCCCTGTTAATCCCAAAGTGTTATTTCCCTGTGTGTTTAGCTTATTTGGTTGGAAAAAGGGGCAGGGGGGCCTGCAGCAGACTGCTCACCTGTGGATGAAGAGATGGCATGAAAAGGGCCCCTCCATCTACTGAGACTTTTGTTGACAAATTGCTAAACCCCCTATTAACAATTAAATTGCAGAGTAACTAAATACTATGATCTGGAATTACAGGTTTTCAATCTGAAGCCTACTTTTTTTGGCACAGTTATAGCAAGTAATATTTTTGTATGTTTTGCATCAATTTCTTAACTGTTGCAGGTTTTTGACCTTATTGTTATAGAAATTATCCTGTTCCCTTGTTTTTCTAGATAGGTAGGAAATGTCTTGGCCAGTTCATGTTATGCCATCCATGCACAGCATCCCTCCTGGGGGGGGGGGAGAAGAAAACCTGGGCTTTTTGTGGTGTAGTTCGTAGGAAAAAAATGGTCAGGTGAATACTTATGAAACATTGACTCCAGAACATGCTGCTGGACTTCGGCACTGGAAAAAATTCTTGATAGTCAGAATGGGGAAAGAGATTTTTCTCCTCATTTGTCTCTTTAAAATGTAAAACCAAGCACCTGTTGGTGCACAAGTACCTTAGTATCCCCTTCTAAAATGATCCGTGAGCACGAGAGGTAGGCAAACCCCTTCCTCCCGACAGCTGTTACCCGCCGGGGCCGGCCCTGCCGCGGCAGCACGGGAGGGCCGGAGCGGCTTTGCGCCGGGGCAGCCCCCTCCTGCGCCCCGCCGCTTTTCCCTCCTGCCTTCCCACCCACCCCTCAGCTCGGCCCCGTTCCGGCTGAGGGCCGCGGCGGCCGGCAGCCCGCCCGCGCTCGGGGGCGGGAGGCCGGGCTGGAGCTAGTCCGCCACAGCACGGCCGCGCCGCCTCCGCCGCTGCCCCGTTCCCCTTCCGGCACTGCGCCGGCTCGTCGCGCCTCCCCTTCCCGCCAGCGGCGCGGCCGGTTTGATCGCGGCGGGAAGGCGGCGGCGCTGCCGGCGGGTGGGTGCCCTGAGGGGGCCGGGCCGGGCCGGGGGCGCCGGTGTCCGCGGGGAGCCCGCGGCGGCGGTTGGGCGGCGCGAGGCGGGGAGGCAGAGCGGCGGGGTCGGCGCCCGCCTTTTCTCCTGCCGAGGCGGCGGGACGGGCCCTGCCCGTCGGGGCCGGGCCGCCGTTGGGCTCCCGGCGCTCGGGCGGGCGGCGGCCTGGGGTCTCCTGCATGAGAGAAACAGCGGCGATGAAGCAAAAGTGAAGGTGTAAATAGCGTTACGTCTTGTCTTGCTTTATCTTTCTAATGTGTGTGTCTTGTCTCTAGCTTGTACGTGCTATGTCAGGTGTTGGGCCTGTCTAATAAAGTAGTTTTACTGCTTTTAAAGCGAGTCGTGCATAATACGTTGAATTAACAAAGATTTCCCATTCTCTCCCAGGTATTGAGACAGAGAAAGCAGATTTGTATCCGGAACAATTTTTCGGTAACTTTATCCTCAGTTGTATATTTAGCAGTATATACCAAATAGGGAAATGTCCTCAAAGAAGAAAATGAAGGTAAATAATTCCAGAAATAAGTTAAAGGTAAGTTTTGCTAGTTTGAGCAGAATTAAAACAGCGAGTGCTTTGTTGTTTCACTGTGCTTTTGTGGCATTGGCTCTGGAGGTGGATGCGCAGGTGTCGACGCGGGGCTTTGCTGGGCACTGTGCTGCGCAGTCCTGCTGGTGCAGGTTTGGGGTGCGTGGGTTTCTTCTTTGTCTGTTTTTTTTTCTTTCAGGAGTAGTACATTATCAGGCAAAATGGACCATTGGCTTTCAAACAGGCAAAAGTTTGAAAACAGTCTTGTAAAATTAAACAGAACAGCTTAAAGAGGAAATAGCTGATGTGTCTATATTTGGTACCATAGCAAAACTTGTGAGGCTCTGCAAAGTGCTAGTAAAATTAAAAGCTCGGGAAGTTGGTGTTTTCTTCTTTCAATTCCCTTTGCATGCACACACACACAGTTGAGGAAACTTACTCCCACACTTTGGGTGTGCTTGACACATTTACAAATACTTCATAAACTACTGCCGTTCTTGCCCACCCTTCTGCTTTACAGAAGTGTCTGTGTAATACTTGACTTATAAATATCACCTTTTATAAGAAGTTATGCATAGCTTTTCATTTTTTTAAAGTGAAAATCATTAAATTGGACAAGGATGGACATTCATGTAATACAGAGATGAAAGAAGAAATATTTTAATGCTTGAGAAGAAAAAGGCTGCAGATGATAGAGACCAGATATTAGACTTTTGTAAGATTTCTAAGCTTATACACTTAGTTTTATAAAATAAGGCAAAGCTGATGCTAGAGTATAATATCAAATAGCAGAATATATCAGTTTTATAGCATCACTTCTCTTAAGAGAAAAAGTGATAGCCTGAGGAAAAAACACATGCTTCAAATACTTTCTATCAGCTCAGTAGTCAATATGGTCCAGGTTAAATGTATTTCTAGTCAAACATGCTTGAAATTCATTGTCATATTTAATCTGTTTTGCACTGAAAAAGCTGGATGAACTAGCTATTAATTCCATACCCATCCAGGAACACAAAGCCACCTCCCATCCTCGCTGGAAATTGCTTCCACTTGAGGAACCAGATGTCTCAAGGATATTGAAGGTAGCGGAAGCAAATCAGCTTGAGGAGCTTGATCATTCATTTGGTTAGTATTAACTTCAATGTCATTTCACATATGATCTTCATGAACAAACCGTATGGGGAAAATATTTCAATGCTTGCTTAGGAAAAGGTATTGCTTTTTTGCCAGAGAAAATTAGGGGCGGGAGAGACAGCACGTTTTATGAGAGTGGTGTTATTTTCTGTCATTTAGGAAGTAACGAGAATAATGCTGTAATATGTGCGAGTGAAAGTTGACAGAAAAATACTGGCTATTCTATAGTCTGAATGGTAGAATTTCACATGATATAACGCTAATTGTGTAAGAGTTTACATTTTAAAAGGAAAGTTCAGTATCTTAATTTACTCTCTATTAAATTAAACAAATTATGAACTGAAATTTTTTGCTATTGTAAGAGCATGCATGGCAGCAAACTTAGATGTTCACAGGGATGTTGTTCTACTTAAAAAGTAACATCATAAAAACATGCTATTTTTGGTGAAGCATTAAAGCCACTTTCATGCTCTATATGGGACTTGTGCAAGGAGGCCTCAGTATCCTGGAAGAGAATCAATGTAGATGGAATATGTGCCCCTGTGTGAAATTCTCTGTTATTAAATATATATAGCTCTTATATGTCAATGTTGGTGAGAAAAATCTTTGAAAAAACATGTCATTAGACGTTGTAGAGAAAATGCTAAGAGCTGTTTCTTGGCTGTAATATTTATTACTCTAAGAAAATCATGGAAATACATACGTAACTACTAGAAACAGCATTGAAAATGAGCTATAAAGAACAACATAGCAAAAGGGTTGTCAAAAGGGAAAGTCTTCAAAATGAAAAGCTCTTCTTTTCCACGCTTCCGTGGTATGTGTTAAAAACTATAAAACGCATGCCCACTAACACTAATGTAAGCTAACACTAAATTCTTGTGGCAATGTGCTTAAAAAAATAAATATATGCTATGGAAGGCAGGCTAAAACCTTAATGTTCTCAGACTTTTAATCTGTTATGGTAGCTACCTACAAGAATTCTACATTTACAAACTTTATGTAGCAGCTGTAACTGTCTTCTTATAGCATCCAATAAAGCAGCTAAAAATCCATATTTAAAAAAAAGGTAAAATTTAGAAAGTAGTTGTTTAAATTTATAGAAGATTGATGTATGCCATAGCAAAGAGAGACTTTAAATAAATTGTACAAAATGTTTTGCCTGCTATGTGCAATACGAACATGCTGAGCTTTCATGCACCTTTGGTTTCAGTTTGTAAAGAAATACCAGGTGGATGAGTATAGAAACTATGAAGTTTTCACTATATATATTTTTCCTAATCCTCAAATAATACTTTTAACAAGATTTCCTTTGTATCGGTGAGCAAACCACAAAAATTCTAACTAAATGCTGAATGGCAGGCAGTGCTAGCACGTCCATGCTCTTTGCCTGAACGGATGGGAACAATTTTTATATGGCTTATTTTCTGTTCTTTGTAGATCACCCTTTGCACAGTACTGCTGTGGATGCTTATGGAGAGGAACATTCACAAAACGAGTCACTTAGTCGCATTTCAGTTCCACAAAGGAAAAATACAGAAAGAAGGTCTGGTGAAAAAAATAATTGCCAGCATTTAATTTAATCTTTAGATTTTTAGATTAAATGGGAAAAATGTTCTGTTTGTCAGGTTTCCCTAGTCGCTTATGAAACAGATGCTTTAACTTAAAATTTCCCAGATGAGAAACCAAAAGAATAAGTAAGATTGGGGAATGTAGAAAAGACATGGGAGAATAAATTAGTGTTTGCCTTTTGCAAGCAGTGCATTGATTTAAGTACTTACTGTATTTTAATTTGAAAAAAAAAAGATTTTAAAATATCTCTGTGAGATATTAATTGGTCCTCTAAATGCTGGTGTCTTTAACTTTAAAAAGTCAAAAAAATGAAAAATAGTTAAAAGCCAGTTAAACTATATGTAACAAAGAAAATTAATTTTAAAAAATCTTTTAATACGAGTTTTAGTATGTTTCTCATTTGTTAAATCAAATTTGGTTTAAATCTGAAATAGTTCTTATTTGACTGAAATAGCAAAGCAATAATAGAGCTTGTATGACAGTGTGTATTTTTTTGTTTTTTGATTTCTAACCCCGCCCCGCCACCAAGAAAGCCTTCTCCTTTCCTGCTAAAATATCCTCAATAACAATTTTGTTTCTATTTCGAAGTTTCTCCTCAAAACAACATGGCTATCCCAGTGGTCAGTTAGTAATGGATTTCTAATTGTTGCAGGGGTGGCTATTGAGGGATGAAGACTCTATTCCCTTTATATGCTATTTGCAACTTCTTGTGTAGTTAATTTAGGAGACACAAACTGAATGACATAGCAATACAAAATGCTCCCTAAAACCTAAGATTTTGTTGTTTATATGGTTGAAGATCATTCTTTCTCAGTGTGTAGTGGGTTTACATGTGGATATTTTTCTTTTCCTAGTATAAAGCATCACTCAAAAACGTCTGGTGGTGGTGTTCAGAAATTCAGCACAGCTGATCTTGAAGATGAACCCCTTAAGGAGAATATGGTACAGGGAAAGTTGCATGAGTTTATCAGTCAATTTAATTTTAATTTACTTCACGCCATGCCTGCATTAGAAAGGAGGGGAGAGCAAGACCTTTAATTTGTTTCTTATTACTTCCGTAGTACTTAATTGTGTACCAAATAATTAATCCTTAAAGTATTCCTGTGAGATGGCCAAGTGAAATGCTTAAAGCTACAGCCGTCGTGTCAATGGGGAATATAATAGCCAGGTGTTCCTGTGTCCTGTGGCCCGTTCTCTTGCTCATTTGGGAATATGTTCTTTTCTTCTTTATATCTGGAATATATGTTCTTAAAGAATGGCATACTAAACGGAATATAAATCCCTCATACTTGTTCAGTATTGAAGTAAGAACGTATTTATGAGAGAGTTTAATTTTTAATTGGTAAAATTAGTTTTGAGTATATATTAGAATTAGACAAAAAACACTTGGTTTTGAATGAGTGTTTTTCCACACTTAGACTGCAATTAGCTTAAAATGCTTTTGGCCCACTTAGCTTCCAGGCGTACAGAGGAAGAGTTAACTATCTGCAGACTTGAGAAAGCAGGCCTGTGATAAAAGAAGCTATGCAGTAGTTTGCATAAAAGTTTTTTACATATTGAAATTCGTTGTTGAAATTGTTGAAAATCCGTTTGTAAAATTCAGTACAGAGCGGTAGTCTTTCATCAGTAAACTGCATGTATGCAGCACTCTCGTAAAATTACCCCTTTGTGTTGGTGTCACAAAGTAGCCTAAGTAGAGAAAGAATTGGGACAGAACGTGGGTGAAAAGGAAGGTAAGGAGGCATGGTTGATCAGAGAACTGTTAATACTGGGCGATGACTGCTGAGCTGCGGGGCCCTGTGCTCCTTAAAATGCTCCTCCTGCTGCATGGCCAGTGGCTGACATGTCAGTTGGTCAGTGCAGTCAGGCAGCTGCTGTCCCTCAGCAGTGTCATCACTGTGCTGTGATTCTGGCGAAAGAGCCCTAAGTAAGTGTTACTGACGTTTCAATCGTGAAAAGCTGACATACTTTCGTGTGTTCTGCCTAATTGCCATCTCTCAGAATTTTAAATGAGTAAACCCAGGGTTGTGTTTTTTTAAGTTAATCTGCTTTTTTATATCATAGAAGGCCCTGAATACTACTCAACTCCAGGCAAAAAAGAAGCAGCAGCCTTCAGAGAACACAACAGATCCTTCTGGTAAAGTAAACTTTTCAAAACTCCCGTATGGCTTTTCCTCAGTCAAGATGAGTGGTTTTCCATAACTCAGTGGTTTTCATTTCTGATATGTAGCAGCATACTGCTTCTAGAAATGGGAGGTTTTAGTTTCAGTTTTGGTCTAGACACTCATTAGCAATGGTTAAATTGAGGAGCTGGTGTGCCACACAGCTCTGATCCCCATGGTTTGCATCCCTGGACTTGCCTATTACTCCCCTGAAGGGATAAAGCATAGGTGTGTGTTTTCCCTCACACGCAGCCTGGTTCCCTTTGGAGGGAAGCCTGGGTCCATGGAGCTGGAAGACACTTCAGTATGTCCCTTGGTCTGGAAGCCTGGAGCATGGGGCTGTGGGGCAGAGCTTGGAATGCCCCTGAGTTACAGTGTAGGCACAGCTGCTAGTATAAAGACCTTTGAGACGGGGAGCTTCAAGACAGTGGCGTTTTTTTGGTATAGCGAAACTGTTTCGTGGGTGTCATCTTGTTTCCTTTGAACTGTACCCTGTCCCATTCAAGTACTAGATTACATTTGGGAGTTTGTGAAGAAACATGGTTTAACGTTTTGTGGAATTAGCTAATAATACTATTGCAAAGTTTAAAGAAACATTTGTATATAACTTTTTTTGAAGCACATATGGTATTAATACAAAATGTATACAAATGTGATATAACAACTCATGATTTTTTGAGTAATGCAGGTTGCCCAAACTCAGGCTAGTAGTTTTTACAGCACAAACAGCTAAATCTACAGTACGCCGTATAGTTTATCAGTTAGTGTAATAACGTGCTCCTGGACTTGTTTGAAATGATGAAGAATAAGAAATAAGTTGTATATAATTGATCATCCAAATTCTAAAGTGTTCCCAGATAAGTCTATTGTAGTTGCTCAGCCAAAGACAGATGAAATAATTCATATTTCCCTCCTCTCAAGTTTCATATTAAAATATTCATAACTTTTAGATGGTTATTTTAACAGTGGGCACAATAACTTTTCTGTTATTTTAGAGCGTGTACCTGAATTGTACAATGCTTATCTTTATTCTGTTGTTTCAGGGGATAGCCCATGTTCTGTGCAGGTTTGGTGTCCCAAAGAGCTGAAGAGATCTTCCAGAGATATTACAGAACTGGATGTTGTTCTGGCTGAATTTGAGAAGATAGCAGCAAATTACAGGTAAATATTCTGCTTTCCTATGGCTGAATACTTAAAGTTTTAGAAACAAATTACCTACACTTTTGCTAATGGGCTGTCCTTTAGGGAATGCCATATTGCATGTTTACATTCTGATGTTATTTTAATGGTTATTAGGTTTCTGTGATACAAATATTTTTCATATGTGATCTTGAGGTGGTCTCCTGGAATTTGATATTTTTCCAAACGTAAGAACAACGCATCTCAGCTGATGTTTTTCAATGTAGAAATTAAGCTATTGCTAGTACACGAAAGATCCGCAGTTGCCTGTGCTACTAGCTGCTTAACATTGGGTTTTAGTAATTACTCAAAGGAATGTTTTTGGATGAGATTTCTCCTTTACTAAACCAAATGGGTTGTGTTTTGCCCCTCTGACTTCTCCAGACAAAGCATAAAATCAAACGTTTGCAGAAAAGCTATTGATGGCTTCTCTTCTGCTTTCAAGGACCAAATCACCGATCTTGTAAGTACACCATAAGTAAAATCAATTTTGTGGTAGTGATTATAGAGGTGTATATTACATTGTAGCCAAAATGCCTATGGTTGTATATTGTCCTTTACACATTTATTTTATGATACTTTAAATTTTCTAATCTTTTGTCAGGATAAATAACATGAAAACAGTTTGTTGTGTGCAGCCTCTGTGCTGGCTTTCATGAGAATTGTCTTTAACACAACGCTGCTGTTATGCAAGTATGTTGCAAAATTGTCAGCTTTTGAGAATAGGGAAACATTAATATTTGTCATATCTAAAGCACTATGTAGTAAAAACTGGAGAGCTGCATAATTTGAATGAGCAAACAGTTATGTCAAACACTGTTTTAAAAGCTCATGGACTAGAGTTTTAAAAGGTTGATGATTTAATCTTTATACTGCACCTCAATGACTCTTGTGTAGAGGCCTGACTAAGGCCTCTAACATAGTTCAGGGAAAATCATCCTTTTTTAATTAACAGTTTGAACCTAACTGTAAAAAGCTTATTAGCTTGGGAGACTAAGATTTCTTCTCACTAATTACAATGAGTAAAATAAACTCAGAACTTTGTAGGAGTTGTGATAAGTACTAAAACTGTAGTTCTAAGTGATTCATTAGAATGGGCAAGTTTTAAAATGACTAGATTTATACATTTTATATAAAGTTATAGAAAAATTAAGCTAGGTAGCATTACACTAATTGGTACAAGGAGTGTTACTTGCACTAACTGATGCAAGATGACTAATTTTGTGCAACAGTCTTCCTCTGGCATGAGGAGAGAGGAAAGAATTGATACACAACTGATACACTTGTAATCTTCCTTTGAACCGGTGCTGGTTTTTTTAAATAGCTTTTTATGTTATTCCAAAGTAATTCTTGCAACCGTGTTTTTGGGAGGATAGAGATGAAATCAAGATCCATAGTCAATTGGTAATTCTTCTTGTCCTCTATAGATAGTGGAAGTCCAAGAATTAAAGAATATGAAGAAAAAAAATGCTAAGGTAAATATATATCACTACATTGTGCAGTATACAGAGATGGGTGTTGAAATTTCAAGAAGTTGACTAGAAGAAATAAAATAATTCACAAAAAAGTGTACTGTACTACAGAATCAACTGCAGAAATAGAGGATAGGGAACCACCGGAGGTTTTTTGGGAAAGATCTGAGTAAACAGGATTGATTGCAAACTCCATACCTATACTGCTATACTGGTGTAAAAAGAAGGAACGTACATTAGGATGTATAGGTATCTATGCATGTGAATTACTCATTTTTAATGAGCACTGGTGAGGCCTCTGGAGAGCCAATTAAATATTGAGAGCAAACCTTCAAGAAACATAGATGAATATAAAATCTAGGAGAGCAGCAAAGATGTTGACCTGTGAGGATAGAATTGGATTGCTTAGTTTAAAGGAGAGAAGTCTAAGGGAGCTGTGTTCCTTAAATATATGCAAAATTTTTGTTGAGAGGAAGGCAGTTCCTCTGTTCATTCAGAGCGAGTAGTAATTGACTGAAAATGCAACAGGGGAGTGTCGACAGGAGGAGGAATTAGTGCAAGAGCAGAATATTGCAGTGGTTTCGTCAGGCGAGAGGTGAATGCCCTACAGCAGAGATATTTAAGAGCAGGTTAGGCACTGTCTGCCAGAGGCTTTCTGCCCGGATTAACCTCTTCCGCAAACTTTTTGATGACAAAATAGCTTTTAACAAGTAAAGTCAACAGAAAGGTTATTCTGGGAGGTAGTAATTAATGTGCTGAAGTCTTGTTAATTTAAGGTGATACGGTAAGCTACTCTGTATGTAAAATGAAGATTTTAATACACATCTAGCATTCACAGCCCAGAGTTATCCTTATTTTGCCTCTTACACGCTTGTTTAAAATCAGATTTGTAGTTGCTAAATTTAAATTTATTATTAGTTTTGAGGGTTTTTTTCTAAATTGGATTTTGTATTAAAGAAAGCTTAATTATGCTCTGTTCCTTAGTTGTGGCAATCATACTGAACATACATTTGTATTAGTCTGCATTTTTAAAACAGAAACAAACAAAAACCTGATAGAGTTGGTCATGTTTCAAATGTTTTCAGTTCAAAATGTCACAAACTCCTTTTGTATGCTTGTAAATCCAGTGTTCCTTAAGAGAAATTTTGGATGGAGATGAGAGTTTGAAATTTTAAAGAGCTTTAAAGTGTTTAAAATACAAATGTAAAATATGGCAGTTTATAAGGTTTGGTGTCTTGGAATCTTCCACACTCAGAATCAGAAGCATAAAACCTCAAAGAAAAAAAGCCAATGAAATTTGAGTTGTTTGCCTTTGAAGTTACAGAAACCGTTTCAAAGACTTTCCTCACTATTCGTTTCAGGTAATAACAGACATCAAAAAGAAAAGGCAGCGACTGTTGCAACTCAGAGAAGAGCTAATTGGGTATGTTTCTAATGATGCACAGTAATAGCCCGAAGAACTTCAGGAGTCTGGTATTTTGTAACTTAGAAGTGAAAGTAACTTTTTTTTGTTCTTTCATTTTATTTTGATGAAACGCTACTTCTGTTCTGTGTTGCTTTCTGTTTTTACAAAAGCTCAGGATAACCTCTCCTTTCCATATTTCAGTTGCCCAGATAGTCAGTCTTGCAAGTTCCTTTAGCTAACTAGTTACTGGGATGGTATTTCAGACCATACGTTCATGAGAAAAACACTAAGGTTACAACTGGAATTGCAAAGGTGATGAATCATAAATTCACAAAGGTAATACAGAGGGCTTTTTTGGTTTTGAGGAGGGAGAACGTATTTCACCTCTGCAATCTGGCAGGGGTGCCTCTGAGTACACGGTTTGCTTCCATCTCATGCGGCCACACAATTCCCCTTCTCTAATTTGGCATTAATCTTAAGTATCATTTAGATACACAACACAGAAATTATGTTATTTGGAAGAACCATTAGACTTCTCCAAATCCAGTTGGTTACTAGTGGCAAGCTTTATACTGAAGCTGGGTATGACACGCACTGTAAGTTAATTCTGTAGGGAACCATGGGCTTGGATCCAGAAAGGCAGATTAAAAGCCCTTTCTCTATGGCTGCGAGAACCTTGTTTTCTTTGCAATACCATGGACAAACTTCACTCAGAGAACTAATTAAAGGCATCCTTCAGTATGGGTTTGAACCCCCTCACAGATTGAAAGCTGTCTTCACATTTTTTTATTTGTTGTGTTTTAATCCTTTGATTGTCTTAAGAAAGATTTTTTGCTGCAGCGCTGTTAAATGAAAATGGCTGTTGGTGTTCAGTCTTTGGAGTGCTAATTTAACAGGTTGAGCCCTCCAGTTTACTTCGGCAGAGGCGTATCTGGTTTGTAGATCCTGAGTACGCTTCAGCATAAGCACTGAACGCCTCAGTCTGCAAGCAGGTGTGTGCAGAAGCAGAACACCGGGTACTTAAGAAACTTCACCTGAAAAACTTAAGTGCTTAAGAGAGAGTGGCTATTTCTTCAGACTCAAAAGTGGGATATGGGAAAAAGTTTGGGGTTTTTTGTGGCTTTGGACCTGTGCTCCTGTTTAAATACTATGCTAGTTATTCTAATTAAACAGTATGTTATACTAACCTATGCTTTGTATTTCTGACCAACCTTTATCTCAAGTCTTCTGCAAAGGAAATACATTCACAGTTACTCATGAAATAAATATGCAGTTATAGTCATGAAAGCCTTGATCTTTTTCAGAGCTGAACCTCAGCTGATACAACTACAAAGAGAATATGCTGAGTTGCAGGAAAGGAAATCTTCCTTGAGGCAGGCAACTGAATTACTTACTGATTTAAAGGAGCTACAGGAAGACTGTTTGGATTATAGAGAAGAAAACCCAAAAGAAAAAGTGGTAGTAAGTACATATTTTGCGTGTGTTTCTGAAGTGTTCTGAATCAGACCCTCCCCCTGCCCCCTGGTTTTTTCCTGGACTGATGGGCATTTCTGTCAATATTTAACTTACTTTGAATAGCAGTATTTTGTTAACTGTTGCCGTGGAAGTAACTTGAGAATCATTGCTGTAACTGTATTGCAGTATCTCACTCATTTTTTTTGATCTCATGTTACAAACTAAAGTATTTTGGAGAGGATTCTGCTACCTCGCTGTCTATGTTGTGAAATTCAAAGGACATAGAAGCGTAACAGTTTTCCTCAGGTCTAATATTTTTAAATAGAAATTGAAGAAAGATTAACAGTGAGAAACAAGTAATCAACTTCTTTTGTTGCTCTTGTCCAAAGGTAGGGAAAGCTCTGGTACTTATGTGTCTGTTCTGTAAGGTATTTAATGCTAAGAACAGTGCTTGTATTTCATGACCAGATCAACTTCTCATGTAGCCTTAGAACTCCTTCCCCTCTTACCGTGGCTCATGACCTGGTGTGATGTTTTCTGTTGACCATGCTACATGCCTGCCATCTGTAAGGAAACCCTATCATTTCAGAAGACTCTCTAATGTTGGCTCTTTTTCACTTTTAAAAATCACATTGCACCATTTCAGATAGAGGAAAAATACATACAGATATGTAAGTGATTTTTTCCAAGCGTTAAAAATGTTGCCTTGTAATTTTATTTCCTTAACAACAGTATGGAACTTCCAGCCTACCTGCTCTTCTGGTGGAGTCGCGGAGAATTCTAGGAGCAGAAAGACACTTTCAGAATATTAATATGAAACTGGAAGAGGCTCTGGCTGTACAAAGAGGGAAGTTATCAAAGAAACATTAAGTGTTTTTTAATAGACTTTTTGACATTAGTTAGGAACAATTATTAGAATGGTCAGTGCTTAAAGTCTGTTTAATCATTGTTGCTGTATTTTGCTTCAGTGTTTAAAAGAAGTCAGTGACTTAATCAGAGATTGTATCTTTCTATTGTCAAATAGTCTGTGTGAGAACTTACTCAGAATGTCAGTGAAATTAATGAAATAGCAATTCCAGTTAAAGTAGTAAAACTTTTCTGTGCTCTGTTAACAATGTTTTTAATCTTGGGCTATTAATGTGATCTTGAAAGCAATATACTTTTAGAAGAGAACACATAGACACTGGTTGAACTATTGATAGACAAATCTTTTTATTAAATTTGTATTTGAAATAAATAATTTCCTCCCAGTTCTGGAAGTAAAGAAATCCATTTTACTTGGCTTATCAGTAGAACTTGGACATACAGCTAATAAAATAGAAACTGCACAGCAGCGAGTGTTAAAAGTGCTAAACTTGCAGCAGCATTCCTGACGAGTTTTCAGTCCAGTATTCAGCCCCCATGTAATCTTCCATGGTCTCCTCATGCTTGTTGAAGATTGTCCCATTGTGGGGATACCTGTTTGTTACTCAGTTCTTTGCCTTACAGCTCTGGAAGAGTGTTTTTGAACTACATCGCAGTATCTTTCACGGAAGGCATGCGATATGCACGTTGTGTTAAAGCAGGTTTCATTGCTAGCGGTCTGTGTGCTAGCCAAGTCTGTGGTTAGCTGCCTTCTTTATTGCAAGTGTCCTGTTTCCTTAAAGCCTCCAAAAGGACTTCATCAGGAATTTCTTCCATGGCATCATTCAGATTATCATTTGCAGCTTCAGCTAGTTCCACATCTTCAGTAGCTTCTAGGAAACATGCATCATCGCTTGCATTGTCCCACTCACTATCTGACAACAGGAAGTCTTGAGACAAGCTTTTTTCTAGAGATACTGAGCTTTTTGACAAGTCTGATGCATTAGAATGAGGTTTTACTTTTTGTTCTGCATTCCCCCTTTCATCCATCAGTGTATACTCTTCTTCCTTTCAGAAACAAGAATACTATTTATTCCATATGACAATGGTCTTCATACCTTTAACTGCTCTGGTCTGAAAGTTTGAAACTCGTACTGTCACATATAACAGATGCTATAGAAAGCTGGCCAACAAGACAGACTTTCCAGGAGGTTACTTTATAGCCACATTACCCAGTGGAAGCCTATTTTAATAGGAATAGGAGTCTGCTGTTTTTCTAGCAAACTACAAGTAATCTGTTGTATACAGCTTCTTAAAATAATACAAGGTTAAAACTAATTTTAGTGTCTGTTTAAAAATACTGTCAGGATCTGAAAATGCACTTAAATTACACTTTCTGTGAAATAACACTAATAGCTATCGATGATTGAGCTGCTTAAGTAGAGCTTAATGTGCCATTCTGCAGTATGAAATTTAAAAGTGTAAAGTGTAGATTTAAAAGTTGCGAAGATGCCAACTCTTATTGTCTACTCAGTGGAAAAACTATTATGTTCAGGGCTTAGAATCTAGGTGCAGTATCCGGTCGGTTTAAATATTCTGCCTGTGTGGGTAAACATAACTGCTTCAATACACTAAAACGGAGTTAAATGAACTTCAAATTTGAGAGTCACTGACTTAAATTTGACTCTGACTGACTCAAGTGTTCCAGGAGCACTTCTATTTTAGCTGGCCCAGCATGAAGTTAAACATGCACAGCAGAGCTTAACTGGGGCGGTTTTTCCATTCTGCACCCATAGTGGTCTTGTGGTTTATGCACTGGGAACTGCTGTTCAGACCAAAACAGAAGAAAATCTTTAGTCTCAGGTGAAGTTAGGCTATTCCAGTAATAGCTTTATCTGTGCTGACAGTTTTTATGCTAGATCTGCTGCTGGAGAACTTAAAAATGAATATATGGAGCTACTGCACCAGCACAGGTGGTCCGGAGAGCTATTCTATATCAGTGTAACTACTGTACGGAGCTCAACAGACTGCGTTAGTGGGGATTTTCAATGACTTCCAGAGGCAGCTGGACACACAAGAGCTTTAGCATATCGATAGGACAAAAACATACCTCTTTGAAAAGAAAAGGGAGACATATCCGAGGTGGTAATGGAAAACCTAAATCAAATATATGGCATTAAGTAAAGTTAACATTCAAAAAAGTATTAAGTATAATTGCTTTGAAATCACAGAATACGTACTTTGTGATTTGAAGTTTTTTTCTCTGCAGACTGGATCGTGACACTTTTGATACCAGACTTCCTTCTTTAGATCTACCAGAATCCTAAGAATGAAATAATTTAGTTTTTAGTAACAGCACATGAATGAAGTGAATGCACACAGTAGGAAACTCTGATATGAAATGAACAGGTTTTGTTTGTCCCCATCTGTGGACATTGCTTGCATACTCTGATGTACTTATTACATACTCTTTTTGTACAGTCTGTTATTTTTCAATAAAATTCAGGCTTCTTAAGTTAAAAATATATTTCTTTTAAGACTAACATTCAAAAGCGAAATTTAGTTAACTTCATTACATTAAGCTTGGAAGAAAAAGTCATTAAAGTAATGGGACCTGACTGTAACATAAGATTTTGTTGCTGCTGCTGTTACAGATAATTTCATTATAAAAGCCAGATGAAATCACTATTTCCTGTCAACCAAGTAGACAACCCAGCTTTTTCAGCTGTGCTTTAGAAACACCAAGCTTCAAGAAACTTGCTTGAGAAACACCAACTTCATCTAGTGGCTGTGGGTTTTTTTTTTTTAATATCTGTATTTCTCAAAAACACGTTCCTTCTCTTTCAGTTATTTTAAATGTTATGTACAATTATTTTTCAGTTAAAATATTTCTACTAATGATATATTGCAATTCTAATGTCATCTAAAAAAACCTGACTTTCCAACACAAAATTGCTAGAACTGTAAGAAGTCCGAGCCCTTGTTAGAGTCACTAGCAAAACTCATCTTGACTGAAGTGGTGGCAGGAGTTACCTTTGTCATTTGAATAACATAAGGATGTAATTTAAGATGCACTGTAAATGCATTGAAAAGGGTCTGTTTTCTTTATCTTATTTCTGATTGCTCAGCTTCCTAGCTAAGAAGCATCAAAGCATAGTACCACTCAATAGCTTTAACATACTCTGACTTGTATGGTAGCATCTTTAGGCACGTATTTTAAATAGCATTAAAATTACTTCATAGAGATATTAGAAACACAAGTTCAGTTATCACAAAGTAAATTGGGGGGGGGGAGGTTTGTGGTTGTTTGTTTTTTTTTAAAAAAAAAAAAAGGCATTGTATCCCCATAGAGCAAGAGAGCAGAAATTGTAACAGGTGCTGATTCTATCCGTACAAGTTTTTCAGCATTTTTATAGAATAACAGTTGAGCAGGAAAATAAACAAAGCTGTTTTAAAGTGAATAGTGAAAGAACATACATTATGTTGTTACTTTTGTGAGCTCTTCCAATATTTTCACACCAACGGTAACCAGAAATATCATATACAAGTATTTCTTCCAGAGAGAAGTAATTCCATTGTCGTATCCCTGGGAGGGGGGAGAGAATTAATTAATTCTTTAAAAATACTGCTGCAGAATACTCATTTGTAAATAGCAAAGTGGTCTTTACCTCCTTGCACCCCATCTTTATTAACCAAAGAACGAACAAAATAATCAATTTCTGGATATGGTGAATCCTGATAACCTTCCACAGAATCTGTTAAAACAAAGACCACAGATGCATACCGTTACTGGTTTTGTCATTGTAATATGTAATTGTTACACACTATATATAGACCACAGACAGAAAATGTATGTCAATCACACCAAATGGTTAAATAAAACCAGGGATAAATCCAGTGTTAATTTCCTGTAGATCTTTAAAGTATGACAGCTATGGAAGCTGGAGAGCAGGGTAAATGGCATTCAAGTGCTGCAGAGCATCCTTCAATACAGCTGTGCTCTGCCTCCTGCAGAAAGCTAGCTAAACAAAAGCTCTCCTAGAAGTTATCAGGTGTGTAAGTCACAATACATCAAATTTAAGAGTACTTATTTTTTTTCTATACAGTAGAACAGGCTTGAGGTACCTCTACTGCTTCTGGTAGTTGTACTGTTTAAAACAGCAGACATTTTTCTCTCCTGCTCTGAAAAGCCAGATGACAGGACTTTTGTGTCATCCTTCACTCTGAAGAAAAGAGAGAATACAAAGGAAAACCTGTAATTCTTACAGCACAACACAGTATGGTATAACATACTGTAACATAACATAGTGTGGCATGACATAACATAGTCCTGGGCTGTCATCTCTAGGTGGCCCTGCTGGAGCAGGGGGGTTGGACCAGCTGACTTCCAGAGGTCCCTGCCAACTTCAGCCATCCTGTGATCCTGTATGCTACCTTTCACTATCCCTATGGCACTTCTTCTCATTTTGACAGTTCCGTCTGACTTACACTAGCAGAGGGCAGGGTTTCCTCCTTCAGAACAGCAAAATTTGATTCCTGACAAAATGACCCAGCCATTTAAAGACTGCTGGGCCGCAGGCAGTATTTGCCAGTATCAGTCTGGTCCGTGGCAGTATTTGCTCTAGATGTAATATTTATGCATATATACCCTTTGAAAGGTTTCTACCTTTTTTTGTTTTGCTTTCTGCAATCAATTGCTTTTCCTTGCCGTATTACTAGCTGGAAGCCAGATGATCACAGAAGACTAAATTCAACACAGCAGAATTTCTCATCCATGTTTATGATAGGCTCAGCTATGATCTGGATACACTACACAGTGTATGCTACAGGGCTACTGGCATCAGTTCAAGGCAATGAACATTTCAGGATATAAAAACTGAAGTCACAACAAATATTTGCTTGTAATAAAAATATTATACATAATATCATACAGATGGATGTACCATTTTAACTGTTCTGCTGCAGTAATGATTAGGATCATCTTAAGATACAGTCAGTGCAGGACAAGAAATATCAGCTGTTTAGGTTAGATACAGAAAACTTGATTATTATAGGTACCAGTATCCAGCCAAAGGAGGTATCTGTACCAAATGGGAAATCTGGTATGCAAGTAAAAATCCTTTTTATTTTTTTATCATACTTTGGCAAATATTTGACTTTTCATATTTAATTGACTGGGAATCTGCAATTTTTCGTTTCAGAACTATACAGAATCCGACCAAACTTAATAATGGTTACATTTCGCCATTTTGAGTGTGTATAGAGAAATGAGGCACAACTCAGAAGCTATACCTCATGTTCTGTGTTCTTTAAACATTTGAAGGTAAAAGTCCCAAGAAATTTTTTCTTCAAAACCAAGGAATTCTACTGGAAGCTCCTAAACTACACTGTAACAATGTTCATGGAACAACTGCCCATCAATAGCAATTATTAACAACTGCTGCAGGAGAAAAATCACTGAAATATGTATAAATATTTTAAATAATATTTAAATAATAAATATTTTAAATTCCACCAGAACTAAACAATTACCTAATGTTGCAGATCAAAGAGGAAAGAAAATATGCTTCTTCCAAGGAAATATTCTCTTCACAGTTAGGGACAAACTTATTATCCTCTGCTATCTTCAGAATCACGTTTTTTCCTGCTTTTGATGATTTATACATCCGGAAATTTCTATTCCTTGTATAAACTCCTACAGGAAAACAAATATTTCTTAACATAACAATGCTGGCTAGGATTTAAGGTACTTAGTACTTGTAAATTAAACAGTTTTCCTTAGACCTAGCTAAGGGTCTAAGGAATGGACAAAAACTCTTACTGACTTCAGCTCACCGCCCATAGAAAGAATGCAACAAAGCAAGATCATGCACACATGCACATTTTTATGTTCTAGAAGAATTAAGACAAACACTCAACACCTCTACATAGGCATTTTAAACCTTTTGAGATTACAATTGCTAAAAGTTTCTTTCAATATAAAAAAAATGATGCTTTCACATTAACTTTGTGAAATACAGCCGAGCATAAAAAGCTACACAATTATTTTAACCAGCAAGTACTTCATATTCATCAAACTTCCCGGGTTTTGCGTATCAGACACCATGTGGCTGTAGTACACTGTGAAGTATGTACCAGGAAAATTTAATTCCTATCTCAAAAACAAACAATAAAAAAACCCAAACAGGTATCATAAGCGCCTAATCTGTCTGAGAATGTATTGAGGAGGTGGGTGCTTTATTTGTGGGCTACATTTAATTTTCATGAAGACAAAGAAATTAAAAGATCTCATACAACAAGAATGTCACATCCCTTTCTATCACTGCAGCCTCATGGTGTAACTCCGTATTCCAGCTGTTTTGATTTTAGCCTTCCAGTTTTGAGATAATGTGTGTAACAAATATTGAGGATGGTTAATTTTTGGGGACTAACATCAAATTCTTAAATGGTGAAGTGAAAGAGTAAACAATTTGGTTTTCTTTAATTTCCATTCACAAATATGCTTGAAGGAATTTTGAACAGTAGGTGCAAAGTAAGCCTTCTGAATCAGTAATGGAGAAGCCTAATACAGGACCAACTTTGGAATTATGTTTCAACAAATCAGACATTCCATGAGAAGAATTTGAAGAAGTGGGGGTTCTTCAGAGAAGTCAGAGAAAAAAAAACATGATAAGCAGTCCTCAAGCACATAAACCACTGCTATACAAAAGCGTGCTAAGCTATTTTCATTTCACTGAGATGGGGCAAAAAGCAGAGAAACCAGATACGGGGATGGAGAAGGGTGGAACTTTCAAACTCCCGGAGATTTTTAACATTTTAATACCATGAACAGGCTAAGCACAACTGGGGCATGAAGTGCCCAACCCCAAATTTCTATTATTAAAACCTAACAACTGCCATTCCAAACAGGGGAAGAAGGCTCAGTTCATACATACAGTACAATACAGAAGGCCACACCTGTGAGATTTCTTCCATAATTAAGCAACTTTAATTCAACTGAAATGACAAAAACACAATATATACTATCCTCTTTTAATCCAAATAGGAGCACTAAGTCCTTAGGAACAAAATTAATTAGCGAGTCTTGTGTGGCAAGAGTTTCTTCAAACTTCAGAACAAAATAATTAAATGTAATGTAAGAAGTTCCATGTACCAAGAATCTGAGGCTCCTTCAAAGTACGGCATTTATGATCACAGTTTCAGCACATATTGTATTTGGTTTAAATTCTGACCATAAGGACAACAATAAGAATGCTGTGGTTCTTATTGTCTGTAATCAAAGATTAAGGAACATCTCATTTCTTAACCTTTGTTGCATCCTGAAGAGGTTTAAAATCACTTCTTGTATTTACCTAGATCCACAAAAAGTTGCTTGTCTCCTTCTTTATCATTTACTATTAGAAAGGAAAATTCTGAATTTTCTCCCTGGTGTGATGTTTCCATATCCTTTGTTTTGCGAGCAATGGCTGGCCAGCCTTTGGAAGCATCTTCAACAGCTGTGAGGTTTGTAAAAGAATCATCTAATCCAACTGCTTCTGCAGAACACTGGAAAACATGTCCTGCTCCTTCTTCTGGAATCACAACAGCAGCTTTACTCTCCATTAACCTTATGGCAGGCTGCAAAATGGTTCTTACAAAGTTACCTTAAAAACAAACAAACAAAGAGACCCCCAAAGCAGGTAACGTCATTTATGAGTCAAGAAAGAACTTAACAGTTCCTGTGCAAACATTTTTCAAAACAGCCAAGATGGAAGTGGTTGGAGTTTGGAGGGGGTTTTTCCCCTTCTGGATTTAAAAAAAAAAAATAATAAAAAAATCTTTTTGACCAGCCCAGTGCACAAAATGGTTCTGATTAGTAACTAAGAAACCCATGCTTGGCAATAAGTTTTACTAAACTTTTTTTTTTTAAACATGAGAAAATAAACATTTGTGCATATACTAATTGTATCATACAGCCACAATCTTCCCGTTTGCAATTTTACCACTGAGAACAGAGAGAACTGAGAAGCGAATTGGCTTGGCAATCACCTCATTAGAAATTAAGACAACATAACGAAACAGAAATGCATAGGCTGTCACCACAATTTCCCAAACTAAATTCAAAGGCCCAGATAAAAGTGCAAAATTGAAATAAATGTCTTTTGTATCTTTCAGAAGAATTTCTTCTACCCATCACAACGTCTGTACCATTGCAGTTATTAAAGCCTCTGACAGACAAGATCTCAAGCTGCTCCCATGCTTGGAGCACAAATGATTTTGACTTAATGATTAATACAAGGAAGACTTTTGCACTGAAATTTCTGTGAATGTGAATTTTCCAACTAAAATGTCAGAAACTTACTGAACAAGTTCAGTTTGGGTCTTCATGCTAGCTTAGGAGGAACATTTCTGCATATGAACTAGGCTGTTAACAGTAAGACTTATTCCAATGCTTAATGTAGGACCACTTTGTTAATGACAGTGGTATCAAAAAATAAGTAGTCAAGGTCCTTTATAAAATGTAGTTTGATTTAATATTCCAAGTACCACTTAGTGAAACTCTTGAATACGTGAATAAAGCATGCATATAGCTTTGCTATTACACAACTTATTTTTTTATCCAACCATAGGTAGTTTTCAAATAATTAGCTGAATATTTTTGCAGTAGTTAATTACAGTATGCGATGACATTAACAAGCTCTGATTTAGGATTCTGAAGAGCTTGTGATTGTCCCTCTCACTACTGCTTTCCCTAATTTCACTTTCAGAATAATTAAAAAGGTTTACTTGCAGCTTCACAATATATTAACTGATGTAACAGTTTGACCAGGGCTTACTCGAACAACAAATTACTTTTGCAAAAGTATTTTGTAATGACTTTTCAAACTCCCGGTGTTGTAATCCAACTCCCACTGTACTCCAGGCTCTGCTAGATGGTAACCAAAGACAGACAGACAAACAGAAACCATGGCCAGATTACTTGCAGGGAGAAAGAGGAGAATAAATACAGATGTGGAAGAATAACTACGAAGTGGAAGGAATACTGGCAAGGAGGAGTCTGCAGGTGAAGCTGTTGGTTAAAGCTTCAAGGGGGAACCTAAAAGAATGTGAAATATAGGTCCTCCTATGCTACGTATCAGCAGAATGACTCAGTGTATCAACCATTAATATCACTGTCCTCATAATTCATTACAGGACTACTAAGGCACACAAATGATTCACAGTCATAGACAGCATTTCAACCTCGTATGTTCAAATATGCACACCTAATTTCTTAGGTTTATAACAATAGTTACTCGGATCTTCAGTTCAGGGAGAAAATATACCTATTTCAGAACTGAAGTTCATTTTAATTACCATAAAAGTTGAAGTATCTTTAAAAGTCCTGGTTGACCACTTCCTTTTTTTGTGTGTGTAATTAAGTAACAATCACTCTGGCGTCAGATAGCAAGGTTTTTGTCAGTGAGAGATTATTTTGGGAGTTAGTTCTTTATCATTCACACACACCTTTGGTTGCTCTCTTCCCATTTCTTCTAACTGGTCAGATGTGGGAACCAAACCCTGCATTTCACACTTTTGATCCTTGACTGTATTTTGTATATTTGAGATTTGTCAACTGTGTAGATCAATGTAAACTCATGGATCTCCACAACTTTCCTGTGGACCTATGTGATCTCCTGTGCTTTCTTACATGAGCTATGAACTCAGTCCCTGTATTTGAATTCTAACTAGTAACTAATTCCAAATATTATATACTGTTTTAAATCACATTTCATTTTAAGCCCGTGAACTTTGTGCATGACTCCTGACATAAATTGGTTATGAAACAATATAATCCAAGATGCGATAGTTCATATTCTAGTTTATCCCACATAAATACCACTAACTCCTCTTGAAGTAATTCTTATCAGACAGAACACCACAATGATGAATTTTTAAAAAAGACAAAAATTGAATGCATCTGAAAAAGATATTAACCCTTTTAAGTTTAGCATTAGACAAAATCTTTCCATCACCTCAAAGAATATATATATTTTCAGATAGATTCTGTGAAATTACTGTCGTGGTTTAGCCTCAGTTGGCAACCAAGCACGACACAGCTGCTCACTCACCCTCCCCACCCTGGTGGGGTGAGGGAGAGGATCTGAAGAGCAAAAGTAAGAAAATTTGTGGGTTGCAATAAGAACAGTTTAATAATTGAAATAAAATAAAATAATAATAATAAAAATTTTAATGAAAAGGAAAACAATGAGAGAGAGAGAGAGAGAGGAACCAAACCCAAGGAAAACCAAGTGATGCAACCGCTCACCACCCACTGACGGATGCCCAGCCAGTCCCCGAGCAGCAATCGCTGCCCCCGGCCAGATCCCCCCAATTTATATACTGAGCATGATGTCATATGGTATGGAATAGCCCTTTGGCCAGTCTGGGTCAGCTGTCCTGGCTGTGCCCCCTCCCAGCTTCTTGTGCACCTGGCAGAGCATGGGGAGCTGAAAAGTCCTTGACTAGTGTAAGCACTGCTCAGCAACAACTCAAACATCAGTGTGTTATCAACATTAGTCTCATACTAAATCCAAAGCACAGCACTATACCAGCTACTAGGAAGAAAATTAACTCTATCCCAGCTGAAACCAGGACAGTATCCTCCCTTTATTCTATACCATCTATGTCATACCCAGGTTCTACCCTTTCCAATGCATTCCAGTTAATCACCACCGCTTTTCCTGTCTTTTGATATATACACACAGATATCATTCCCTCGGTCTGTGGGTGATCCCTCTAAAATGTCCGTTGAGTTCATTTAGTCCATGACTTTGGGCTCCATCTGTCATAACAGTCTTTCAGGGCAGGAGAGATGGTGTGTGGTGTTGGATTGTTGCATGCTGAAACCAGTTCTGGTTCCATCATCACTGTGCTTTGCTCGGTTTTATCAAAGTTCATTCTTCATTAATCTGGATGATTCTTACTGTGATACTGTTGATACAGCATATAGCAACCAGAAAAGTGATGATACGGTATTATATAGCAGTTAACATCATACCATTCAGTTCATTGGCTATTTTCACCCAAAATCAAATCCCCTTGAGGCACACAGCGGACTTGCCCATCCTTCCACATTACCCACCAAGTACACCCAGGTCCTTGAGCAAAAGCAATGCCACAAATGGGTTTTCCTTTGCCCAAGGCAGGAATAACCCAGACTGTCTTCCCCAGCATATTTTTTACATGCACTACAGGGACTTTATCCCCTTCTACAGTACATAAAAGTTTTGATTGGGCAGGGCCAGCTCGACTGGCAGATCCCCTGGAGTTGACTAACCAGGTGGCCTTCACTAAATGTGTATCCCAGTGTTTAAACGTCCCAGCACCCATTGCTCTCAGTGTAGTCTTTAACAGTCCATTGTATCATTTGATTTTCCCAGAGGCTGGTGCATGACAAGGGATGTGATATACCCGCTCAATGCCATGCTCTTTGGCCCAGGTGTCTATGAGGTTGTTTCAGAAATGAGTCCCGTTGTCTGACTCAATTCTCTCTGGGGTGCCATGTCACCATAGGACTTGCTTTTCAAGGCCCAGGATAGTGTTCTGGGTGGTGGCATGGGATACGGGATATGTTTCCAGCCATCCAGTCGTTGCTTCCACCATGGTGACCACATGGCGCTTGCCTTGGCGGGTTTGTGGGAGTGTGATATAAGCAATCTGCCAGGCCTCCCCATATTTCTATTTCAGCCATCATCCTCCATACCAGAGAGGCTTTAACCACTTGGCTTGTTTGATTGCAGCGCATGTTTCACATTCATGGATAACCTGTGCAATAGTGTCCATGGTCAAGCCCACCCCTCGATCATGAGCCCATCTATATGTTGCATCTCTTCCTTGATGGCCTGAGGTGTCATGGGCCCACTAAGCTATAAATAATTCACCCTTATGTTGCCAGTCCAGATGCACCTGAGCCACTTCAATCTTAGCAGCCTGATCCACCTGCTGGTTGTTCTGATGTTCTTCAGTGGCCTGACTCTTGGGTACATGAGCATCTACATGATGTACTTTTACAACCAGGTTCTCTACCCAGGCAGCAATACCTTGCCACAGTGCGGCAGCCCAGATGGGTTTCCCTCTGTGCTGCCAGTTGCTCTGGTTCCATTGCTGCAACCACCCCCACAGGGCATTTGCCACCATCCATGAGTCAGTGTAAAGTACTGGCCACTTTTCTCCTTACGCAATATCTAAAGCCAACTGGATGGCCTTTACTTCTGCAAATTGGCTCGATTCACCTTCTCCTTCAGCAGTTTCTACAACTTGTCCTATAGGACTCCACACAGCAGCTTTCCATCTCCAATGCTTTCCTACAATATGACAGGACCCATCAGTGAACAGGGCATATTGCTTCTCATTTTCTGGTAGTTTATTATACAGTGGGGCCTCCTCAGCATGCGTCACCTCCTCCTCTGGTGATATTCCAAAATCTTTGCCTTCTGGCCACTGCATGATCACTTCCAAGATCCCTGTGTGATTGGGGCTTCCTATTTGAGCCTGTTGTGTGATCAGTGCAACCCACTTACTCCACGTAGCATCAGTTGCATGATGTGTAGAGGGGACCCTCCCTTTGAACATCCAGCCCAGCACCAGCAGCCGGGGTGTCAGGAGGAGCTGTGCTTCAGTACCAACCACTTCTGAAGCAGCACGGACCCCTTCATATGCTGCCAATATCTCTTTCTCGGTTGGAGTATGGTGGGCCTTGGATCCTCTGTATCCCCGACTCCAAAACCCTAGGGGTCGACCTCGAGTCTCCCCTGGTGCTTTCTGCCAGAGGCTCCAGGTAGGGCCATTCTCCCCGGCTGCGGTGTAGAGCACATTTTTTACATCTTGTCCTGCCCAGACTGGCCCAAGGGCTACTGCATGAACTATCTCCCCTTTAATTTGTTCAAGGGCTTGACGTTGCTCAGGGCCCCATTTGAAATCATTCTTCTTCTGGGTCACTTGATAGAGAGGGCTTACGATCAGACTGTAATTTGGAATATGCATTCTTCAAAAACCCACAACACCCAAGAGAGCTTGTGTTTCCTTTTTGCTAGTTGGTGGGGACATAGCTATTATTTTGTTGATCCCATCCATTGGGATCTGGCAATGTCCACCTTACCATTTTATTGCCAAAAACTGGATCTCCTGTGCAGGTCCCTTGACCTTACTTTGTTTTATGGCAATACCGGCCTTCAAAAGGATTTGGATTATTTTCTCCCCTTTCTCAAAAACTTCTTCTGCTGCATTGCCCCACACGGCGATGTCATCAATGTATTACAGGTATTACAGAGCTTCACCCTGTTCCAGTGCAGTCTGGATCAGTCCCTGGCAAATGGTAGGGCTGTGTTCCCACCCCTGGGGCAGTCGATTCCAGGTGTACTGGACACCCCTCCAAGTGAAAGCAAACTGTGGCCTGCACTCTGCTGCCAAAGGGATTGAGAAAAACACATTAGCAATATCAGCTGTGGTACACCACTTGGCTGCCTTTGACTCCAGTTCGTATTGCAGTTCTAGCATGTCCGGCACAGCAGCACTCAGCGGCAGCATGACTTCATTCAGGCCACGATAGTCTACTGTTAGTCTCCTCTCTCCATTAGACTTTCACACTGGCCATATGGGACTGTTAAAGGGTGAGTGAGTCTTGCTGATCACTCCTTGGCTCTCCAGTTGACAAATCAGCTTATGAATGGCAATCAGGGACTCTTGGTTGGTGCGATATTGCCACCGGTGCACTGTTGTGGTAGCTATCGGCACCTGTTGGTCTTTGATCCTCAGCAACCCCACAACAGAAGGGTCCTCCGAAAGACCCGGCAAGGTAGACAGCTGTTTAATTTCCTCCGTCTCCAAGGCAGCTATACCAAAAGCCCACCAGTACCCTTTTGGGTCCTTGGAATACCGTCTCCTGAGGTAGTCTATGCCAAGGATGCATAGAGACTCTGGGCCAGTCACAATGGGGTGCTTTTGCCACTCATTCCCAGTCAGACTCACTTCAGCCTCCAGTACAGCTAGCTGTTGGGATCCCCCTGTCATTCCAGAAATACAGATAGATTCTGCCTCTGTATAGCTTGATGGCATTAGGGTACATCGTGCACCGGTGTCTACTAGAGCCTTATACTCCTGTGGGTCTGATGTGCCAGGCCATCGAGTCCACACAGTCCAGTAAACCCAGTTGTCCCTTTCCTTCACCTGTCTGGAGGCACGGCCCCTCTAGTCCTGGTCATAGGATTCGTTACCCACTTCTTGTACATAGGATTTCCTTCATTAAAATCAGGAGTAAGATCAGCTCTTCTACTCTGTCTGGGGAACTGTCCACTGGAAACTGGAGCAGCAATTTTCCTGGAAAAAACCCCTTGTCTGATTGTTTTTCCTTCCAACTCATGTACCCATGCCTCTAGGGTCGAGGTAGGTTTTCTATCCCACTTCCTCATGTCCTCTCCATGGTCACGCAGGTAAAACCTCAGGGTGCCCTGTGGTGTGTATCCACTATATCCTCTCTCTTGAGCAGAAGAATGCTGACTCCTAATAGCTGAGATACTGGTCCCATACAGGTGGAGAGTAGGATCTATCCTCTTTGAGTTGCTGGACCTCCCGGGACAGTTTCTCCACAGCCGAGACAAGGGAGGAAGAGATACTTTCTTTGTATTCCCAGAGTTGGCTAGCCACTTCATCTACCGTTGGTCCCTCTCCATCTTTCCAGGTCAGTATTGCCAATGAGTTGGCATACGATGATGGTACGCTCTGTACCAACTTCCGCCACATGGGTTGTGTGCACTGGACTTCATCTGGATCTTTGGGTAACTGCTCGTTGTCCAGGTCACTATAAATCACCTCCAGCATGGCTAATTCCCTCAGGTACTGGATACCTCTCTCCATGGTGGTCCACTTGCCTGGGTGATATATAACATCTTCCTTGAAGGGATACCTTTCCTTCATGCCTGACAGGAGTCACCTCCAGAGGCTGAGGGCTTGTGACCCTTTTCCAATCGCTTTGTCAATGCCCCCTTCCCTAGAAAGGGATCCCAGCTGTTTGGCTTCCTTACCCTCTAATTCCAGGCCACCAGCCCCGTTATCCCAGCATCGGAGCAGCCAGGTGACAATGTGCTCGCCTGGACGATGGCTGAAATCTTGTCACATATCTCGCAGCTCACTCAGAGATAGGGATTGGGTGGTTTCCATCTCATTTACAAGTTCTTCCTCCCTCGTGATGGCCCTGCTTTTTCATCATCCCTTTCTAAATGAGCTGACTTTTGCTTCCAAGATTTCTTCTCGTGTATAGGGGCAACTGATATGGGCATGGGTTGGTTCCCTGGTTCAGTTGCAGTGCCTGTCACAGGGGTTGGAGCAGCCGCAGTCCCTGTCACAGGAGTTGGAGTAACCGCAGTATCTGTCACCAGTGTTGGAGTAGCCACAGTGCCTGTCATTTTGTCATCAGATCCAGAGACCTTCTCTCCCCCTTGAGGGTACTGAATAGTGTTGAACAGGGCTCGGTAGGCGTGGGCCAGGCCCCAGCACATTGCAGTGATTTGTGTCTCCCTAGAATTGCCAGGGTGACAACATACTTTTTCCAAATATTCTGCTAATTTTTCAGGATTCTGCACTTGTTCAGGGGTGAAGTTCCAAAGCACTGGAGGTGCTCACCATCCTAGGCATTTGCCCATGCTATCCCCCACACCCTGCCACTCATAACTAGCCAGCCTTGGGGCAGATCTCTGGATGATATTCTTAAATTGCTTATTAACCTTAGACAAAACCGAAACAATATTCCCAAGCAATACCAATAGAAGTATCTTAACTACCCAAGGATGTTGAAGATACTGAAAAGTTATTGTAATGAAGGAGGAAGCATCACGGAAGAAGGTAGTGAAGGTGCCATTCTGTATTTCCTCCATAAAAAACCTCTCAGAGGAAGAAGTATACTTGCTAATTGTCTCCACAAGGTGGTACCTGAAGTACAATAATGGCTTCAATATGAAGCCCAAATACCAGATTAAGCTCAAGGCCAGTGTTTTAATAACAAATCTCCCAGGCAAAACATCACTAATCACTGCAGAGCACAACAAATGGGAAAAACCAACACCGATCTTTAACATGTACAGCAAAAGAATGAGCATGGTGAAGATCAGATAATATCGAGAACAGATGAATCAATAGCGTGACCCGCCAACTGTTAACAGATATAAATTCCTTAACACACTCTGGTTAATCTGTTATTATCTCAAACCCTTCAGGCCCCACGTTGGGCACCAAAAAGGACTGTCGTGCAACCAAGCCTCAGTCAGCAACCAAGCACCACACAGCCGCTCACTCACCCTCCCCGCCCCGGTGGGATGGGGGAGAAAATGTGAAGAGCAAAAGTAAGAAAACTCATGGGTTGAGATAAGAACAGTTTTATAATTGAAATATAATAATAGTAATGAAAAGGAAAACAATGAGAGAGAGAGAGAGAGGAACGAAACCCAAGAAGAAAAAAAACAAGTGATGCAACCGCTCACCACCCACCGACCGATGCCCAGCCAGTTCCGAGCAGCGATCACTGCTCCCCGGCCAACTCCCCCTAGTTTATACACTGAGCATGACATCATATGGGATGGAATAGCCCTTTGGCCAGTTTGGGTCAGCTGTCCTGGCTGTGCCCCTCCCAGCTTCTTGTGCACCTGGCAGAGCATGGGAAGCTGAAAAGTCCTTGACTAGTGTAAGCATTACTTAGCAACAGCCAAAATATCAGTGTGATATCAACATTAGTCTCATACTAAATCTAAAACAGCACTGTATCAGCTACTAGGAAGAAAATTAACTCTATCCCAGCTGAAACCAGGACTTTGTGCATGACTCCTGATAAAAAAATGGTTATGAAACAATATCATCCAAGATGTGATAATTCATATTCTAGTTTATCTCACATAAATACCACTAAGTCATCTTAAAGTAATTATTATTACACAGAACACCACAACGATGAATTAAAAAAAAAAAAATTGAATGTGTCTGAAAAAGATATTAACCCTTTTAAGTTTTATATTAGACAAAATCTTTCCATCACCTCAAAGAATATATATATTTTCATACAGATTCTGTGAAATTACTTTATGAAGTTATTTGCATTTTTAGTTATTTACTACAGCAGAGTATTTTGCACAAAGTACAAAGCTAATACACTTTAAGACAGGTTTGTCAAGCAGGTTACTAAAATGCATTAATGAAAAGTCTAGAGTGTAATATTATTGGTAACATGCATGAACTTAACACTGACATTTACATATCTCAATTATAAAAAAATCAATTTTTACTGTGACTTCAACATCTTGTTGAAAAGGCAGAACATGAATACACAATCTCTAAATATACTTTAAGTCTGACAGTAAACGTCAAATTCACGTCACAGTGGAGACACAGAACACTTAACTGATGGACTAGAATAAACAGTTCAAACTTCTACTGAAAGAACTGACTAGTGTAATTTAGTTATCAAGACCACAGGCTAAAATTGCTGTCATACCAAATTATTTATCATCCATGTATTACTTAACAGTTTTATGGTGGCAGAGGAGTTAAAGACCAGACTTTTGAACTAAAAATTGCAGTAATCCCATTTAAGCCTTTGGGGTTTGTAGCTGTTACCAGAGTGTCACATAAGAAATAACTGCTCTGTGTCACGCTTGGGGCTGGCAGCCAATATTATAAGCATTTGCTTATAACTTTGACAATCTGCTTAGCTTGCCATGTCAGCCACTCCTCAAAAGGTTTAGGGGGACAGATTCTACTGCTCCTAAGAATGAGAAACAGGTTTTTTAACATTAAAAAAAAAGCTGGAAAAAAATGGTTCTGAGAAATCCTATGGCCTCTTTGTGTTGGAGTAAGGATCTGAATTTTGGCCTGAAGTGATGCTTAGGCCATGGACCACATGTGTATATTAAATATATGTGGGGAAAAAAAAATTTGTACATGCATGCAGGCCTACAAGATCCAGCCTCTCCTTACAGTTTGCTCTACTCCTCCAGCTGTTCATGCTGGCAAGACCTTTCATAGATGATTCCTCAGAGCAACACAAAACATGTGTCAACCCTACTACAACTTTGATCCAACAGTACATGTGCTCTTCCCATGAAATAACTAGACAATTCAAAAGGAAAATACTATTATCTCTAATGCTGTAATGGGCTAGAAAGAAGCCCAGCACTGTGTCATTAATGACAGCATCACTGTCCTGTCATTAAGTACTAAAAGCAAAGAGCCCATCTTCCCTGTGCTCTCTACAATCCCCTACTAGGACATACACAGTGCACAGTAAGAAGCTACTTAAAAAACACAGGAGGTATTAAAAAAGAAGAAATACAGTATAAGCTTTACTCAAGACTGGAATGAGGGAAGGTACAGAGCTAGAAAAAGAGGTAAGGGTGAGAAAGAAAGAGGAAGATAGGGCATGAAGACAGTCAGATAGATTGTGACCAAGCAGACAGCAGAATAAAAGCAGGGAACCTGACTGGGACCAAAATTATGATGCCAACACCCTGAACTCTTCCTATTCTACTGCCAGTGGAAACCCGGTAACAAAGGACATGATTTCTTTCTCTCTGATACATGTAATTCTGCTGCTGTTGTCACAGATCCTCCTGAACACAAATTGTAGAGCTAAATGTCACAAATCTAAATTTCATCCCTTCTAATAACCCGTGAGATTATTAATATGGTACTCTCTAACAGCATTTCTGCTTCCTCTCCCTCACCCTATTTGTTTGTTTGAAACAAACGCAATAAGTAACAAAGGTTACAAAATTGAACACTCAAATATTAAGAAATGACAAAACCAAGGCTGCAGGTGCAAAGTTAAATAACCCAAACTTCTGCATTTGTAGGTTGATACAGATTTTAATTCCACCACTGGGCAAGCTGATTTCCATCAGTTCATGCTTCACTCAGACAAAACGCAGCTGATATTCTATTGTGCTCTCATAGTTCAATGTATGTCTATAAGCCTGCTTTACTGCACACCATACAGAATACATACACAAGAAGAAAAAATTATTAATTTCAGCATTAACTTTCCTTAATGCTCACCACTAGCACTTCAGTGCTTCACAAACAGCATTTTAAAAGTATGTTCAAAATACTTCTGTGAAGTGAGGGGGTATTATTATACTTACTTTAAAAATGGAGTCAAGACAACCCTGAACTGGCAATTCTTTGTGTTGGAGTTGCCATATCCCATGAAATCCCAACTTACATCAACAATTAAAATTGCTTTCGCCTTTCTCTTAATCATGTTTATGCACAGGTGGCTTGAAACCATCTTTGTCCTGCCTTTCTGACCCTGTGCTGAGCACAAACCAACTGTATTTAGAGCCAATAATTGTAGCTTTAATTGTTAAGACTGACATTAACCTGAAAATTAAGGAGTCATAGTCACACTGTAAAACAATTTTCAAGCCCAAAACCAGTCTTGCCAGTAGTTTCGTAAATAAATCATACAGGCACAAAAATAGTTACATTTTTGCCGACACAAATGCTAATTATAGAAATAGGAAGTAGAAGATGAGTTGAGAAATAATGAGGCTTAATGAAATAGAAATTCCCAGTCATTTCTGCTGGGAATACGTATTTGTTTCCACATATAATTCCACAAAATAAATATTCAAAAGAGAGATGGCACTGTACTAAGTCAAAACCTCACCTTTTATTTCTAGGTGTAAGAGAAAACAACACACTTACCAACATGAATATTATCCTTAAATACAGTCTTTTGGGGTAGAAATATTAAGTGTCGACTGAATTTTTCATCAGTACTGGAATCTAAATTCAAGACATCTTTGGCTGAACAATTTACATCATAAAGTTCTTTTAATTTTTGGCTGACAAGCTGAAATGATAAACATTCATTAGGCTATTTTGTCTAGCATTTTTAATAGTGGTTTCTATAAAACCTAACACAAATGAAGATTCTACATCTTTTTTTCAAGTGTTTTTTCTCATTTTGAGCATACAATTAATTTAATTTAAAGTAACTCATAACATAGCAAATTTTAACCAAATTTGACAGAGGCTCTATTTCCTGAAATAAGCAAGTCACTGAATATACTAACAGTGATAAGCTGAGCAGATTTTCAGGTTTTCAGGTCAAACTAATTTAGAGGCTTCATGTTCTTTTTTTTCCACCACAAAGCAGTTCACACCCACAGTGACAATGTTTGTAATGCAGGCTTACCTAGAATGGAAGATAGAGGCTATCATGATATAAAGGCTTGGTATGCTAATTCACTGTTATGATTTTGCTAATTCATTGGTATGACCCAATGAACACTATCTAAGCAGAAAACATAAGATGTCTGGCTCTAAAATAGATCTAAAAACCTTCTATAAGCTAAGCTTGTGATTACTCATGTTTAGGACTGGGACTCAGAACCTAAGGGTCTGGAATTTTAGGATTTTAGCATCTCAGATCCCCCACCCAGCAAATCCAAAGTTCTCTTCTTAACCTGAGGAATCTCTAGATTTCAGAATTGATCTGCAATGGAGTAAACCCCTCTGGATTCTATATCAATGAAGAGTTCTTTACGAAGGAACGATCTCAATCATCCTTTTCTTTCTTTCCTTTCTAGCTACAGACATGTAAGCATCAGAAGTCTCACAAATAAATGGCCACTCACAAAGAGATTTTATTGGAACAGCAGATATTCTTCTAAAAACCTGCTTTACTTTCCACCTCTGTCGTATTGAATTTGCAGTGGAGCTCATTTTCCAATCAAATTTGCAACAGAATGGAAATTTGCACTATTTAACAAAACTGATAATTAGCAAAGATATTTAACTTCAGGTACCAAATTGGTAAATGCAGTCACCTGATGCTCTCTACATCATCATTTAACTCAACTGTAATGAACTGCCATCTGAAGATAGCTAAAATCAAGAGGGATTTATCTAAGCCTGGATATATGACTGCACCAGCTGGCAAAGGAAATGAACTGATGAATATCTGAATGGAACTTTTATTGATGCTACTCTAAAGAATACCTAAACACTCCTTCATTTTTACAGCTTTGAAGTGGCAGAGCACATAAAAACAATCTGCAAAAGCAAAAAGTTATCATATCAGTAAACCTACAGTGAATACAAGCATTTCAACAACCATTGTTCTCTATTTTTTCCTTTCACTTAAAGGAGAGAACCTTTGCTTTAATTAAAACAGTACTTTTTACTTCATTAAAAATAACCACTAGGTCTACAATTCTTTTTCATTTTACTATAGAATAATCAAGATAAAGTGGCAAATACTTTGGTATCATATTAAATCAACAACAAATTCATATTAAACTACAACATGACTTTGCCTCAGCTTACCTCAATTAACTTCGCAACCATACTCTTGCCATCTGCACCAGGATTTGCTGGTTTGTAGAATTCCAAATCAAAATAAAGTTTACAAGCAACTGTTTCAGGAATTACTTCATAGCAATGCATAAGACTTGTTTTATAACCTTTCCTAAGAAAAAACAAAAATCACAACCTCTCACGATAAACATTATACATACTTATCAGTTGCAAACAAGTATCCCACAAGTCCTAAATATTCTTTTATTTTTCAATCAACCACCCATATTACAAAAAGTAGCAGCCCTATAACGCTTCGAAAAATTTGTAACTAACTTCAGCGTCAAATATCAACAAAGATATTTGTCTGGCCTAGAATTTAAGTTTGTAAAGTATTCTCTTCCCCACCCCACCCCCCTCCCCCCCAAGTCTTACAATAAATACTGTCAACAGAAATTCTGTTGAGAATTTAAGGAATGATGGAAACTACAGTAGAAAACTTACAAAGTTATCACTCATATGCCTTAAGCACTAAAAATGAGATTACACAGACTTTTTTCCAACTAAATTAAAAATTAATCTCATTTTCAAATTGAGAAAAATCAAGTTTACTTTTCATATAAAAATTGACTCTTAGATTTCTTTTACTTCATAACCAAATATTTTATTGTAAAACAAAAAATTGGGAAAAAAAGTTCAGCACATGATCAAATTGTCAATACCTGAAACTACATCACACAAATGCAAAACCATAAATCGGTAACTGGACATTTATATTAATGCCCATTTAAACTGGTATATGACTAATCATAGAAATATGTTTGTGTCACATGTTAGTATGATCCCCTGAGGAAAGCTGACAGCGAAAGCAGATCTACTGCTATTAGATTTAAGTTCAGTAGATGGGGTCCTTAATTCACAGGAAATAATGGCAGTCTGCAACTCAAAAGAAAGTTGAAACCCACTATAGAATAGATTGGTTTGTCCTTATGAAGATTTTCCCCATGGCCAAGATCAAACCTCAGGCAACCCACTACTGCTCTGTGCTAGTCAGAGCAGCAGATGGCTACTGGGGATAGCTATCCAGTAACAGCTACTACTAGAGAATAGTATATACAGTATACTACTATCTTAGAGTAATCAATAGGGTACCTTTTCAAATACTCACGTGTAATAAAACCAAAGCTCTTTATATGTTGTCACAAGGTAAAACCTCTGTCCACTTTGTGTGTTCTTTTCCAACGCAAATACATGAACATCCTTTTAAAATAAAAGCATTGAAGGTTTTTTATTCAAAGAACCAGTTAAAGTCTTCAGAAGTTCCTATTTAATATTAATTTATCTGGTCAAAGGTTAGTAAATATTAGAAAACTATAAACAGATCACTTATCCTTTTTCAACCCAAGTAGCATCTGTTTTTAATTAAGAACATAATTCTGATTTCAGTTCCATTAATAAAAATTTGAAGCTTTTCTTTGTTATGCATTAATGTAAACTCTGTAAAGTCTTCTTTTTTCTGATCAGCAGCAAGTGCTTATAACGGGAGGAGGAACAATGTCCCAAAAGGAACAGTCTTATGGATATGATGGCAGCATATGGCTTTATAGCAAATATTCTTTACACTCTATATTATTGAAATCCAAAAATGGAAATCTGAAAATAAAACAAACAAAAACACCTACTGCCAAGTCAGTGAGAGTGCATTTTGGAAAACAGACTGTCAGGATTACTTAAACACCGAAAACAGTGGGAAGAAACCATGGTACTTTCTTTAAAAGCAGCAATCAATTTGAAAAGTATTAAACGCAGAGAACTGAAAACAGATAATACATTTTGCATAACATTTATTTGACTTATCACTTCTTATCATCTGAATTTGCTACTCTGATGTCATTGGAGAGCTGTATTGTTTTTATTTTGTCTCTGCCTCCTGTTTATCTCTTTTTCTTCCTCAGTTTTTTCCTCCTCTTTCTTCCTACTCAATTCTCACTACCTTCCCATTCTCCTGCCAACCTTGACAGCTTCTTTATCTTCAGAAGGAAGAAATCTATCACAATATTACCAAAAAGCAGTTTTACTGTTAGAGGTTAACACCACATATCAATGCCTATGTCAGAAATAGTACTTCTTAGAGCTACCTCCAGTGTCGCATGATCTCCTACAAAGGAAAAAAAAAAAAAAAAACCCACCAAACTTGCTGTTTCAGGATTGGGGAGATGAAAAAAAAAAAAAAAAAGAAAGAAAAAAACCATCTTGCAATCTGATAAAGACTTTACTGTTAACCAAGCTTTTAAGTAAAGTTCAACCTTGAAAGTACCTAAAGAGTAGGGACATTCACCTAACAAATAATTTACCTCTTTGCAGGTTTTTACGTAATTGAAAGCTTCAGCCTGACGACAAAATATTTTCCAAACAGAGGATGGCAGAAAGGGTTTGGAAAGTTTTGGTCTATAAACTGGAGGAAGAGGGTTTCTTTCATAGTGAGATGCTAGTTCTTCCACTTTCTTCAGTCTTTCTTCCCATTTTCTCTTCATTTGTCCTAAAGCAATTACAAATAGTCAAATCAGTATCAATTTCTGTTTGTGACTCACTTTTAATATATCCTGTACTCATCACTACTTTTGATTCTAGTTTTGTTGAGCATACTTTATTTACTAACTGAGAGTAGCCAAGATTCCAAATGAACACCCAACCTTGCTATGATACTCATTCTAACATCAAATCTTTCCACACAGATTTGGAAGTAAAAGATCTTCATACTAATACTATCAAAGATAAACACAACAGAATAGACATAATAAGGGAAGGCCTAAGAAGTTTCTTTTTTGTTTACAGAATGGTATTACATTCCTCCTCAAAAAATATACAAACTGTGTTAATTAACCACACAATATTAGTAAGGAGTGAAAAAATACTATTATTTCTGCTTTATGGTTGGAGAGACAAATGAGATCGTTAATTTGTATGGGTAGTACAGCACTTGAGTTCCTGAGAAAAATTAAGATTTCAGTGACTCTAGCTCTGTATCTCAAAGTAAAAGAACTGCAATTGAAAATGAGGGCTCCATTCTCCAGTGCCAACCTTTGCTATTGATCAGTAATACTTCCACCTGCTTTAAAATCTCATGTACTTTCTTGCAAAGTTAAGATAGCAATCTTACATCTTTTCAAGAAATAGCACGTGATGCAGTAATGTTTGCTATCTTGCAACCTTTAAACTTCTAGTCACATGAAGTAATCCAAATGCTACAAAGTAATGTAGTAAAGCATAAATACACATTACCATACATACAATTATTTGTAAGTTTAATTAACTGTTTTTCTGGGAAAATTCATTGCCCCTCTGAACACCTGCAAATCGGTAAAGAGCATTGCTAACCAACTGTGAAACAGAGGAAGAGGGGCAAGAAGTAAAAAAACATGAAGGTGCATCTTTTTGTTCTGCCCAGCATAACCATTTACCAACCCTTGGTTCTTATAACAACCTCCCAGTTGCAATGAAAGATAAAAATGAAACTGACTATACTCAAAAGTATTCAAACCTTTAACAAGCTGGATCCACAAGGTGCGTTTAAGTATTCAAATACCCTTGTGGGCCCCAAAGCCCTAATTTTAGATCCTCTGAATCCCCCTCCAAGTTTTCCACAGTAAAGGTTCCTGGACGCCCACATTTCTGCCCACGGTACATCTAAGCCTGCGTTTTTACAGTTTAGTGCCTATGTCAAGTCTAAACAACATAATATTTTTATCTTACAGGGGTCATATATATTATCTCTATAGACTTTGTCAGTCTCCTGACCTGTGAGTTTCTTCCCCTCCCTTTTCTTGCAATTAGTTTCTTCTTTGGGAATGAAAATGAAATTATAGATAGCAATCAGCATTTCTCAGAAGTGCCAGCAGAACCCTCAGTTTCATTTTAATGCTGTTGGCTCTGTTGTAAATTAACTGGGTGCAAAAGACATTCCCCGCATTGCACTTTCATGCAAGGTGACCGTTAAAAAGAAGAGAAGTGAAGGACAATTCCCATAGTCTACTCATTTTAAACTTCCTAGTTAGATCAGGACATATTTTTGCAGAAACACAGCTGGAAGGATATCTGAACCTGGGAGAAGGCTGATGACCCTTACTTTAAACTGAGATCTGTCACTGTTCTTGTAGTTCAAACACTCTTGGATTCTCAGCAGCCCAATGTGTCAGGTCTTTTCAAGGTAACCAGTTCCTCTATCAACTATACCTATCACAACACATGTATTTAGAGCATGTACGACTTACACCTACAGACTAGGTGTAACTACAGACTAGCCTTCTGAGCTTACTGGGAAATTCCCACTTCATTGTCCTCTCTTCTGTCCCACCAGAAGTAAGGGGAGTAATTATTTTTATTTTACTTGCCAGAAAGAAATTTTGTCACCAACATGTTTGGATATCAGTGGTTTTGACTCAGGACGATGACTGCATGAAGACCCCGGGAAAATGTATCTCCTGGGAGATGACTTAAAGAACTTGCTATTTCATTTCTCCCCCTTTGATGGTAAACTCTTTCTTTTTTAGTGATGAGGACAGCAGACATCTTATATTTTCATACCGTAGACAATTGTTGCTTGGTTTTTTGTTTTGTTTTTTAAACAAATGGACTCGCCATTTCAGAAACGGCAATTTTCTCCCTCATGCTACAGGGGAAAGACAAACACAAATGCATGATTTCATCATATGTGTCCCTACATTTTAGTTAAAAAAAAAAAAAGCTCAAAAATCTGTAGTGATTACAACAAAACACACTGTCCACACCTGCTGAGAAATTAAACTTAGACATGCAAATCAACCGCTACTCAAAATAATGTGATTACATTAGTTTCCTGGCCGGTGTGTATCATGCAACATAGCTCTATGCCAGAATTCATGCTCCTCAACACTAATAAATCCATGAGATTTTCTCCCAGCTACTGATTCAGCCTTAGAAGAACATATTAAATAACTTTCTCCCTAGTGCTAAATTTCTTAACGTTAGTGAAAATTAACTTGGCTATCCTTATGTTGAGCTGAACTGTGGCATACTGACAAACACTACTCACCTTCCCTCAAGAAAAACAAGGAGCATCAAATTTTCATCTTGCGCTCCTAATAGAAGAAGTAGCTTCTACAGTTAAGATTTGAGGAATTTTGTGCAAAATGCAGGATATTAGACCTGGTGATAGGACCTCAAAAAGTAGGCTAGTGCCTGTTGTGAGAAGCTGGAAAACTTAGTTTCTAATGTTAAACTTACTCTGACTCCTGCTACTGAAGGTCAATGTACAAATACGAAACTAACTGACCTGAAAGTTGATGATGAAGCTGAAACTAGCCCTTCTTCAGAGAGCTGTTGTGTAAGGCTGAACGGCAGGGCAGTGGGATGCTAGAGGAAGGAATATTCAGATCACATTTGTCAATCGGCTGTACGATTTCCAAGCTGTCATCGTGCAGCGGTGGGAGATAAACCCCGCCATAAGTGGAAGGTACTGCTCTGATACAGTCCAGTACATCGGCGCTTATCTAGCTCGCTGAAATCTGAAAGATAGCTTCTCATTTGGTAATCATCCCCACAAATTCCTTAAAACCGAAGGGCGCGGTTGCTTATGCTTCCCCCCGTGTGACAGAGCACACCCGAGGGGCCCGGCCCGCCCCGCCGAGGCAAGCCCCGCGCTAGGAAGACGGGGACCGGCGGAGCAGCAGCACCGCGGCGCCCGGCAGGCCGCGGCGATGGGAGGGAGGCGCAGGCGGCCACCCCGCGCGCCTCCTCAGACGTGGCGCTCGGCCCGGCCTCACGCCGCCTCCCCTCGGGGCCGGGAGCTGCCGCGCACGGCGGGGAGCAGCCTCAGGGCCGGGGGGAAGGCAGCCCCCGCCGACACCGACTCACCGCCACAGCCCGCGCGCTGCCGCCGTTGGCGTTTGAACCACGTGCCGTTGGGGCGGGCGGGCTCCCCCGCCCCGCGCGGGGAGGAGCCAGAGGGGCTGCGAGGCGATCGCGCACAGCGGCGGTCCTCCCTCCGCGCCGCGGCGAGCGGAGCCCCGGGGAAGGCAAGTCGGAGCGCCGTGGCGCGCCGGTGGAGCGGGCAGGCGGCACAGCCGGTGGGTGGCGGCGGCGGGGCCGAACAAAGCGGTGGGGGGTGGGGTGCGGCTGGCTGGCTGGCTGGCGCCCGCCCGGCACCAGGCTGTGGCTCTCCGGCTCCTCGGGGCCTCGGTCCGGCGGGGGCGGCCGCCCGCGCCTCTCCTGCAGGGAGCCGGCTGAGGGGAGTGGGAGCCTCCCCATGCCCGGGCCGCGAGGGGAGCCGCTGCTCGCCCGGGGCGGGCCCGGCTCAGAGCGCCGCCTTCCTGCTCCCCTGGCTGCCCGCGGGGCTCCTGCCACAGCAGGCTTGGCGGCGGCGACGGCGGGGCGGCTGGTTGTTGGGGGCGGATGTCTCTGCTCCGCCCGCCGCCGCGCCTTGCCTCCCCGGCGCGGCGGGAGGAGCCGCGGCGCCGGCCCAGCGCTCGCCGCTTCCCCCTTCCCTGGAGGGAGAGCACGGGGGCTTAGCTATAAAGTTATCTTAGTTGTCCAGAAGCTTAAGGCAGGCTGTTTGCTACTTTAAGCCTGTTTTTGTGGAGAAGCTGACTAAACAAAAGAAAAAGGAAAAAAAGTGCTTTAATTTTAAACTGCTTTCCGGTGTCCCTCTGATAGACTGTTAACGAATGGGAAACATAGGGCCTGAAACTGCCTTCGGATCTACCAAAATAAAGCTTTGGATACAGCGGGCTAAACCTCGTCTGGAAAATGGCTCTGCAGCGACCCGGTTGCTAACAAAGAGTGAGCGTGCGATAGCTGAGAGGCATCGTCCCAAGATCAGGGCCACAGGGGCAGTGGTATGCACACTTGCCTCCATTCTACTGATCCTGCCAGTGCAGGGAAAGCATACTTGAGGCCCTCACAGACACAGTGACTCCTTTTTTATAGGATGTAGAAGGCCCTGTCCAAGGTGTTGTCAGTCTGTTCCCGGCTAGGTTGAAGGATAGTGCTGGTAATCTAGTCTTTTACCCTCCAACTGGTAATTCTCTTCTTAATTATCTGCTTCTCGTCAGTTGGTAGCATTGAAAATAACACACCTTGCCCTTAATAGCCTTGTCAGGCTCCTTCATGTTTATTGCTGTGGTGATGTTGTTAATAGGTAGAGGTGAAGGAATAAGGAAGTGTCCCATCTACTCTCAGAATAAATTCAGGTCTTGCTGATTTTGCAGATTAATGCTGACTAACTGGAAGTCTGTTTGCTTTTGGAAGATCAGAGTGCTGGCCCGGTGTCAGTGCTTTCCAACAACTGTATCCAGACCAGAAGTAATGTGAAGGGCTGTCACAGTTTGGCATGCTTCCTCTAGTGGTAGCAGTATTTAACAGTGGGATAATGCCACGTAGAAAACATAATGGTATATTTCAAATGTTTTTAGTTTTTTCATACAGTCAGCTTCTATATTTTCCTTCTGTTATTAATTAGATAATTATCAGTTATCTTTATACATTGTAGAATGGAAAATTCTTAATTTGCATGTCTGCATTAGTATCACAATGTGCCATGTTTATATTTATGTACATTAAATACCTTCTTTGAATGCTTGATGTTTTCTCCTGCAGTCATGTGAGGTGGAAAACTGCCCTTTTCTAATCTTTAAGGACATGTTTTATGATACTGGTTCCTGTTTTGGACATGTATTTTAATACTGTGACAATCATTGCTTTGTAGCAGCTGACATATATTGAACATGTGTTGTCTTGTCTCCTGTGGTTTGCATATTTCAAGATACAGCTGGTGATTAGAGACAATTCAGTTACTTGCTTCCTGCCCTGTCTGAGAAGCTTCAGTGTTATTTTTATCACTATATCATTAATTTGTCTTGTGTGGTTCACAATTCACGTAAATATGCTTTAAAAAGAAACTTGATGATTTTAGTGGTGATAAATGATGATGTGAATGTATTTTCATTAGGTCTGGGTAGAATAAGTAAATCCAGGCTAGAATGGAGTAAAAACATTCTTTTATTTATCATTTTCCTATCAAAAGAAAAGCATTGGAACAATTGCATTTATATAAGGCAAAATATATTTTTGCTTTTATTGCTATATGGAGAGACTTTGGTAATTTTTGGTAGTTTGCTGAGCATAGTTTTGGACCTTTTTGAACCACTTTATTTTTTGCTTAGTACCTGTGAAGATCACTGTAGCGTCATCTTTATATCCGCTATCTCTGTCTTATAGGGTGTTTTTAAAAACTTTGTATTTTTTTCCAAATAAAATATTGTAAAATAAGCTTCCTAAAACCTACAGAATGTATTCTGCGAGATTAGAAAAATGCTGTTGCTCATTTCAGCTACTTGTTTTTTAAGTTTTCTTACAGTTGAAAGCTCTTCTTACATAAGCTTTCAGAGAAAATAATATCAAGGAGCAGAATAACAATTTTTAATTAAATTCTTAATGCATTGTCCTGATTTCACACACACACACACACCCCCTAACAGCATGAGATCATCCTCTACAGGGAGATGTGTATTCTGCTTGACAGAACATGACATCATCACATTACCTAAACCAAGATGAGGCAATTCTTAGTAGTGTTAGAATCAGCACCATCCTCCAGGGAGCATTGCTGTTACCCTGACTAGTGCTTTAGAGCAGAAAACATACTGCTGATTAAAACGTGCATTTGAGTGCCTAGCAACAAAACAGATATCTCTTTGTGGATGTCTTTTGTTCTTTAAAGAAGTGCGGGTGACTTGGTGCATCCACTCAGAAACTGGTGGATATTAGAGGTGAGTTACAGATTCTATTCTGAAGATAAAGCATGCATATTTTAAATACCTAACGTATTATACCCACTTTTTCTTCATTATCTCTCTAGCTTCTGTAAAGACTCTTAGACAAGCTCCAGTCATGATGCAGTAGAATGCAGTAAGCTCTAGCACTTCATTAAACAATTGAAACTGTAGGCTGTGAGCTAGGCTTGCAAAGGCTTTAGTAAGAAATATTTTTATGATATGGTATTACAAAATGTGTTTTAAATTTTTCAGAAACAAAGTACTGTAGTTCATTGCAATTGTAGGTTTTGCTAGCCACTTCAAATTTCATTGTTTCTTTGGCATTGGATCAAGGACAGAAGTTTTAAAGTTCTAAGTTTTAAGGGTTGCAAAAAGGTCAAGGAGATAAGTCTTAATTTAAGGTCACTTAAATGTTGAAGATCTTTCTTACTGTTTGCAGCATGCTTTAAGATTTGTGTTACAGAAGCATTCAGTGGTCCCAGTCTGTTAGGTCTCCAGTTTGCCTGCTTAAGTCTGCTGGTGTTCACCAGTGTTATTCCCAGCAGCTTACTTCCCACCAGTCCCTAATGGGATGCAACGGTTTGGTTGGAGCACACATGATGTGAACCGAAGGCAGCCTAACGATCCACTTACCCTCCCTAATGATTCCAAGGTCTCATCTGTTGGCCAGAGAGTTGTTAGCTTTCCCTATACTTTAACTGAATCTTTCTCCAAGTAGTTATTGGTAGCCCAGGCTGGCTCATATGATAGGAGGTGACCACAGCTTATGTAGGCACATATTGACTAGTTCACACTAGCTGGTTCAGGTACTTGCAGCACTGGCACTGCAGATATTCACAGTGCCAGACAGCTGGAATAAACACCTGGGCTTTTAGCAGAAGTTGAATTCCATGCTGACATGGCTACACTGCTCTCAGTACACCTGCTGGCTACTTTCGATAATGGAGTTGGTATGTGATAACTGTGCTTTATTATGTGGTGTGGTTCTTCATTACTGTTGGCAGGCAAAGAACAAGCAAGGAAGAAAGTTAAACTTTTCCCTGTCTCTCCCATTAATCCCAGCCACAGTGAAGGGATTGGGTTATGCTTCTGCACATAGTGCTTCTTCAGAAGAAGGAACAGCCTGAGTTGCATCAGAATTGTGGGTCAGTCTGGTTGGATGTTTTCCTGCAAAATAAAGTTTTGTTCAAAAGTGTCAGGCTGAGAGCTCGGGAAAGCTGGGAACCAGCCAAGGATGATTGTGGTAGGGACAGGGTTGAAAGAGGCATGGAAACTCCTGGAAGCTGGGCTCTGCTGGGGCAGGGGAACTTCTAGCATTCTTGTCAATGAAAGCCATTCCTTCCACTTCCTAGGGATCAGAAGCCCTGCTTTCCAGTTACAGCTGGGTGGACACACCAACTGTCACTCTAGACTAGACTGTTGTCAATGCAAATGCTCCCTGCACAATGATAAGTCATAGGGTTGGATCACTGTTGTGCCACAGGTCTTAGGTACTTGAATTACCTTTTGTGTCTTTTTCACATAGGGAACTTCTAAGGAATTAGACTTCGTAGTTAGGATGAGTGAATCCAGATCATGGTGCTAGGCAGGCAAGTTCAGTATTGTAGATGTAGTTCCTGCCCCATGATACTGTCTTTAAAGTAAATTTCTAAAATATAAAGCAAAAAAATTTGGTTTTCAGGAAATTTCCTGTGTGCTGCTACATTACATGATACAGTTCTCAAGTCTGGAATAATTTTGTGAGCAAGAAGATTTCTTAATTACATCAGTGCTCCAAGATACAAAGAAATAGTATGCAGAGTAACCTTGAAGATCTTTTGAAGTCACTAAAAATGTAGTAGTTGTCTTTTAAGAAAGATGGAAGGAAAGAGGTTTATACATAACCCACATTAGTGCTTCTGATGCATCAGTAATTGTTGCCACAGAAAATGGATGTTCATGATGTACTAGCTAGAGTATAGATATGAAGTTAAGAGACTTATAATAATAATATGATGATGTAAGATGGCAAATATAGTTTGCCACCAAAGAACCTAAGCCTTAAATAAGAATCTTCAGCAAATCTTACTACTTGGTCTGGTTATTTATACATCCCTATTTACCATAAATATACCTGCTAAGCAAGTTTCTTTAAAATTCTTGCCTTGTAGTGCCTTGTTTTTTTCTTGAGGTCTAAGCATTTATTTCACTTCTAAGCGTTTATTACTTTGTCCTATCTGGCGATTTAACTTTATGATGCTTAATCCTTTTCTGAATCCTCAGTTAAAGGTAACTTGTGGTAATGTGTTCCATGAGTACACACAGAGTAATTGGGAGGGAGGTTTATTGCTTTTAAATTGATTTCTGGCTTGGTATCATTCATCATTTCTTGTCCTGTGTTCCGACCAAAAGTAAATAGCAGCCCACAGCGTAGAGTTCATTTCGTCAACTATTTAAAGTTATATTGTTGTGGGTTTATGTTGTTTATATTGCAATTGCCTTCACGTACACCAGTTAGGATTGGACACAGTGATGTTTCATTTGAAACGGAATGTGGAAAAATTATTTATTTCACAAAATACTATGACCCAAAATCTAATCTTCTGTGTTAGTCTTTGCACACATCCGATACCTTGTATTGCTTGGGTTTGGATCTCAATTTCTGTCTTACTGAGGTGGAAGGATCCATACATGATGCAATATTCATAATACTAAAATGCTACTAATGTATGTAGGGACATTACAATATTTTAAAGATTGTTTTCAATTTGTTTGTCTCTTATCCTACTTTTTGCAGGCATTTTCAATTATTTGGTCACAGGGATCTGCAGACTATTTTTCCCAGAGTTGTTTTAGAATGCAATAATTTAGAAAAATATTTCATGTTCTTCTTTCAAACATAAGACATGTAGGGATTACTCAGAAATGCTAATTTTTGCCTACCAATACTAATGCTCCTAGGCTAAAGTTATTCTGTGTGAATATCCCCTTTTAACATTCCTTTTTTGTCTATAATTGTAAAAAATTGCTTTGTGATTGTGTAAGGCTTTAAGGAAACCTAACAAAAATTAAGCAATCTGAAGATATTTCATATGAAAATTAACTGTCATATATTTCTATTTTCTTATGTTTTCAAACAGATAATTGAGAGCCATAATGGCAGACGTAGGAGATGGACCACATTCGGGGGAAGATCTGACAGATGCAAAATCTATTCCTGGTTCCAAAGGGTAAGTGAGGTACTTTTAAATTAATTCCTCAAGACTTAAACTAAGTCTTGAGGAAACATGTGCTGTAACAGAAGGCGAGAGCCATAGAAGAAATAATGCTGAAAGGAAAAGTTTCAATTATGGTAAATTATAATAATCATAAACAACTATTAGAGTTTGACTATGAAAATACGTTGACTTTGAAAATATACAGTCTCTGACAAAACAGGCCATATGTATGTACAAGGAACTAAAAAGCAAAACACTTGAGGTGCAGTTAGACTTGGCTTAAGAGTATTATCTAGTGTTTAGCTGTTCTTGAAAAAGAGAATGCTCTGCCTCACCCTGCGCTAAATGTTCACCCCTTTCCTTGAACTGCTTTGAGAGCTCACCTGAACCTGTGGTAGCCAGTTCAGCTGCTTGAGCTGACCTGCTGTAGAGTTATATGTGTGGAACAACAAGTGTCAGGGGAACTTACAGGGGTGGAAGGGAGGAAACGCAGGCCTGTTCTTCCTGGTGACAGCTAGTTGTTATGCTGGTGTAGCACTATCATCAGATTACGCTCTCCTTGAAACTTAATTTGTTTCTGAAGTCATTCTTTTTAGTATTTCAATGAAAATTAGATTTAAGAGCATTACAGGCTTTTTATTTGTAGAATACAATATGACAGCGGGCCCCAATCTTGTAACTGCTTACCCATGTGCTTAAATGAGAAAATCCATACCGACTTCAGCATATATGGACTGAGTAAAATTGACAGCTGTTGCAGAGTCATGAGTGATGTTGTGGTTGGTGTGCTCATTAAGGCAGAATTACAGCTGCATACAGTGTCTTGGTCATTTTCTAGGTTTTGAACGTTTACTTGTGAAAATTCAAGGGGAATATGACTTTTGGTTAGAATTCAGAATAGATTTACAATCTCAGAGCTGATCTTGCCTCCAGGTACATAGCTTTCAAAAGATGATAGTAAAAACACCCAACTGATTTCTTGTTGATATAATAAATGGTTTCCTTAAACTAGTTTTTCATATTTTCCTGTGCAGAGGCATTATCATTTTAGACACAGTTCTTCCCTGATTCTTTAGATTTAAAGCTTGTTACAAGTTGCACAGAAGATCACTACAAATTACTCTTCACTTTTTTTTTTTAAATTATTTGTGTATGTGGATATTTTATTGAACTTGAAACAAAAGTTTTATTTGGGAGCATAACTATACAAAGCAGTTTTGTTTATTTTAACCTCTGGGCAAGTACAGTTCTCACTAGTCTTAGATCAGATCTACCAACTGATTTCACAGACATAACTTAGAATCATCAAATGGTTTGGGTTGGAAGGGACATTAAAGATCATCTAGTTCCACCCCCCCTGCTGTGGGCAGGGACACCTTCCACTAGATCAGGTTGCTCAAAGCCCCATCCCACCTGGCCTTGAACACTTCCAGGGAGGAGGCATCCACAACGTCTCTGGGCAACCTGTTCCAGTGTCTCACCACCCTCACAGTAAAGGATTTCTTCCTAATACCTAATCTAAATCTGCCCTCTTTCAGTTTAAAATGATTACCTCTTGTCCTATCACTACACTCCCTGATAAAGAGTCCCTCCCCATCTTTACTGTAGGCCCCCTTCAGGTACTGGAAGGCTGCTGTGAGGTCTCCCTGGAGCCTTCTCTTCTCTAGGCTAAACAACTCCAGCTCTTTCAGCCTGTCCTCATAGGTGAGGTGCTCCAGCCCCCTGACCACCTTTGTGGTCCTCCTCTGGACCTGCTCAAGCAGGTCCCTGTCTTTCTTATGCTGGGGGCCCCAAAGCTGGATGCAGTGCTCCAGGTGGGGTCTCACCAGAGCAGAGTAGAGGGGGAGAATCGCCTCCCTCGACTTGCTGGCCACACTTCTTTTGGTGCAGCCCAGGATGCAATTGACTGGCTGAGCTGCTAGCCCGTGTTGGCAGCTCATATTCAGTTTTTCATCCCAAATACCTCCAAGTCCTTCTCCTCAGGGCTCCTCTCAATCCATTCATTGCCCAGCCTGTATCCATATTTGGGATTGCCCCAACCCAGGTGCAGGACCTTACACTTGGCCTTGTTGAACTTCATGAGGTTTGCATGGGCCCACCTCTGTAGCCTGTCAAGGTCCTTCTGGATGGCATCCCTTCCCTCTAGAGTATCAACCACACCACTCAGCTTGGTGTCATCGGCAAACTTGCTGAGGGAACTTCTAGGGAACAAGTAGCAAACCTTACCAGTTTCATTTGTTTTGCTAAAATAACCTTATTTTATTATTATTTTGAAACTAGAGAAGGCAGATCAGAAATTAACACCTGAAGTTTGTCTGATTTCTATACAGAAAGAACCTACCTGCTAGCAAGTCTATGGACTCTGGAATTCTGCCAGACTACAGTTACAGAATGGATTATCCAGAGATGGGGGAATGTGTAATAATAAACAATAAGAACTTCCACAGAAATACTGGTACCACTTTCAAATTTTTAAGTTTTTTCCTTAATTTAGATAAATTAGTGGCATGTATTGTTCTTCAAAATTAAATATGCAGACCAATTTTGATTGCAGTCTAAGATTAAGTGGTTTGAACGGGTGTGATTCACTTCAGTGCATTCTTCCAAATATGTATAGAGGGAACACATTAGGGTACAGCAGTAATGGGGAGAAAAATTGATAGGCAGTACAAGTCCGTCTTACCTTCTAGTCATGATTTCTGTTTTGCAAATGAACTCCTTTTTTATGTCTTTATGTAGATAGGTAGATATAAAAATAAGGAGTAGATCAATCTACAATATAGGTACAGAAAGAAGAAGATGGTGTGCATGTATAACAGTGCAATGTTTTTTCTGTTAGAGTGGATCTGGAATAATGGAATTATATTCCAGACTGACACAGGTATAAGTGAGAAGAGAATTTGGCTCAATCAGACCGTGCCATCTATATCATATATAAATAATACATTTCTCTTGTGTATAGGGATGTTACCCCGTTCAGGTACAGATGCGGATGCTGCAAGTGTCAGAGAAGTTTTTATGAAGTTGGGATATAAAATAAAGATCAACAATGATCTTTCATGCAGGGACATTTTTAAACTATTGAAAAATGGTAAGTAATATTATGTTCAGTGTGTGTATTAAAATCAACCACTGTTTCCAAATACATCTCTAGCCCTCATATCTCTTCTTCCATGGTTCTTTTAGATGATATTTCACACCTGCCACTGGTTTATTGCTAAGGATGACATGTACATCATAGTTTCTATGTTTATTCATCTTTGCTGTCTCTCCATCTTTTGTGCCATGACTGTTGTCTCCGTATCCTTTCTCATCTTCTAAAGAAGGCTGGAAAAAAGGCTGAAACTTAAATGCAGACTGATTTATATTCTGACTCTGGGATCACTGAACCTCTGTGAGTTGGAAAGAAACCTGCTTAATTGGGTAGAGGGGTTCTGTGCTGTATGCTTAGTGGTGTGGCCTAAGAGGTGTTCTGATCCAGGGGGGGTTCTGGTTGAGGGACCAGAAGTGCAAGTGTGTGGACTGAATTAGTCTTTTAGAGAAACAACTCATGTTTTTTTTGACTTATGAAACAAAGCACCCTTCTGTCAAGTGAGAGCTTTATTCTACTGTTTGTGTTAGTCCTGTGTTGTTTGGGCTTGGCTACATCTAGACCAGTAAATTAAATGGTGCCTGTAGGTGTCTGTAGCCCTGGTACACAGTCTATTCTAGTTAACTGTTGGAAGGTTCTCTGGCATGACTGTGGCTCATGCCTACTAGCACTCTCCCAGACTGTTCCAGGTCACAGTTCAACAGTAAAAGTGTTCCAAGGATTATTCCCAACAGCTGGTTAGCCTGCAGCAATCCTGTTTGTTTGTTTGTTTTTAAATGTATTTGCTAACACAGATGTAGGTTCTTTAGTGCTAGTTAATGTTTATGCCAGAGAATGCTCCCAGTTAATTTATTAGTATAGTTGCAGCCTGTCTGTTGACAGTAGCTGAAAGTGGAAAGGCCTCTGTCTTACCTGTGGTATAAGGCCTCCAAATAGACAGTGTAAACTACAGACTGCAGCCTAACTAGAGATTCCCAGAAAACAGCCTTTCCTGACTCTTCTAGATGCAGTGCTTGTCCATAGATTGTAGAAATGCCTGAGTGTGCATCGCTTGAGAAAAATCTAAATAGCTCAGTTTTTCCAGAAGAGAAATTCAGTGTTTTGGCAAGCTCTAAACAGAAGACTTCAGCTTTTGTGACTCTTGCACTTTTCATCTACAAACTCTTACATCTTCTTGAGTTTCCCACTCAGAATTCCTTTTGGATCCTTTCTTTTAAACCATGTTTGTATCTTTTCATATATTTAAAAGAATCTTCTTGGTTATCAAGTACAATCCCCACAATGTCAGGCAACAAAAGGCATCAGAGAATATCTGTTCTATACTCTTTGCGTACCACAAGATGGGGAAAAGAATATAAATCTACACTTCATATCAAGCTTAAATGTCTTTAAGTACAAAATTCAGAGGCTTGAAAAATCTTTCTAGACCTTGCTACAGGGCAAGAGTGAGAGAGAGAGGGATAATGCTAGTACCTAGGTCCCTGCAGCAGCAACAACTTTCATGCTACATTCAGTTCCCATGTAATCCAAGTAGTTGAAGCATCTCTGATGGGAAAGAAAAGTAAGACTTCCCCATCCTTTCCCAAAACTCAAAACTTCCCATCAGTCCGATCCCAGATTACGAGACTGACCACTACTGCATGAGCGAGGTGTACCATTCAGACTTTGAGACACTGTGGGAGTACCCATTTTGTCTCCTCATGGTGTTCCTGGCCTAGTTCTGTGGCCATGTCTTAGAACGGGTAGGGTTGGCCTTTAATTTGGGGTTTTCTGTGTCCAACCTCCTGAAGTAAAGTAGGCTGGCTCCTTTTGTTCAGAAGTGAAAACTGGTTGGAGGTTTCTAAACATAGGAATTAGTTCTTAAAGACTTCTGTCACACAGGAAGCATCAAATGTTCAAAGCTTTTAGGGAATGCAAGAAGTTAAGATAATTCTCTTTTTTTCTTTCAAGTTTCTGAAGAAGATCACAGCAAGCGAAGCAGTTTTGTTTGTGTGTTGCTAAGCCATGGTGATGAAGGATTAATCTATGGTACAGATGGCCCTCTTGAACTGAAAGCGCTAACAAGCCTTTTCAGAGGTGACAAGTGCAGAAGTTTAGCGGGAAAACCCAAGCTCTTTTTCATTCAGGTGATGTACAGCTGAACAATTGTCATCAAATCAGCTGGATACTTAAAAATAATATTTTTCCCTTAATTATTAATGAAAAAAGTTAATTATTTCTAAAATTGATTTAAATGGAATTACTTTTGGAATAAGATTCTCTTCAGGTCTAAAAGTGGCACAGTCTGCCCTATTGGGTAGGCAGTATTTGTAATACCTGAGATTGCATTACCTTAATTCTGTGGATTAAGCAAAATCTTTCTGAATGCTAACCAATATTTTAGTGAGTTTCTGAATGTACTTTTGAATTAATATCTATCTTAACGACACTGTGTAGTTGATTTAAATAAATGCTAGTTACTTTTCTTCTGAGTCTGTCTCATGGAAATGTGACATAAATTCCTGTTATTTTTGCACTTTTTCAGTTGGGGTATTATTGTCTTTAAAACGGAGGGGAAGAAAATCAGTATTCTGATCATGATTGCTGCCTTTATTCCTCATTTATTTTTTATTTTATTTTCCATTCTTCTTTCCACCAAATAGGCTTGTAGAGGGACAGAATTAGATTCCGGTATTCAGGCAGACAGTAGATCAGAAGAAACAATGTGTCAAAAAATACCTGTAGAAGCAGATTTCCTGTATGCATATTCTACAGCTCCAGGTGAGAGGCTGGCAAAGAAATTTTTGTTCCTGAAATTGTATCTATATCAGTTTGTATCAATATTGTAAATGACAGTTTGCAGTTGTATCCATTCAGTGGGTGTCTACTTCGTTTGTTCTCTTTCATGGAAATACGAATTTTCTTCCTTCAGTCGTTTTTTCTCCCCTGATTTGAGTTCTTTATGAGGTAGTTGCTATTCTCAGTTCCTACAAAAAAAAAAAAACCAAAAAAAAACCAAAAAAACCCCTGAATATACATCTTTCTCGCTAGCAAACCCTCAAATGTTCATCTGCTGTAAATTCAGTTAATCTGAGCTGTTCAAATAATTTACAGCAGGAAGTAAAAGTCGTTATTAGTTCTGAGAGAACAAACCAATCGGATATCTGTAGATGCATATACAGAAGTGACTGATAAACACCAGCGTATTATTTGCCTATTGACTCTATTTTCATTGCATCCCTAAGCAAAATTAGTAGTGGCAGAGCCCTTAGTATGCCCTTTACGCTATCAGTTAGCAGAAGTAGGTTCCAGTCTTTAATTCATGCACATAGTCCTGAAGATAGTGACACTGAAATCCATTTTGCATCTTGGCTCCATCTGTACTGTCAGCTCTCAGTTGTATACGTGTACTCTGTAAAGAAGTAGTAAGTGATTAATGGCTAAGACTGTTGCAGCAGGAGATAGTTTTCCTGCCTTTTGATTTTCTACCTACTTAAAGTTTCCTTACATTAGAAAAGATGAGAGGATTAGAATATCTTTTGATTTGGAATTTGGGGAGATTATTAAATCTAAATTTTGTTGGTTAGTGGTTTTGAGTTTTTATTTTAAAACATTGATTGCTATTGGAAACAATGTATTGTTCCCCTAATTGCTATCCTGTCCTGTATTAGAGGCTGCTACGTCTGATCAATTTAACATCTCTCTCTTCCACAGGCTATTACTCCTGGAGGAATTCAGCTGAGGGCTCCTGGTTTATTCAGTCACTGTGTAAAATGCTGAAGGAACATGCAAGGAAACTTGAACTCATGCAGATTTTAACTCGTGTAAATCGCAGAGTGGCGGAATACGAGTCCTGCTCAACTCGGCAGGATTTTAATGCAAAGAAACAGATTCCGTGCATTGTCTCTATGCTCACCAAAGAATTTTACTTCCCTTGCTAAAAGAATTTCACCTTGTAATTTTTCAGTTCGTGTTTTTATCTGTAACTTATGTGCAATGTTAGTATGGAATACCACTTTTAAATCTGAATTACTGTTCACTACTGTGTGTGGCATAATGAACTGTCTCAAAGTTAGATATGTCTATTATTAGAAGTAAAACCTAGCATGGCTATGTTAGAAGTGCAAACTTGAGTAGCTGAAGCACAGGCAAATATGAAAGTAGTGCTCTGAGTATCTCGAAAAATTAGGAAGAGGAGACTAAAGAAAGGTCAGCTCACTTATCAGATCTATTTGGTGCTATATTTCACTTTGCTAAAGGGACAGAGAAAAGAAACAGTTCTTGTAAATAGCTTGGTTTAATATCTTTGCCACTAGGAAGAAGATTCAGAATGTGATGTGTTTACTGATCATGGTAATATGATAGTGTCATCATACACTTCTTCTTAACTCGAGTTCTTAAAGTTTAGGTTATAAACTAACCTAAACTGTTTTTCTAACTGAGGGCATAAACTGTGGAAAACAGCCATTTCATTTTTTACATACAATTAGGAAGCATATTTAGAATACAGTCATTTTTTTGCTGATGATTTTGTAACTTTTGTATGGAGTATTAGGTAAAGCAATTATATCAACACGGTAGCTGTTTCAACATCAATTTTGTATTCTGACCTTGAAGCCGACTGACTAAGGGACCAGTCTTCCAAAATTTATTTTTCTGCAGCTCCTTAAGGGGGGAGCTGTTGAGGCATATTTTGGGCTATAAGAGTCAGTGCAAAAGGAAGTCTACGTTCTGAATAGTCTGCTTTTCTCTTTCTGGCCATAAATTAGAGTGGGTTTGCTTTGTGCTATGTGCATACCACGTTTAATCTGTGTGGAATCCTAGATTTGTGGTACTGGAGAAATTTCACTTAACTCTAATATCAATTGGAGTTAATTACAAGACTTTAGCTAAAATACGTTAACAAATAGTAAATTTATATCTCTTGACTCTAAATTTCGTGGAACAGGCTTTTACAAAATTGTAAAACATTTTTGTTGATGTTCCAGCTTGTGGCAGTCTTTTTAAGGTAAGAGGAAGACAGAATGGTAAATTACTATAGGGTGCTTGTGAAACAACTTAAAACTCTTTAAATTGTGTAGCATAAACAATGTTAGCAAATTGATGTTCACTTCCAGAGGCATTTGAGGGTTTTTTTAACTTAAATTAAATACTGTTTCCTAAATTGTATCATGCTTTTCTATGTGTATTATTTGTTTAGGATCTGATAGCTTTTGCAAATTAATTTTAACTTTAATTATGTCCCTTTTTCTCAAAATACTACTTTCCCTTTTCTTCCCCATCTGCCTTACCACCTGAAGTTGAAACGAAGCTGCTTTAAAGCATTGTATACCATATAGCTAGGTAATAAGAGTAATGATTGAGACATGGGAAATGCAGGTTCAAAAGTTACGCAGAGGAGGTGATTTTAAACATTGCAAATGAGTTCTCTTATGACTGCCTGCTGAATAGGAGGAATCTTGTCTCTCTCTTGTAGAAATGTTTAGTGAGAGAGGGTTAGTCTGTTTTAACTGATTGAAACTTCAGTTCCAGGTGGATTTATTACACATGCTTCTGTTGAAAATCTAAATAGGCCCCTGTTAAACATACCTAAAAATAACATTTACAAAAACCTCCATGTAGGTTTCTTCATGTAGGTTGTGAATTACTACAAGCAGCTGCAGTTATATGTTGTAAATGACTGACAGGACTTCTGTTAATCTACTTCAGAGTAACTGGGAATAGGAATGGTCTTTGAATTCTTAGTTATTTTGCTGTGAAAAAGTCCTGTCACAGAGTTTGCTCTTCCCTTAGATTTAATAGGTTCTGGTCTTGATCCTTCTTGGTCCTTTAAAGGAAAAATGATTCTGCAACTTTTCCAGTAGTCTTTAAAACAGAACAAAACAAAATCAAAGCTAAGCTACAATGAGTAACCAGTCATTTAGGAAGACATAGAGGTAGGGCTTAGGGAAAAAGGCCATATTCCCGTCAATCCTTTCCTCTCAGGCCAAGAGCTGCATTTTACTCCAAGTGAGTAAATTGCTTCACAGTGCCAGGAAGGCTTCTGGGTATTTCTAGCCAAGGGCTTGTGTTCCAGTCGGTGGGACTTGTGGGTAGAGACAGAGCCTGTTGGAGAAAGGAAAGGGGGAGGCAAGAACATCCTGGAACGGTCGCTCAGTTTGGCAGGGAGGTCTGACTAGAGCTGGTGAGCTAAGCTCATGGTAATTGGGAAAATGTGATCTAGTCAAAAGGCAGAATTTGGGGAATAGACGGTGGGATGGAAGATTGTAATAGAGTACGCATTTAGGACACACATGAGGAAAACAGGACAACTTAAATGGTTCTCTGTAGGGTGATGCTTGGTGTATGAGGACCACACAGAAACAGATGAAGGCCACAGTATAGAGGCAGAATTGCCAGTTAATCACTGCTGTAGCTTTTGGCTGGATAAATCACAGAAAATTGGAAGATTAAGGTAGAGGAGTGGAAGCAAAGTGAAAGGAGGGATTGCACAATGTAATGAGAAAGAGGAAGCTGCTTGAGTCTGAGTGAAGCTAAAGGAAAAAGGAACAGGTGATTTATGCTAAAAACATGACAGAAAGCACATGTCAGTTTTGCAACAGGCTCCACTGGTAAAGGGGCAGTCAAACTATCTTTTTATTGTTGGGTTATGTGATAAAAGCTTGTCTGCACACCCACAAAGGATCACAGAAAGACAAGGGCAGGAGGGGAAGCCCAAATAACAGCCTGCCCTGCGGGGTTACTCCCAGGCCCGTCACAGGAGCCATCAGCCCATCAGTGACCCATCTCCACAAGCCCAGAGGTGCACAGGAGCACAAGGACCGGCAGGAACCCAAGTTAAGGACTTGGAGGTGGGGACACCCTGTGTGGGCTCCTCCCAGGGCTGTCCCAGGAGAGCCTCAGCCCCAGGATCCAGGAGGGTGTGAAACCCACCGAGGTGAGTCAATGCAGGAGCACCTTGCATGCAATTGTGGGACACATCATGGGATGCAGGGGAAGAGCATTTTGGGATTGCACGGGATTTATTATGGGATGTTTAGGGAAGGAACCAAAGGCGGGAAAAGGGATGGATTTAGGTGATTTGTGGAGAAACAACTGCGGGGAAAATAGAGGTGTAAGGGCACAAAAAAGGCTGGCCACATGTAAATAGTTTGCTGGTCATTATACCCATCCGGCCATACCCTGAGCCTGACCAGCGCAGCCTGTCCTGACTAAACTCTGTTTTAACTATTCTGGAGTGGGGGGCTCTGTTCTGTGGATGCGCATGGGGGACCGAGTGCCACCAAATGGAGTCAGACCACAGGTCGGAGCACTTGTGTGTCTGAGGTGCAGTGACTGGAGTGACTTGATTTACCTGCCAGCAACTGGAGTAGCACCTTGGGTCACAGTGGCCCATGTGCCCATGGTGCCAGCGCTTGGAGCGAGTGCAGGTCTGGGTGCCAGCAGCTGGGCTGGGACCACGGGCTGGAGGGCCTGTGTGCCAGTGACGAGGGAGACCCAACTGAGTGACACCAAGTGCCAGTCCCGGGGGTTGGACCTGGGGGTGCCCAGGGGGACCCTGTGCCCAGGTGCTGGTGCGCAAGTGTGTGTGTGAGCACCAGCGAGGATGGAGCCGGGCGAGGAGGTGAAGTGGCCTCAGAGCCAGTGGTGGTGGGATGTCTGCAGACAAGGCCATGGGAGGAGCTGGATATTGGGGGCGGGGGGCCAGAGGAGTCCTGGCCAGCTCCCTGCATGCCTGTGTCTATGTGAACGAGACAGTTTGTACCAGCAACGGGAGTGGGGCTGTGGCCTCAAGGGCTTGTATGTCCAGATGCCAGTAACTGGGGAGACTGGGATCCAGGGTCAGCTACGGGGCAGGCTGCGTGCCTATATACATGTATGTTCCCACCAGTGGACCTCCATCCTGCTCAGCCAGAGAGGGGAGCAGGATGAGGCCGTTGATGCTGTCTGTTCATGTGAGTGCTCTTGAGTGTTCGTCTGTGTTATCAGTGTGTGTGATTACACACATGGCCCTATATGTGTATATATGTGGTGTATATGTGTGCTCTGTGTGCGTGTGCCTACTGGGAATACATCAGCCTTGCTACTGGTTGGACCTGGGGACATGGAGCTGCAGCAACCTTACCTCTCTTGGGATGTCGAATACGGCCTGATATGTTTTTCTCCTAACACATATCTTTTGAAAAAAAACAATTTGGGAAGACATACTGTCCAACAAACTTCTGAAATGTGAGGGAGGCAACTGTTTCCTTTTCCAGAAGGGGAAGGAAATTTTAAACTAAGGGAGGGCAGATTTAGACTGGATTTAGGAAAGAAATTTTTTACAATGAGGGTGGTGAGGCAGTGGAACAGGTTGCCCAGAGAGGTAGTGGAGGCCCCATCCCTGGAAAGATTCAAGGTCAGGTTGGATGGGGCTCTGAGCAACCTGATCTAGTTGAAGATGTCCCTGCTCTTGCAGGGGGGTTGGACTAGATGGCCTTTAAAGGTCCCTTCCAATCCAAAGCATTCTATGATTCTGTGAAATAAGTGATTTAAATATGGAGACCTTCAGAGAGTCCAGTGGTGAAAGGCTGGGTGAAAACACTTTCATGAAAGGGTCTCGACTACGTTAACCAATATGTGAACAGTTCTTCACTTCCCTGGGGAAGGCCTTCATGCCAAGTGTGGCTGCAGTTTCCAAGCTGAGCTGGAAAGCACACCCCCCGCCATGTTTTCACCTAAAGATACAGGGATTCACATGGCTAACTGGATCATCAGTTAGATCATGTCCAAAAGGCTCTTTAAAAACCTGACCTTAGTAGTTCTGCTGATTCGAAAAGCCACCAGAACCACAAACTCTTTCATAAATCAATGATGAAATTAACAAAGACGGCATATGAGACACCTAATGATTTTTACTAATGTTTGCTTTTCTAGCAAAACTGAATTTTTTTTTTTTTTTTTTTTTAATGCATTTGATGCTAAGCAATGGAAGGATGAAGAAAATAAAGACCCAGGCTGAAACTGGGGAGGCAATTCATGCTGCCTGGTTTATATCAGGTCAAGTACTCCCTTCTGGCTAAGCAAATCCTTACATTCAGCACCATCAGTCTGCCCTCTTCCCACAACAATCTCTAGGAGTGCATATTCCAAATCTGCTTTTGTTAAAGGAAAAAAAGGCAAGTCAAACACTGAGGCTGGTAAGTCCCATGGAAAAAGTCTGTCCTTGAGAACAGAATCCACACTTTTGGTATTCTGCTCCATAACAGAAGGAAACCCATGCAACTTACTCAAAATATACACTGATTAACAAGTTACTAGGTCCTTTTTTATACAGAATGCATTCCTCTTGGAAGTATATATGTTTCCCCCTGACATTTTAAACTAAATTATTACTATACATTCCTATGCAATTTATATTTTTAACTATAATCTCACTTCTTTTTTCTGCTAAAGCCAGGCAGTATGCATGTGAAAACACTTTTAGAAATATTAACAGTATGAATAATAATGGCTAAATTATAACAGTAACAGTGGAAGACTTGTCTCCTCATATCCTACAAGGAATGCTTCTCATTACCAGGAAAAACTACTTTCAGCTGTGTATTCCTTCCCACTAATGACTGCAGGCAGCAGGACAGTCACAGCAGAACTCTGGTTTTTTGAGGTAAGTGGGTCAGATACCTACTACTGCTTCATCACCACAGGGTGTCACTGCAGATAGCATAATAATCTCCAAAACTCACATGAATGAGGAATTTAAAACCAAAACCAAAAGCCTCCTGGATGAAGCAACCCTTTCACACCTCTCAGTGGTTGTTTGCTGTCGGTCAGCTTGAGTGTCATCCTGGGACTTGCATCCCGAAGTACGTGAGAACATCGTATTGCTGCTTCCCAAGCAAACCTCCCCGTCTTTCTTATTGCATATCAGAGTAAACCAGAATCAGCTCATTTTGAGGCAAAAAGTGTTGTCTCTGCTGTCCTAGAACACTTCCAACTATGAAGCATCTCCTGCTGCAGATCCCTGCCGTACCACTGATAGTCCTGTAATGTTTAATAAAAAAACCTCACAGCACCCCCAAAAAAGCTTCTGTCATACCTGTGGTGATGGTCTTTAAGCAGAAGGATTGTGCAATACCTTGCTTTGCCTGCATCATGAAAGGTGATTACTGGAAACAGAGAGAACAACTTGCCTTGTAAGCTCTTAAATTTTATTTTTATGTCTTAAAAATCAAATCCTGAAGTTGGGATTTTCCTGGATAATCACAAAACAAAAAATTAAGACTGGAGTTTTCCAGCCAAATGAAACATAATGTTTTCTTCTTGCTAGAGACCAAGATGATCTGTCATGAAGACAGTTGCGTAATTAAAGCACCTCAAAAGAAAACAAGGTGCACAGCAGTCATTTTCCAAAAGTGTTTTTGTTTAGTGTTTGCAGGCAAGATTTGGCATCAGATTCAATAGCTCACCGCTGCTGCCCCCAGTGCCAGGGGACCAGCGATGGCATTCTGCTTCTGCCTGCTGCCCACAAGACCTAAACGTTTCTGCCTAGCTGAGCATGATGAGCAGTGAAATTCAATAGCATGGGAAGTGTAGAAGACCAACCTAGATGACCTAATAGGTCCTCCTGGCTTCAAATGGTATACAGAAAGGGGCCATACAAAGCCGTCTCACTACCTCTAAAGCAGGACCAGATAACAGGTTTTCCTGCATATGCATAAAACTATAGTAATATCATCTGAGTGGTTTGAGAGTACCTGATGCAAAGATGTACCTATGGATGAAGACTGCTACCACAGCATTCCACGGCCATTAAGAAAATATTAGTTCTATTTATTTAACCACAAGACCTATAAAAGAGAGCAGTGGAAACAACCAGCACTGTGCAATTTACACTCATCTGTACAAAAACATAATTAATACTAAACTTTGACAGCAAACTTGCAGAGGGATTTCTTTTTGTAGGCTCCTTCTTAACAGAAACAAGAGTTTCCTCTTTCTCTCCCTGTCTACTTCTTGTACTAAACCCAGAACGTTTTGGCTTCCTTTTTATCCCGTTCAGCTAAAAGCAGCTTCCTCAAACGCACAGCCCATACCTCTCCAGCATGATGCAAAGCAAAAAGGCTGATTAAAGGCAGATGTAACCTTCTCTGGGTAGAGTGATTCTCTGCAGAGTCCCTTCACCCTTCTTTGCCTCCTTGTCCTCAGCTGGTTCCCTGTGCTGAGCTCTCCCGCCGTCCCTTGGCTGAGGCTTTGAGCTTTCTGGTGAGGGATGACCTTCCGCTGATGGGGCTCCTGCTGCAGCAGCAGGAGGTCCTGAGCCTGGACAGGCACTTGGGGGACCATGGCTTCCTCACCTGACGTGGGTTCTCCTGGTCCCATTGGCCAGACTGCTGGTAAGACTGGTAACCCCATGTGCGTGGCCCTCTCCATTCAGCCTCCCTGTTGTTATTATTAAGACCTCAGGAAGGCAATAAATAACCCAAAGTGAGCTGTGGTCTCTCTGCCCTTCAGGCTTGACATTTAATGCAGACATGGGTTCACCCAAGAGCCCATAATTCTTGGTTAACCTCTTCTTGCCTGGAACAGGGTCTATACAAGATTACATGACACTATGATGATAAAAATGCCTCCTGAGATGTATAGAAGATGGGAGAAGCAGCAAAGGAAGGAACCAGCTTTACCGAGTCTCCAGCAGCATGCCAGGAGCTGGTACCACCTCTGCCATTGCTGAAGTGCTACCAAGTGACAGCATCTAGAGGCGAAATGAAAACCAGACTCTTCCCCTCTCTTCACTAGTCCCCATATTTTATGTTTGCAATCCTCCTGGGGGCTGTATGTGATGTATAAGCCCCCCTGGCCAGCACCCTGCTGCAGTGGGGCTTCCTGGTCCCACTGTAGACCAGCTTTAAGGACCCACGCTGTACAGGGCTTGGTGGCCCACAGGACTCCGGGTTTCTGTAGGCAAGCTCAAAGGGTAGCACTGGCTTACTTTTGTTATGCTGAGTTTGATTTGTGCAGGTTTAGGGTGAGCCACAGGCACAGCTCAGCTGTGCTGGCTGCAAGGGTGGCAAGGAGGAGGGTGGACGCAGGTGGTCAAGGGGACAATGACCGTCTTTTTTGCAGCCAGCATGTAATTGTTCCTTGCCGTGGCTCAGACATCTCCGACGATCTCAGCTGCAAACCTCATGGAAAAACAGTGAGGTTTGGGGTCATGTTGAAAACAGTTAAAAAAAGACAGGTGGCTTAGCCACCCAAAGTGACCTGGGTCTGTGATGATGGCAGGGACAACACCCACCTACTGCTGAAACCCCAAGAAGCAGGGAGGGACAGGAGCCCAGTGAGCATCGTCACCTGTGCCACCGGTCCCCAGCTGGGTGCTGCAAGGGCTGCATCCCTTCGGGGCCAGATGCAGGCTGGGTGAGCTGGGGAGACCCTGCTGCAGTATATGGTGTGTGGGGCTTGACCTGCTGGGGCACGTCAACGCAGGCACTTTTTGATCAGCTTTCCCCAAAGGTACCTCTGTGGGAGGCAGCGGGGGGGCTGGGGAAGCGAGAGGGGCAGCAGCGAGGTGGGAGATCCAAGAGGGAGGTGGCACCTCCAACTGCAGCCTTCAAATACCGCCCAGCAGCTCTGGAAACCTCTGGGGGAGCAGAGGCTTTGCAGCAGTGTATCAGCTACTCTGAGTCTTTTAAGTTGGACGTTGACCTTAGGAATGTAATCAGAGAGCTGATTATAAATAGTTGGTGCAGTTGCTGATGAGATTAAAATGTGCTGCGGCAGGCAGTTGGAAGTGGAGGGTTACTCCAGTGTGTGCCCAGGATGCTGTACCCTCAGCCATCTACGGCTGCATGGCAAGCCTGAAAAAGGGAAGTGGCTGAAAAAATGCTCAGAAAATGGTCCCAGGGAGGAGGGGAAGGAGGAAGCAGCCTGACTTACAAAACTGGGGGTGAGGGACAAGGGGGAATGGGCCAGGGAGCAGAGAAAATTAAGGAGGACAGTCACTGCGAGTGATCGTGGTCCAGGCATGGGGTGGACTTAGAGCTACAACATAAAACTGTCCTGCAAGGAAAAAGACTAAACCAGCAAAACCCTAAAACCAGGGGAATGCCCTAAACAGCAGAAGTAAAAACGTACAGGTAAACCATCAGTGCCAATTTGTGTTCAGATGGCAGCATGTGATGGAGCGTGGGAGAAAGAAAGGGCAAAGGAGGTGGAGAAGAAGTGCAAGAGGGGGTGGCCCAGCAGGTCGGGGCACCTGCTCCAGCTGAGAGCTGTGGCAGCACCGCGAGATGGGAACAAGATGTCCCCGGGAATGGCAGATTGTATCAGCCGCGCGTTTGGGCAGGAGTTGCTGCCAGAGCTGTGCTGCCCCAGCGAGTGGAGGAAAGCTACTGCATCCTGAAAAGCCCCAAACTTTACAACCTCAAAGACTTCACAAGTGAAGGAGAGGGAAGGCGACAGCAGGCGGGTCCAGTGGGGCAGGAAAAGGAGGCAAGGAGATGGTGCTGGGCAGTGTAAGAGGCAGCGGTATCAACCACTGTGGGGTTTTCTGCAGTTACGATGAAGAGTTTGAAGGAGAAACTGGAAAGACACCAGGAGCTGTGCAAGATGCTGCTCTAGAGCATCATCCAAATGGGGGTGGCAGCTGGGAAGAAAGCGGAGGAATGCTTGCTGGGCAGCAGGGCAAGAATGGCTTTGGTGGGCAATGGGGACCAGGAAAGGCCTTGAAAGCAGAGACAAGCAGGCTATGTCTGAAATCTGTATTTGGAAGAGAACGGTGAAGCAGCAGAGAGGTGCAAGAAGAACGGGGCGATGACCAGCGGTGGGCTGGGAGAGCCACCAGTACGGGCACCTCCAGGAAGCTGTTCGTGGGGACAACCACCTGCGCAAGGCCCCAGCAAAGTATTGGCGGTCGCCAAGGTGTGGAGCTCTTGAGCAAGAGCCTCTCCGTCCTGCCTCTGAGGACCTCTGAGGGCCACCTGGGTTTTTGTCTGACAGGAGAATCGGCCTGGAGCAGAGAGTGGATCCATCAGTCTGCAGCACAGGGGAGGGAGTGGGATTTGTGTCTGTGGATGAAGAAATCCCTGAGGAGAGGTGTGTGAGGACAAGAGGAGGACATAAGTACAGAGTGCCCCTCGTTCACTGCTGGAGGATTTGGGAGAAAAACTGCTCATCTGTGTAATACATAGATGGGAGAATTTTGCTGAGAGAAGCAGCGAAAAAAATGTTATGAGGGATTAAAAGCAGTGCCCTGAGAGATGCTACAAAGCACATTATTTTCTCCCTCTTACTTAAAAACAAAGTAGTAGTTATCAGCCTTGTCCTGGTGACTGAAACGCACAGAGAGCAAGGGAAGGATGTCTTATTACTGACACCTGAATGCATGCACCACCTGACAGCAGCAACTTTCATAGACACCAAGCTCCAAAACCCATTTAAATCAATACAATATTCCCATCGAGCCACTCTTCCCACGTTCTGCCGGGAGCTGTGTCCCTGCAGCTTGACTTTAGCATCCCCTGGTGTGAATTTTTAGGGCTCGGCATTACCAGGTTGTAACATTACGGGAGACGGAACGTAAGGCAATCCATAACCTAAAGGGACTATATTTTTCCTACCCGAGGTCTGAGCAGAGTGAGAAAACGAACGCTCTTTACTGACATAAGACATAGCGATGGAACTAGTAAAAATAATGCTTCTATGAACAGTGAAACTTCAGTCGTTGAATTTCCTGTGGCTTTATGCTTCCTGTTTATGTTCCTTTCATGCCATGCGTACGAAGGGGTGAGCTCTCCTCAGGGCTTTTTAGGGGCTCTGCGCTGCACAGTCCTGCCTGCCTTGGCCGGTGGCCGTGGCCACGGTGGGGCTTGTGCTGCAGCTGCCTGCCCAGCACTGCAGCTCCTCTGCACCTCTCCTCCGTGCACTGCTCGAGTCAGGCAGCGGATGACGGAGCCGGGCAGGATGCTGAGGGCCAGGGAAAACGGGCATTGACAAAACATGGTCACAAATGTGGCCTCTTTTCTTTAGGAGAGCTGGCTGAAAAACAAAATTAAAGCAAAACATAAACCTCTATCAGAACAAATGACTCCTGTGCACATGTTCCTGTGCCAGGGAGAGGGTGATGGTGGCAGCTGCCATGGGTGATTTGTTCTTGCGCTGATTATGACGGGGGTCTCCAACACCCCCCACCAGATTAGCATGGTGTTGAAGCCTGTGTGCAGCGGAGCAGAGTGAAAGCAGTGCAAAGAGAGCATGACCTTCTAGGATTCATTTGTTTTAATGCTGGAGGTGATTTAAAAGGAAAACCAAACCTACATTTCACAGGATTGATAATAACCCCACTAAACCAACCGCCTTTCTTTTGCTATCTAGCATTTAGGTTACAAGTACGAAGCTCTGGGGATCTTCATGGGGAGCCAGTTCACTCATTGGCTTTACTCTGGGTTTAAGCTGAAAGCCTATCACATCGCTTATAACCAGACCTGCAGCTGAATCATGATAGCAGGGGAATAAAACCATTGTGGTATCAAGCTTAAGCTGGGAAACGAGATTCCAGCGTGGACGTATGCACAGATGCTGGCACCGAGCGACGAGGCATTTCTGTGCAAGCGCCCTGCAAAAGCTTGGAGCAAAATGTCACAAACCTCTGGAACCCAAAGATATGGGTTGAAAAAGTGTAACTTCATCTGCCTCAGGCTTCTTGTTTTGACTGTGTCCTGATCTCTCCGTAACTGCAAGAGATAAAGTATCCACAGTGGAGTTCACCATCTACCTCCTTACTAAAACAGAGGATCATTTGTTTTGCCATTTTGCAAAATGTTGCAAAACTCCAAACGCTGATTGCAGGCATAAGTCAACAGCATTGCACGTGCCGCCCATTTCCAGGCTGCTTTTACTCCATGTCTTGGAGGCATATATGAGAGACAGTAGCACAGCCACAGCAAAACTTGTGCAACTCAACTCGCTGAGGTCCTGCAGGGATTTTGCCTGGGAAATGGGAAAACTGAAACTCAGATCTAATGAGATTAAAGTGAGATCCTGATGGGGGGGGGGAACGTCAAGAAGAATTTAGCCCAGGATTTTCCACGTTGTTTTAAGGAACGGGCAGCCCTGCCAGCCTCACCAGCATTGTGCTGGGCAGTGAGGAGAGGTCTTACCTGCATGCCCCCGCTTACTGCCGGAGTACCTGGCAGTGCATCAGGGCTTGCTGTATTCGGGGGGGTTAACTTCCAGCCAGGATTAGCTGGCTTTGGCCTGCCAAAATCAAGAGAGCCATGTTGGGTCAGGTGGGCACAGGGCTGTGCCTCCACCGTTCCCGGTTTACCATAAACACGGAGTAACAGCGATGGCCTGTGGATAGAAGGAGCCCTGTGATGACGGACACTCAATGAGCCCTCCAAGACTCGTTGGCTCACTGGACTCATGGTTTTTGTCCTTTAGGCATTTCCTTCAAGTTAGCAAAATAACCAGCAGCTTTGCATGCAAGCAACAGCATCTGAGTTCTGCTGGGAAGTGGGAGATGAGATGGGGAGCAACCTCACAGCCACGGGCTAGTAGAGAGAGGTCATGTCTTTCACCAGAACCACTAATAAAGAAGGAGAAAGGGGCATTTTGAGCAACCTGTCTTTTTTTGCCTTTCTCATGTCCTCAGCTCATCAGGACTACCACAACCCAGAGCCTGTGACTTAAGGAGAAAAACCAATAGTGCACCTTGATCTTCTTTTTTGGTTGATATTATAGTTTAGCTGTGCTGTCAGGTCAAGGGACAGAAGAGCAACTGTGAAGTTAAAGTATTTGACATGAGAGATCAGATGGGACGATAGGCCAAGTAATGAAGCTCTTCTCAGAGCTGCCTTCTGCGTCTGTTCCCTTTTGCACGTGAAACCATTTAATGCGGCGGCGTTTGGCTTTGGCCAAGGGGGAGAAGCCGTTCAGCCGGACAGGCTGCGACTTCCCGCTTGGAGAAGTGAGAGATGTTGCTGCTGAGGGGGCCGCGTGCTAAAAATCGCACCGTTTTGGACAACTGGACCAGCACCTGCGGACGAGCAAGTGCTTGCAGATGAGCTGAAATGCTCTTCTTAAGGAACAAGATTCCCCCGGTTGCGAAGAGAGGGGAGATAATGTGATGAAAACTTTAAATACACAGTCGGAAAAAAGAGGGGAAGCCTGTGCAAACACCACCAGCAAATCTGCTAACAGCTTTTGTGTAAATGTTCTCTGCAGCTCTTCCACAAACTATTTACAACTGGTTTATGTGCATTAAGTGTTGGCTTGCCAAGCAATGAAACATTACCCTTTCTTTGAAGCTGACTGGGAACTATTAACACCTGCTTATCAGGCTTTTACATATCTAGCCCAAGGTATAATTTTATAAGGCTTTCCAGCACAGAGAACTCTTGACTCTTCAGCCAGATCCACTCCACAAGTGAAATGGTGGTGCGGGAGGAAAAGAAATGCAGTGAAATTATACATAATTGCTTTTTCTCCACCTCTATTATGCAGGGAGCAGGTGAGTCAGCTTTCCCATAGAATTACTTTACTGGGAAAGGAGGAGCTCTGCCTCGACTGGCAGCTGTCTGCCCTCGCCTCTGCTTTTGATATCTGCATACTAAAACTTTCCTGCAGGGCTGGTTGCTGCTTATCAGCACCATAACATGCATACCTGTGGAGTACTCCTTTCTTCTTTCATTAGAAGGAGGATTTGCCACCCCACACGTAATTATTTAAAGCAAGGTGCAAATAGGCAAATAGTAACCACAAGCATCTGAGTTGTGTTTTTCAAAATAGTCCCACTAATTTAATGTACTACTGAAGTCCAGTTGGGTTCATGGGTCCAGGTGTCATGTCATGCCTCACAGAGATAAGGAAGCAAGCTTTCTCCTAGCTTTAAATCACCTAAATAGCTTCTTCTGGTTGTTTTTGTTTATTTCTTTGAGATACTGAAAACACAAGTACAAGTAAAATGTGCTACTGGAGAACCACTGTACAGAGCAATATTATTTCTTGTAGCACTGTACAAGAGCAGGGTTCCTGAGAAAGTGAGACACGTTTGTACCAGGCACTGTAAAACTGAGTAAGATGAGACAGCTGTTATCTCCAGGAGATTATCGTCCACACGGACATAAAAGACAAAGTCCAAGAGAAGTAAGAGTAATGGGGAAACCTCACGGCGGGCAGCTAACACTGGGAAGGTAACTTAAATTTCCTGAGTCTGAGCTGGCACTGACTGCAGTAGCCTACATTCAGAGACCATCTCTCTGAAGATCAAGGTTGATTGATCTCCTGGTTATTTTTTAATTTGGGCATTTTAGCTCGGCCTATTTAAAACTCCCCTGCACGGCAATGGTTTTTTATCTGTCTGCCTCTCTCTGATCTGCGCTTGGGAAGTCAGCAGGTAGAGTGCATCACGAGCCTTGCTTCTGCATTGCATGTCACTAATGAAAGAAGCCATTCAAAATAAAGCTCCTACTCATACTCTCTATTAATAGCCAGCAGCTTTCCTCCTCCCTCCCCTCCCACCAACTCTGTCTTTTAAAGTGATAAAGCAACCCTGCCCGGGGTTTTGAGATCCCTTGCACTCAAATACCGAAACAGCACCTTTTCAGCTGCGTTGCAGCAGCATTCCCCGAGGCGGTTTCCCCATAAACATGCCCCACCAATAGCCCAGTAACGATGGCAAATTCTGGGAACAGATGACTTAAAATTGATGTCGGCTTTTACTATGCTATGAAAGGTTTCTTGTTCAGCCTCTGACACTGATTATCTGCTTGCCTCTGAAAGAGCCTCTCCTCAGTTATGTGGGCTTAGCAAACCTGAGAGCGGGGCAACGGTCAGAGCGACAGAAATGACTTGCCAAAAGAGAAGTGCAGCGAGATGGGCTGCAGGAGAGATGAGTCATGGGTGAGCTCCGCTCCAGAAACAGCTCAGCAGGGCCAGCTGCTGCCTTTCAGCAAACGAACTTGCTGGACTCGACGGGCTTAGCACCAAAGGTGCAACAGAGGAGCTCAGCTTCAGCGAGTTCAGTGCCTTCAGAAGAAACTGCATCTGCTCTTGCTTTGGGAGGATGGTCAGTTGGGTCACAGAATCGTATAGGTTGGAAAAGACCTTTAAGATCATCGAGTCCAACCGTAAACCTAACACTACCAAGACCGCCACTATACCACGTCCTCTGCAGAGGCTACGGAGAAACTCTCTGGAGATTGGTGGTGCCAGGCCAAATACATCCAGGCAGGCAGCAGATGAGACTCGTTATCCAAAAATTACTCTTCTGTTAATAATTAAACACTGATTAGGAAAGGCAAAAGAGCCAAAGCTTTAAAGAAGGTGCTGACTTGGAAATGGATTTGTAACTTGCAGTGACCATTTTAACTTAAGGTAGAAGAGCCTTAAATTAAATGTTTATAATTGGCTCCTCCTTTTTTTTTTTTTGGAGTCACATTGGGCTGTCACCAGGCTGTGTTGCAGTATGAGCTAGGGAGTGCACCAAAGAGGAAAGGGTCGAGCTGTATTTAAGTATTTAAGCCCCCCAGACATGTAGCATCAGAGGCTGCTGCAGGGTCAGATGAGCTGGGGGGCACACAGAGCACTGACTGTTTTGCCAGCAGGAGACCTCCTGAGCTGGACCCCCCACTTATTGGCACCTCTCTGCCTCCACCATCCTCAAGGGATGAGCTGGGCAATGGGCACAGGGGTGCTCTGGCTTGGACTGTGGGAGGCAGGGATGGGAGGTGGGATGCTGGTTCGCCCACACGGGTGCATCTGCCAGGTGATGTCCAGGGCAGCCTGGGGAAGGTCCCACAGGTGGGTTGGCTCCCTCTGTCCTCCCGTCCTCCAGCTCCGGAGGGGAGGAAAATACCCCTAGCATGGGGTGGGACCTTGCTCCCCACCAAAGCCATGGGACCTTGGCAGGATTCGTGGAAGAGCGTTGTCTGCTTCAGGTGGTGATTGATGGGGCAATGTGCCCGGTGAGCATTTCTGTGATGAGTGTCCCTGGAAAGGCTTCTTCAAATGTGAAAATCCACTACAAACAGAAAGCGAAAAGAGAAAAAAGTCCCTTCCCCCTCAACAAAGAGAACTGACCTGATTTTAATAATAAATAAGTTTTGAATTAATAAATCAAAGCCTGTGTTTACACATGATATGAAGCAAAGCTCTTAATATCTCATTATTATCCAGAAGAAAAAGTATTTGTTCTGCATTGTCAAGCCAATAGGTGATATATCACTTATCTTTTTATTCTACCTCAGTTTCACTGGGAAAATTGCCATAAAAGCTTCCACTTCAGCGAAACGCTCTATTAAAGCAGGGCTAAGCAGGATCACTTTCAGGTAGGACCTGCTGAAGCAGCCTGGCTCCTGTCCAGATTTTCTCTGCCAAGCCCCACTCCAGCCCTGAAATGTCAAGATGCTGTACATGTTTTTAAAGGACGGCTTTCCTCCCTAAAATTTGCTGCAAGGGCCAAGAGACGTGAGTAACTAAAACCATCTCACAATGCTGGTGTTAAGCAAATTCCTTGTTCCCTCTCTTCTCTCCTGCTAAAGAAAATGAACTGTGTGCAGCAGCCGAGCGGGCAGAGCGATGGACTGAAGTACTGCAGCCAAATAAAAGCAGTGACAAGTGAAATGAATAGGCACTCTAGCCCTCAGCGGTGTTCTTCTCTGTCATACATATGTTGTTGGCTCAGAAGACAGGCTCTCCCCACCTACCTGTCCTCCTGGAGCACCTGGGTGCAGCCAGACCAATACGATCGAGAAGGTATAAAAATTCCTTAGTAGCAAAGATGTCTGTCATGTGTTATTATTTCATCTTTTGGCTCTTTCCGACCAAATTTGCTAAGGGCTGGATAAAGCAGCAACTTAATGAGGACTCTTGCCTTTACTGAAAGTGTAAGAGGCTTTGAGCTGCAATGGAAAAGTTTTATTTTGCTGTCTAGAGAAGTTACTGTTCAGAGATCTGGTCTAAGCAAATAGATTTATCCATCCTGGAACAGTTTTCTGTAATTATTACTTTAATTATTACCAATAAAGACAAACCAACACTCCCACCATCTAAATTCTTAGCACTCAGAAGATCAGCACAGCTGGAATATGAGAGCTGAGAAGTACTCGCTAATTTAGACATCCTGTTAAGCCTCTCAAGGGTAGGTCTCCCCGCTGGTGTAACCCAACCGAAGACAAAGAAATTATCCCACGGATGGATTTGCTCTGAAATGCGTTAAGGAAATTCCCTCTTCGTGCTGTGAATAGCGTTGGGGTGGTGCTGCTGGCATACGGTACTGCTGCTGTCAGTGGGTCCCTGCTGCGGCCGGCCAGGAGGCCCTCAGGCCATGCTTCTGTCCCCTGAGGTGACATGGCCGAGCCCCACCAGGAACGGGCAGGGGTCCACATCCCATGGAAGCAGCCTGAGCAAGCTACACGCCACCCTGCAGCTGTTAGAGTGGGAAAGAAAAGGAGGAAAGACCGCAAAAATGTTGAGTTAAGGAACCTGGGCAAAACGAAGGCAAAGAGGGTGAGCTGGGAGGCTCTCCCCATCCACGCTCCTGCGTGCACACGTAACTTCAGGCGCGTGAAGCCTCTCTCTGAACTCGAGAGGAATTGCTCAAGTCCTTGCGTTTAAGGGTGTATTTGCTCAATTGGGACTTAATGGAGTTAGTTGTTTCCCCCCAGATGTTGGGTAAAGAAGAAGAGACCCAGCTGCATCTCCAGGGCTCCACCTGCGACTGTTTGCAGACATTTCCTGATGGCCACTGCTCTGCCTGTCCCCCTCCCCATGCCAAGGCTGGGGTCACAGCAAAAGCAACAAAGGAGCAACAAGCTTGAGTTTCTATTAATTTTAACATGAGCATAAAAACCTTTAGAACACTCCAGAAACACCAAAGACCAGGCAGTCCTTTTATTTACAACAGTATAAACACAAAGGAAATAAAACAAAAACAAAAAAAAACCCCTCCAAAGAATAAAACTGATTTCAGAGGAGAAATTAATTACAAGTTGTTAAAGTGTTAGCCAACATTTTTCCCATTATACTTTGGGTGATTATTTGTGTTACAGTAATATGCAAATATTTTAAATTCTTAACTATAATCAGAAATCTTGTGTTTTGTTTTGGGGTTTTTTTTAATGAGAAAGGTGCCATTACTATGTAGCATCTAAAAATATCAGTGCTACAGATCACATCAGCATCAGAATGTTTTTCACAGGACAAATTAAAATTAAAAATAAATTTCACCGTGCATCATGATTAAAAATGGGCGTAGGCACTCTGGAAGATGTCGGTAATAGTATTAAAGTAAGAATTATAGGACTCTTGCAACTGATTTATTTTCTTGACAAGCACTGGCCTGTAATGTAAATTACCAACATGGTTTCTGCTGGAGAGCTTTCCTACTTTAATGTACCAGAAAAATAAACAGGTCAGCCGTGCGTGAGTACGTAAGCTTGGGGCCCAACTCCATGAGAAAATTGAACTACTCCAATTCTACAGATAAAACGTCACGATGCCTGAGACAGTGGTTTTAAGAACCAAAATGATGGTATAGTCAGCTCCAGTTAAAGACAGTGGGAAGCCCCACAACAACAACAAAAAGAGAAGATTTCATAAATATTATTAAACTTTTAAAAATTATTATTAAACTTGAAAAATAAGCTGGACAGCTTATTTACATTCTGGAACTTAAAGGATTCCCATTTTCAAGTTTTTTCTCACAGAAATGAAGGCCAGGCGAGAACAGTGAATCTTTTGTGAAGGAAAGGCAGGATGCTCATGGAAACAACTGATTCTGCTGGATCCCTAAGGAAGGTGATTAAAAGAGTAAGTTGCAAACTTTGGCAATTCTGCGGAGAAAAAGCTGTGGCTATTTGATGCTTCTGGGTTAAATTTTCTGCTTTTAAAGCTGCCAGGTCTTACTGAAACAGCAAAGTCATGAGAGGTAAAAGTCTCTTTTTGGAGGGAATGAGTCACCACTGAAAGTCAGAAAACAAAAGCTGCCCATTCCCATTACCTTTCAACATCAACAAAAGAATCACAACAGAAGATTTAACTTCTGGTATATCCTGTGAACTTGCGGTGCTAGAAGACGTGGAGGGAAATGCCTTTGTTAATGCCTTGAATGCGCCCCATTGAGATCCTTGAATGTGCCCCATCGAGATGGGTGAATGTGCCCCATCGAGATGGGTGAATGTGCCCCATCGGGATGGGTGAATGTGCCCCATCCCCATCGAGATGAGCTGAAGGCGGTGGGAAGAAACGGCAAGAGCGAGCTGCAAATTCTGCTCAATGGTGTGGCTAGTGTTTCTGAAGGAAGCCAACTGTGTTTTATTTGACCAAAACCAATTAATGTCATTCACAGCCTTGCCGCTTTGTGAATAAGCAGTCCTCCGAGTACGATACTAAATTATTAATATGATGGTAAGCATTTTTTCCCCACAATATCTGCTGGTACATAAACTACACCCTTTTTCACAGCTGGCTGATTCTGTAAACAAACTAAAAGCACATACTAGAAACAACAACAGCCACCCAGCATTGCAAAAGCCAGCCCCAGCTTCCAGTGGCAGTGACAATGAAGTTGGCCCTGTACTTCCTGAGAAGTCCACTGACAGGCTACCAGAACCAAAAGAGCAAAGACAGAAACAGCCTCGGGCTGGACCCGTCAAAGCACAAAAGCTTCCAGACTTGAGTCCAGTAGAAAACAAAGAGTATAAACCTGGTCCTATTGGGAAAGAGCGTTCTTTAAAGAACAGGAAGGTGAAGGATGCCCTTTGCTCGGCGGGAGGTGTTGGAGCAGCACCCGAAACCTCCCCTGTCCCGACCATTTGCAGGCATTCCCAGCCAGGCCTTTTTCAAGGCTTAGGACAAGGGCATCCTCGAACAGCTTCCAGCCCCTAGAAATTCGTGGCTTCGGGGGCTGCTTGAGGCAGAGTTGGTGTCTTTACATTGAATAGCACGTCATGGGGTTTTTTTCTTCTGTGAATGTGTACGGGTGCTTTTTTGGATCCCCTGTGAACTTTTGGCACCTCGAAGCAGCATGTCCCACTGTTTAATTACCTGCTGCGTGAAGATCCACCTCCTTCTGTTTGCTTTAAATCTGCCACCTGCTAGTTTCACTTGATGCTCTCCAGTTCTTATATTAGAAAAGAAAGCAAATAATCCCTGCCTGCTCTTCTACTCATGATTGTGTATTCTCTCCTGTCTGATCATTTTCTGCTGGTTATGGCTTCTCCATCCTAAATAATCCTGGTCACTCGAATCCTTAAATCACTTTAACATCGAGGTTGCTCCATATTTTTAGTTATCTTTGTTGCTCTTCTCTGGATCTTTGCCATTTCTGTTACACATGGGCCAGAGCCACCGGAGGCAGGCACGGTGCAGCCCTCCCCACGCTCTCCATCGCGCTCCATCCTGGCACGTTCCACCAGCTTTGCAACAGTTTCCAAGCACCAAACCAATCCTTCCACGGAGTTATTACGACTGCAAGATCTTATTTCTGAGTGGGAACAAGTTGGTTAGAAATTTCTGGCTTTCAATCACTTTACTGTTCTCTAATCACACCTGGCATAGTAACCGTCTCCATCCTGGTCAGAGAGTCATTAATACCATCTTAATACTACCATTTTCCTAGTTAGACGTTAAGTCTATAAAAATTTGGCTTTAGTTGCTGGAGTTAGCTGATTTGACCCCTTCTTTTGGCACGGAGTGTATAGCCCCTTCCCCTCCAGCCACAGCCTAGTCTGACCCTCCTATACAAGCCGTGTCCTGTCACCCTGTCCTGCTGATTATTTCCTCTCCCCGCGCATCTATTCAGTCAACATGCCAATTCAAAGCCAGGCGTCCCAGGTCCCTCATCCTCATTCCACTGTGGCTTCATGGAAATCAGTCCTTCTGGTCTCTTCTCTTCTGGAAGTATCTGGGAGTATCTGCCATGTGAGTATGACCCTTCCTTGCTGCTCCCTTCGCAGCTGCCCCGGGGACCTGTGTCCCTCCCCATCGGCGTGGACCTCTCCATCCTGCTGTGAGTGTTTCTGGAGAAGTTTTGGAGGAGATGCTTGATTTTACTGTCCTGTCTGGCACCCTACATCTTGCTTCCAAACCCTCTCCTTTGCCCTTTCCTACTCCACTGGTGCACACGTGGACTATAGCCACCTGCTAGGCCCCAGCGTTTTTTGGGAGGTGGTGGATTCCTGACATCCATGGGTCCTTTCCAGCCTAAATTATTCTGTGATTATGTTCTCCACCGTGCAAGGAGAGCACTTTCTAAAACAGGAGGACTCGTCACCCACAAGGGCAGACTCCCCACCCTGTCACTAGCTTGGTGTCTTCTGCATGTGCAGAGCTGCCACTGCAGAGGGTCCTCACAGCACCCGCACCTGGGGAACACCTCCCTCTCTGTTTGCTGTCCCACTGGAGAGCAGAGCGCTCCTTAACCGTCCCCCTGTGCCAGTCCTGGCACGTTCCACCAGCTTTGCCCCCCCTGCACAACCCCCTGTGTCCCAGCATGCCTCCCGCTGCTGATGGCTGTGCATCATATATCCGCACACATAGCTATACCGCTTGCTTACCTGAATATATACGTATGTGCATACATATAGCATACATATAAATATGCGTGCATGTGAGAAAGATGTGTACACCCCCCTCCCCCTCCATATATGACCTTTTGTAATGACTGCATTTCATATCTCCCCCAGTGCTTGGGGCCTTTCCTTCATTATCTTTGGGTAAGGCTAGGAATGACGTATTGCAACCTCTCCTCACTCAATTTTCTATGCTGTAGTTTGCATCGGGATTATCTGAATTCTGCAGAATACCCTTGGTCTCTACATAGACTCCATGACCAACGGCAGTTTGCAAAATCTGTTGAAATCCAAGAGCTCTCTCTTGAAGTAACCCAGCTGCCTTAGGCTCGCTGGGTTCAAAGGACCTGGTCTGAAATTGTCCCCGTTGTAGGACTGTGACATAGTCCTTTTTTAAAGGCACTGACAGTCCCAGCATGCGTGTGTACCAGACCGAGACCACTACTCCCACCCCAGCGGAGGGGGAAGAGAAGCAGGGAGGGATGCCGCCGGTGCTGGAGGAGCCGAGCTGCCGCGATTCCCCGCGGTCTGGGGGAAAATCTGCTGTGAGCCATGGGCTTGTGCATCCCAGGGGAGCGTCCCCTCGCTCCTTGCTGTCCGGAGCCGTCCCGGGGCTGGCGGCTCCGGCTCTCGGGCCAGCCCTGCGTGAGGCTGACCCACACCCCCGCGCCTTATTAGGGCTGGGCGTCGGAGTTATTTCAGTCACAAGTCAAGCTACGAATAAAATGCCAGATTTCCACACGCAAGCCAGACCTCGAATTAAAAACATTTAAAGACGCTGCAGGAGCCGACGGTCCTATAGCAACACCCGAGAACCTTTAGTCCTGAAATCACCCACCACCGAAACGATCGGCCGCTTTTTCCCCGGCAGGAACGGGGCGCGGGGGTCCGGGGAGGAGGGGGCTCACGGGGACAACCGGCTGCCGGGGTCGGGGGGGCGGGGGGGAGCGCCGCGCCGTGCCGTGCCGCGCCGCGCCGTGCCGCGGCGATGACGGGCGCAGCGCGCTTCCGCGCCCGCCGCCGCAGCCCTGCCCCCGCCGCCTGCGCGGCCGGCCCGGCCCGGCGGAGAGGCGGGGGGATTTCCAAGCGCCGGCGGCCTCGCCGCTTCCTTTCCTTGTTTTGCTTTCGATCTGGACCTTTCTGCGCCCGGGCGGAGGCAGTTAACTTTTAGTTTTGCTCCCGCGATTATTCAGCGCCTGTTTTCATTTCCATTTCGCGTCCCCTGGCAACGGCGGTAACCTTGAGGAATTATATAAGGGCCGCGAAAACGGGCCGGCAAGGTAATTTTTAATTTTTTCTATTTTTAAAAATTTTTTAAATTTTTAAAATATTTTTTTTTCCGCATTGCTGCTGTTTTCGCGTGCAGGGCGACGGGGCTCCCGGGGAGATGGGCATCGGTTTAAAAACAAAAGGTCGGGCTGCAGCGGCCGGGGCCGAGCCCCGTTCCGCCGTTGCATTTGGGAAGGGGCGGAGGGGGGGAGAGGGCGGCGGGTTGCGGCGGAGATGGGCTGGGGGGGTGCCCGCCGCCTCCCGGGTGGGGAGCTCCGGCGCGCAGACAAAGGCGGGGGCGTTGGATCTGGAGGGCCAGGGCGCGGCGCGGGCCGGGCCGGGGGCCCCGCACTTGTTGCGAGCCTGGGGGTGCCGGTAGCCCCGGTAAGGAACGGGGGAGCGGCGGTGGCGCGGCGCGGGCGGGCGGAGGGGCTGAGGGCGGGGGTCGCGCTGTGAGGGGGGGGCGCTGCCCCCGCGGGTGCGTGGGGCCGCGCGAGGCGGGGGAGGGGCGGGCGCGGAGGGGGGCGGGGCCTCGATTGCCCCGCCCCGCCCCGCGGAGGGTCCGTTACACAAGCGGCGGGGCGGTGCCTTCGCGCCTCGCCCGCCGCGGCCTCCGCCTCTCCCCGTCCCCGTCTTCAGCGGGTTGAGGCCCCCGATGGCGGGTGAGGCGGGCGGGGTGGGCTCCTGCCCCTCTTGAGGGGATGGCACCAGCGGTGCAGAGGGAGGAGGGGTTGGCGCGACAAGATGGAGCGGGGCCTGAGGGGCCGTTAGGCCGCCGCGGCTGGGTTCTGTGGGACCAGCGGAAGGAGGAAGTCCTGTGAAGTGCTGCACAGGGCAGGCCGCTGATGGGCGGCGGTGTTTCCTCGCTCCTGTGCAGCAGGCCTTTCCGCCTCTGTATCTTAAAGGAAACACACCTCGGGAAAACGAGCGTTTCTGGGTTCCCCCCCCCCACTATATGATCTGAATGAATCCAGCCTTAACAAGTGCATCATTCGCACACCTAGCAGCCTTGAACCGCGCTCTCCCTTCTGTTTTTTTCAGGGATAGCCTCTTTTCTTGTGGGTGCCGGCAGCACTGCTGCGTCGTGGCTCGTTGCGTGGCGGTTTGTGGAGCACTGTCCTGCTCCACGCCAGCAAGTGGAGGGCCCAGCCCTGGACATCTTCCCCCGGAGAAAATTTATGAGCAGGGGTTTTGTTTGCGTGTAGCGTGGAGGGTCAAATTCCAAGCGTCTCGCAGCATCTGGGGTCAAAGTTGCAAGCGCTTGAATAATTGGATCCCGCAGCCCAGGTTCCTAGAGGTTTTAGGTCTTTAACATTTTGATTACTGTGAGCACCTAAACAGCAGAGTATTTGAGGCTTATTTATATAGACACAGAGCTCAGATAAAGGAATTTCAGAGTGCAGAACTTTGCTCCCACTTAGTGTATGGTTGTAAGTTATAGCCCAGCTTACCGTGCTAAAATCTTGCAGACAGCACTCTCTTGAACATAGGAGCAGTTGTAAACTACAGCCTCAGTTTGTGGAGATGAAATACTGCATGTTTAAGTTTATAGTTATTTTATTTAAGTCTTAATGGGTTTGAATATAATAACCTTTGCAGAATGTCTGCGTCAGTACCATAAAAAGAGTTGAGTGGAGCAGCAACATTTAAATTCACCCTAATAGGGAAATGGTGACATAATTATAAAAGTAGCAGAATTGATTTGTGAGGCAGATGGTTTCTGTCTGAATCGCAATCTTTCCGTGCCACCAGCCCCTGCAGAGACATCACTGCCCTTTTCTGGCCCCTGTTGGTAATGTCCCACAGGGGAGTTACTTCACGTGCCCCTTGTATGCAGTGGTTCCTTTTCACTGGTAAATGGTGGTGGAAGGTCTGAGAGCACCAACTCCTTTGACATGCTATTGCTTTGTCACAGTCGTATGCCACATTGCAGTTCTTCAGCTAGGTACAGGCACGGCGAGGTGTCAGTCCGCTGACACTGGTGGTATCTGTCTGAGGCTGGGGGTGCCAGCTGGTTGGCAGAGGTAGTTAGAGCAGTCAGCCATTATATTTGACCTATATATCTTTGTGGTGCCACTTGGTTACTTGCTGACTACAAAAGTGGCAGATTTCAGAAGATGTCAGGTCAGTCTCTTGAGCTGTTCATCACAGGCCACCTTACATGGGAAGGGGTAGCTAAGAGGTTGGAGAAGTAACATACAGGCTGTTAGGAAGGGGGGTTAAAGACCCCAGTCTCCATTGCATGGAGGTCTTTACTCTGATATGTGGGACCAGGTGGAGTTAGAGAGAGGCAGAGTCTTAATCCACAGTTGAGAAAATGATGCAGAAAAAAGGAGCTAAGATTCAAGAGGAACTGGAAATATTTTTGGAATAGAAAGAGTCTACACCAGAAAAATGAACTTTATGTAAATAAGTTTGCAGCCAGGCTATGTATGCCTTAAATTAAAACATATTTATTTAGCGATATATATAAAATTATAAGTTTTAAAATAAAACAGTGGGGAAGAGCTGACAGGTGAAAAAGAATGTAAAGTTTGCCATGACACATGCTCTCTTGGAGAGGATCATCATCCCCATAGTGTTAAAACTGGTATTAAACCATGTCTATGATATAATACTTGGAGTATCAGACACTTTGTGGAAACTCAGATATGGTGGTGACAGACAACAGATGGCATAGAGAGGAGAGAGTAGCTTGCATGTGTATGAAGTGGGATACTTTTCGGTAAAGAGCAAATAACTGTTTCAAGAAGTAACACGGTATCTCATGAATTGTTCCAGGCCTAAATAGGAAGAGTAGAGATTAGGGCTATGTGACTGTCTTGCCCAACCAAGATGTTGACAGCGACTGTCATATATTAAGGGAGGGTAGAGAAGCTGCAAAAGTAGGAAATATGATGATAATGGGAGGCTTCAGTTGCCCCCACTTAGATTATGTCATGCTCCAACATGAAATTTGCCTGAGTACTAACTTTTTAGATGCCAAAACCCCCTGCTTTGTAGGTGTAGCTTGTAAGGGTGCTCTGTAGGTAGCAACTCTGGACAAGGTCCTGGCCAGCAAGAATTAAGTTCAGAATTTTACGTTAAAAATGCCAGTCAGCTATGTTGTGACAGTGATCATAATGTACTTAGACTCAGTGTTGCTTCAGGAGCAGTAAAGCCAAGGGTTGTTGTGGCAGCGTTTAATTTTCCGAAGTAAATCTTCATAAAACAAGGAAAACAATGAGTAAAATGGTGAGAGGCAGCCAAAAGTGAAAAATACCTGCAGGTGGCCTGTAATTCTTCAAAGACACTGGAGTAAAGGCTCAAAGCAATTACATGGCGTCTGTCAGAAATACCAAAAAAGTTGAGCAGGCTGACAAGCAAAGTAAAGGAGCTCAGTAGAAGTAAAAAGACATCTTTCAAAAAGTTAAAGCTTTGTCTCCAAATGGGAAAGGTGGAAAAGAACAGAAAAACTGAGTTAAATACAATAAGGTATGCCAAAAAGAGTCATGGAACAAGTTGCTAAAGGCATGAAAACAAATAGTAAATCCTCTTTGAAATGCATCAAAAGCAGGAAGCCTGCTGATAAGTGATCCATGTGTAGAAGGAGTGCCCAAGGAAGATAAAGTCATAGCAGAAGAGTGAAACAAATTCTTTGAGCCTTTCTTCACTGAGGAAGAGTTTAAGGACATTCCCTTGCTAGCAGCTTTTTCTTTCTTTAAGGAGTAAGCACATTGGAGGATTTCTCTCAAGTTGAAATGTCTGTAAGAGAGGATATCGGAATGAACCGTTGAGGAGAAGGATGAAGTAGATGTCAGGAGGTGCTACTTGTTCATGAGTTTTGAAGGAACTTAAAATATGAAATTGCTGATACATTGCCTGTTGTGTGTAACTTGTTGCGTAGGCCTGCCTTGGTGCTCTAGGAATAGAAGGTGACAAATGAGCTGTCAGTTTTTCAAGGTTTCTGGGGAGACTGAGAACTCCAGGGTGGTAATTTTTGTTTGCTTGTTTGCCAGGGATTAGTGAACACGGGTATAAACGTGATATGTTGACAAAGAATAGGCCTGTCTTTTGTTGAGGAGGAGTTGTACATCACGAGTCTTCTGGAGTTCTCTAAAGGCATTGCTGAGCTGTTGTGGAGGTCTGGTTGATACAGTCATTCTTAAAGCAGAGTCAGTTTCAAAGTGGGATCAGATTGCTCCGGGTCATATGGTCATGGTCAGTTTGTTCAGTGAAAGGAGGTTGCCAGTTGTCCCCCTCAGAGTCTGCCCAGGGTCTATGCCATTCAACGGATGCAGGAAGGGATAGGTGGTGATGTGGCAAGTTTGCTGGTTGTATTAACTCATTCCGAGCAGTACAGTCCTGAAGGCTGAACCGCAAAGACTGCGGAAGGATCTCATATTGAAAGTCCAGATGTAAATTTGCAAATGAAATTCAGTACAGGCCAATGTAAGTGTAATGCACATGGAAGGGAATGCAAGCTTAACTTTCTGTACACAAGGCTGAAGTCTGAACTGACTTTTTACTCGGGTAAACATCATACAACACAGATAATCCTATGAAAAGATAAGCTCTGTGCCTGGAAGTGGCTAAGAAAGGAGAGGGCAGTTAGGAATTATTAGGAAGGAGTAAAAAAAGAAATAGAAAACACTTGTCATGCCACTATAAATCTATATTGCTCCCCTATCCTGAATAGTGTTAACAATTTTTGTTCCCCCATCTCAAAAAGAATGTAGTGAAAGTTGATGAGGTACAGAGAAGGGCATCAGACAATCAAGGGAATGAAACAGCTTTTGTGAAAGGGTAAGTAGCTTGGAAAAGAAGTGACTGAAGAGGATGTGGGGATGTTCTTTAAGATCATTACTGTCATGAAGAAAGTGAATAGGTAAACAGTATAGATAAATGCGATCCAAATAAAACAGTTGGGAGGCAGCTTCAAAACAACAGGAGGTGTTTGTCCTGCAATATATAAATTGTGGTGCTCATGGCCACTGCATGTATGTCAGGGGTTTATGTTAGTGATTAGGCAGTCTGTGGGAGAGAAACTTGCTGTGCAACTTAGCAGTCAGAACAGTTCAATATCAAATTTTGGGCACTGACTGCCCACAGAGAATTACTGCAGATGCTGATCCAGAATTATTTCTGAAAACTGCAAACAGAAACCTCCTCCACTGAGAAGCATAAACTATGGTCCATTTGCAGGTGTCGTGGTTTAACCTCAGTTGGCAACTAAGCACCACACAGCCGCTCGCTCACTCCTCCCTGGTGGGATGGGGGAGAGAATCGGAAAAAAAAGATAAAACCCGTAAGTTGAGATAAAGATGGTTTAACAGAACAGCAAAGGACAAGAAAATAATAATAATGATGATAAAAGAATATACAAAACAAGTGATGCACAGTGCAATTGCTCACCACCCACTGGCTGACACCCAGCCTGTCCCCAGGCAGCAGTCGCTGCCCCTGGCCAGATCCCCCCAGTTTATATACTGAGCATGATGTCATATGGTATGGAATATCACTTTGGTCAGCTTGGGTCAGCTGTCCTGGCTGTGCCCCCTCCCAGCTTCTTGTGCATCTCCAGCTTTCTTAGTCAATAGAGCTTGAGAAGCTGAAAAGTGCTTGACTTAGTGTAAGCGCTAAGTCAAGCACACAACTGAAACATCAGTGTGTTATGAACATTATTCTCATCCTAAATCCAAAACTATACCAGCTACTAGGAAGAAAATCAACTCTATCCCAGCTGAAACCAGGACAGCATGTAACACAGAGAAGCAAGACCATATATTGCCCTTTGTTACGTGAATCTTGTGGCGTAAGGTCTTATGAAACTTCCAGCAAAAAAAATGTTCTATGATGATCCTGTTCAGTCTGTGCTTGTTACCCCTGGACTTGTTAACCTGACACAAGTTACAGTCAGGTTAAGTGCATCCTGTATGCATTTAACATTGCATAGGAGTGGTACCCCAGGAAAATTCCTCTGATGTTTGCAGGATTAGAACCTCAACTTTTACTTTGTGGATCTTATATTGAAAGGTGTGGTCCATTTGTAGTAAAGAAGTAAAACTAATCATGTGTTACTCTTACTTATTACTTATCTCTGTGACTCGTTTGTAAAGATTGCCCTTTTGAAACACATTCTTCAAAGGCCTACAATGATTGTAATATTGGGGGCATAAACCATAAGGTAGTGTTTACAGAAGTTTTATTATAGCTTATGGTGCTATAAACTGTGATTAGTGTAAAACATTTTCTGGTTTGTCCTTTGAGATCACAAGTGCAAAAGCAAAATGACAAATAAGCAAGCCAAAAAGATTCTGGGTACAGTGAATGAGAGGAACAGACTTATTAAGTTGCATATTCCTCATGTATGAGTAACATTATGGAAAAAATAATTCAGTGTAATTAAATAATTTCCCCTTCTTTTTTTCAGAAGTTTTGTTGTAACTCTATGAAGCTTCTTCCTTGTATTGACTATGTGTGAACTCTTGTGTTAAGATTAAAATAGATTAAAATAGCCAGTAAGAAAAAGTGGAATCAGCAATTAACAGTTATTAACAGTTGGTGGAAGGGAATGTTAACAGTTAAGAGTTTAATGTCTGCATATATATATATATGCACACATACATATCTACATATGTATAAAAATATAAAATTAGGTGTTTTGTATATAGCATAATTAAGACATTGTACAGCACACATTTCTTATTGATAGACTGTAAAACAGTTTTAAAACTTGCTTTTCCAGTTAGTGCCAGATACGTGTTCAATTTCTTGGAAGTTGATGAAAAATTACTGTTTTTTTGAATGAGCTAGGGAGAAAAGAAAGTAAGTGGTAAGCAGTAAAGTAATGTTTGGTTTCTTAATGTGTAATATACTGCAAGCCTGGCTTTGTGTATATTGGAAATCTTCTGACCCCTTTGCTTGGGGGCAGGTTGCAACAAATGTACAGCAGTCTTCAGTACAAGGCAGAGTTTTGTCTTGTTGCAGCTTGGACACAGGCATCCAGGAGCAAATCCTGCGTGTGGCATGTTGTTTCACCCAAGGTACAGAACTAAATTCTAACTTTAAATTATTTTAACATTCAATTGCTATATAGGTTGCTAGCTTTCAAAGTGAGCTTGGAAGTAATAATTTCAATATTCTTCTCCCTTAAAGAGTAGAGCAGATTATGGTTTGATAGTTTTTCAGCTAACCTTTACAGGTTTGGTTTGTAGCTCCCAGCATATCTGGTGTTAGGAATGGAGTTAAGCTGTGGCAAAAGCAAAAGTATTTACATTTGTCCTTCAGTTTGAACTGCATGTGACAGTGGATGTTGTCTAACCATTTCCCTTTTGCTGTAAAATTATTTTAAGTACTTTTTAATTTAAAGACTTACATGCTTAATATTGATATAGCACAAAAGAAGGAAGTATTGCTTATGGTTTGTTTTAAGAAAGTCTGAAAGTGTGGTTAAGTTCTGCTTTTTGATGTGTACAGAGGGATATATGTGACTTGAGGGGCTTGATGAATGCATGGAAGACAAAGTCTGTACTGTCATGCTTCTATTGGTATTGGACATTGCTCGACAGCGTTACAGGCAAACCTTTTAGAGCTTTATCTAAGCAAGATAATTCCTTAATTCTTTCATAAGTTCAAGTAGCAGTAAGTTTAGGTCTTCATGTGCATTTCATGCATATATATAACGGGCATTTGGTGCGTGATGTGGGCTTTTGTCCATTTGGTGCACTGACTGTTCTTTTAAGGTGTTTTGTTGAAGCGTGTAAATGTGCTTTATATGCAACTGAGAGATGAATCCAGTGGAAAATACTAAACTACTGAATTTAATTGGATGTGGCGTATAAATTTGTAAAATCAAAATCAAACAATCCCCCCACCAAAAGCATTCCAAAATTGTGACAGCATCTTATAAAGTTTATCTAAAACAAAAATAATTCCACAGTAGGAAAAAAGGTGGGGTAGGAGACAAATATTTTAAAATTACTGAAAGCTTTCCTGCAGGATCTCAAATCCCAACAGTGTTACATGAAAAAGATGAAAGCAAAACTTGAGGATAAAATTGAAACCAAATATAAACAAAAGTGAAACCGAGTCCGTTGGTTTTCATTTCCCAGTTGGCAAAAATGAAAGAATAAACACAGAGCAAAGAAGCATGATAGCTGAACTTGAAAAATTATTTCAATTTTATTATTTATTTCATCTGTTGGTAAATTTGACTTCTGCATGACAGCACTCCTTTAGCAGACTACACAGTAGGAAGTAGGAGTTCCTCTCCCTGGTTTATCCAGGTACCACTTTTCCCACCCAGTGGTCTGGGCGATGGCCCCGCAGTACAGGAAGAGGTGTCTTCTTCAGTGACGGAAGTAACGTTTTGAAATGCTGTAGCAAATGTGTACAGAAAGTACAGTGGAGGTGATGACATCCAGTATGGTGAAAGCGAGTCATTCAGCTGGTAGGTGCGCTTGAAATTTATTCATGTTGAGATGTGAATTGCTAATAGGATCAGGTATAAAATATGTAGTGGGGTTTTTTTGGCCCCCACCTTTGGGATCGTCCACTTAGATCTGGGTCAGATCAACAATAATCAAAAGATGCTATCTGATATCAGCTTTGCTGATGACATGAAATGACTATGAGTGGTTTCACTCCATTTCCACAGATCAGTCAGCAGCTAGAAGGTCCTTTTTAACCTTGAGAACTAGCTGGTGAATTAGTCAAAGGATGTCCAAACATTGGGTGGCTGTGGAAGCTCGAATGAATATCCTTCTCACACGTAGAGACGCATGCTCCTGGGCTATATCAACAAAAAGGTTGGGTGTTGAGGAGAAGCTTGGACAATCGCTGCTCTGCTGAAGCTGTACTAGGGTGAAACGAAAGACTTTAATTCCAGAGGTCTGATTCTCACACATTTGCAAACACTGCATTCGAGCATATCAAAACTAAATTCTTTGGATGCCAAACCCGTTCTGGAGATTTGAGATTGATGAGGGAAGCTGATGAAGACTAGCTTTGTTTAGTTCAATAATATTTATTTGGCTTAGATGAGAAATGAAGATGAGTTCAGTGGTCTCACTCTCGCTCAGTAGTATTTTAGGAAGCTTCCAAGATAGAAATAGCTGCTGCAGATCAGAAATTGAGGCTGTCTCATTGCTGTTGGTCTGTGGTCAACACAAAAAGTTTAAATTAAGAGCACATTTTGTAACTGTTCCTATTAACTACTCATATCTCAGCATGAAAATGAGTTAAGAAGTTCCTGTATGTCCTGTGGCAGTGGAAAGAGTAGCATTTTTGTAAAAAGGAGAATTACATCATACCATTTCAACAAGGGTCAGTATTAAGCATTTAATACTTAGCACTCTTTAAGTGCAAGCATTTAAAGTGTATGTACAAAAGAAAGACATATCTCTCTTAAATTCTACAGTGTCAAGCAATATCTCTGTAATAACTAATTGAAATTTTTTTTTATGCTCAACACATCTGCTTCTTTCATGGTGCTATTTTTGTAACTGTAAATAAGTGCATGTGACAGACATGTTTCCAGCTCGCAGTGTGGATGATTCAGGCTCCCCGCCCCCAAGTCTGTGCCTGCTGTGGTCTGTCTGTAAAGCAAGCATCTAAGTAAGCGAGAGAGTGTTTTTTACCAATCTGAAATAGCATGTACTTTTCTTTAATACCTTCTCTTGGAAGTAAAGGACAAACTGCTTGCTTGAAAGGGCTGGTTTGGGTGCTCGCTATGAGGTTAAGCAGAGGTAGTTCATGTCTTTTGAGCTTGGTTCTGGGTGCTGTGCTAGCGATTAGAAGTTCGGGTAGCAAAAGTGTAGGTGTGGGTTAGCTATTAACTTCAGTGGTAGAAACTGCCGTTGCCCAGACAATAAAATGAAAGCTTTAAGCAAATATTAAATCGCACTTTAGTGTAGTGTGCAAATAGTTTTTGCTGTGTGTTGCAGAACAGTATGTTATACAAACAAAGGTAGCTGTGAGAAACAAGCCCAATCCAAAGCAAGGTGGATTACATCAGGTGCAGGTCATGGCTGGTGAATGTGAAAACTCTTCCTTGAGCACATTTCTCAGTGTTAGCTATCTGGAATAATTTTTCTGCCTCTCTGGGTGCCTCTAAAATGTCATTGTCTTCTCTGCAATCCTGCCTGAGCCTTAAGCCACCAGTGTGGGAACACTGAGATTAAGGACTTTTGTTTTACGATGGCTGCTTTTCTTATATATAGCACCCTATAAAGCACTGACCCTGTACTTAGGCAGAAGAATGCTAGGCAGCACACAGAGATGAAGTCTGCCCAGGCTTTAAAAAGTATTTTTACAATTTAAGATCCTGATCTTGCAGATACTTTCATGTGTGATTTTCCACTGCTTTCAGAGGGACACATGTAGGAAACATGTTGTGCTTGTTAAAAGTTTTAGGAATGTCTTCTGTAAACCTAGTCACAGAGCACATAAGGGTGTATTAGTCTAACAGAGCCATGGAGAGACTTAAAAAAATGCTGTTGAGTTGCATCAGTGTGATAAAAGAAGTGATTCTTGATAATTGTTTGAGCCTTAATAGCCTTCTAGTTTTCACCAGGCTGGAAAATTCTTTATGAGTCAGGTGTCAAATGCTGAGTTTTCCTGACAGCTTTCAAGAACACAGAGGGTTTGGCTTCCGTGGATACTGACTGACACAGCTAAGTAGCAGCAGCTATTACGTGTGGGTATTTGGGAGTGGATTTCTGTGTGAGCACTTAACTCCGGAATAAAATTGATTTATTGGGGGATAACTGCTCCCCAATGCAAGGAATTAATTATTCCCTGACAACCATGCCAGCAATTTTCTTGTTGTAAACAAGCCCTTTCCAAGGTTGTCTGAGAGAAGTACAGCTCTACTACTGAAAAGTCACCGTCTCTCTTCTCGGCAGCTTTTTGGGGAAAAATAGACATCCCAAATACTGAAGACAAATTTTGATCAATCATCAGATGTAACACAAAGCTTAAGAAGGAAATAAATCAGGTAAAAGTTATGGCTGCTTTTGAGGCTCCTGGGGGAGGTGGAAGGGGGAGAGTTTTCTGTAATCACATGCTGTTGACTATCACTTGCATAGACCCATTGTCATCCTGATGCCACCAGAATCTGACATCTCCATCTTCACTCCAGGCAAGACCTGGGAAACAAATGAAAGAAACCCCCAGGAAACAAAGTATTCCTTTAAAGCTGAAGGTAAAAACAATAATTTTGTATTGTCACCAGACTTGCAGACGTTGATGTGTGTGCAGATGATTGCTGTGGCAAGGATACTGTGGAGATGATCTTTAACAATCTATTTGTTAGAAGCCTGGGCCAAGTTCCCAGCCGATGTAAGTCACTGCGATGCCAGAGAAGTGAATGGGCTCATCCACAGACATTGTGTTGTTCAAGTGTCATGATAATGTTCAACATAGGAGCCAGTGCAAGGGAAATTTTATTGTAGGTATTGAGAGGCTGAAGCGTTGTTTAATTACAGCTAAGTTCAGAAGCAAAAAAACAGCCTTCTGGTTCTGTTGTATTAAAATAAGATGGCTTTTCTTCAGTGCGGTACTAGTCTGCAAATCTGAGGGCTACCTTTAATGATGCTTGAGATCACTGCAGAATAACAACTCATGTCTTTGCTGCTGAGGGAGAATAAGCTTTGCATGGAAACCAAAGGAAAGAGTCTGTTTTGATGTGTAATGTCTGAATCCCAGCCAGGGCATGTTAACACCCTTTGGGTGGAACAGAAATGCTATAGGGCTGATGAAACACACTCTATATACAGTATGAGTTCCCATTGTGTGTTTTTCTGGGCATGTTTATCATGCAGTCTGTAATGCTGATTTCAATACAAATTTGAGGTATTTACTGCCTTTGTTTTGTTTGAGTTTTTATTTTTTTTGCAGGGAATGTTGGGTTGGTTGGGGTGGTTTTTGCCCTCTGTCCCTTGAGGACACAAGGGCTTTTCTCCCTCCTACTTTTATGTGTCTTTCTTGGGTACAGCAGCACAAGAGGGGGGCGTGCTGAATGCTTCCCTCCTCCTTCATCTGCTTTGCACCTCCTTACAGCCTGAGGTGGGCACAACCTGGCCCCTACGATGCAGGGGCTTGGGAAGTTGGGTAGCTGTTGCTAGCTTGAATCCATCGTGCAGCAGCCTGGGTTCCCAGGTGTTTCACCACCCCACAGAGCCTTCCCCTTACCAGGCACGGTCCTGTTGTAGCCCTGCCACGTTTGGTTTGGGAGCCTAGGGAAGCAGGTGAAATATTGCTTGTTGCTTGCCCATGCAGATTCTTCCTAATGGCCAAGCTGTGCCTTATGCCAGTCTGCCCAGGACTTGTGCCCTCCCACTGTGCTTACTCTCCAATTCTTGGCTTTCCAACCTGTTTTGATGGAGTCTCCTCCTTCCTGCAGGCACCTGAGCAAATAAGATACCACCTTTCCTGCCTGTGGTGAATTATTTTTCTTGGTGATGGACAGGAAGGATGTAGCATGCTTAACAGCATCTTTGCTGCTACCACCAAAATGTTAGGAAGGAGCAGGAAAAATACTGCCATAGCTACAGTGTGGATCAGCAGTATAGCCAACAGGGGAGCTGGGTCTGCGAAGCAGTTGGCCATGGGGTATGCTTTAAGGGAGCACAAGGCAAGGGGTGCTTAGTGATAAGCAAATCTGCCAGTGGAGTTGTGATGTTTCCCTCATCCCTCCCTATTCAACAGGGCATCACTGACAGATCATTCCTAGGGAACGAAAGAGGCACTGTAAATACATGCAGTTAAAAGACCAGAGAGGGTAGGTTTTGCTGTCTGAATCCAGAAAGTCTTTTATAGGGTTTTATGTGTTTTCTTGCTTCATATCTCTGTTTTTCAACACCAAGAACTTCAGGATTTTAGTTTGAACCCTTAACCCTTGCACCTCTGAGAATGGCAATGCCCACTTTTCCTCATTTACTGATGCTACTTTAATTACGTGTTTTGCTATTGGTTCCAAAAAAGATATGGATAATTTGCATAATTAGGGGTTGTCAGAAAGAAGGCATGTTGATTCTGCTTCTGCAGCATCAACGGCGAGATTCTCCCTTCTCGTGGCAGATGGGAAATGCACCGGGCAGACGTCTGTCTCCCCACGGACTGTGGGCAGGAGGATTTCAGGTGTCTGCAATCAGAGCAGTTGAGTAAAGTGCAGTTCAGGTGTCTGTGTTTCAGTGTCAATCTCACATTTCTGAAGGATTTCTGAGCAGGTGAGTCTAGCAGGTTTTCTTAGCCAGGAAAAGTCTGTGTCCCTCTGACTAGCTTGACTTCCAAGCAGGGCTTTGCTCAAAGTCCATATGGTTAAACATGTACTTTGAAATGGGCATCCACAGTGGAATAGTTGAAAAAGGTGGTCCTATACGCAAAATCCCATATGAAGGCAGAGTCCGAGCCGTGACCAAGGGACAGAATTTTGCTCCAAGTACTGTTCCTTAAAATAAGGTTGTGTTTCTTTGTATCCTGGAACAGGCTTGGCACAGGGACAAATGCAGAACCGAGTTCTCTGAATCCTAAAATTAGCGTATGGTCTCATTTCAGCATATCTGTTTGGTCACACAGGGTGATTGATGCTTTTCTGAACAGCATCAGCATTAGCAAACAAAGGGAATGCTTTGAAAGATTATCAGCAAAGAACAAGATAACTTTAAACAAAAAATGTCAGTTCTGTATTTGCAGAGAAAAGAGAAATAGATACCATGCAATATTCTGCACAAGTCCTCTGGGGGAACAGATGTTTTTTCACAGCTCTGGAGGAAGGCTGTGACCTACTTAACAAATGTACCTCAAAGTATCTTATCCCACCTTACCTTCTCAAAACCATTAATAACATTTCCATATACTGGCAAATATTTTAACTGGGTACTTTGTGATGGGGAAAGAAGAATTACTTTTTCAGATTTTTTTTTTTTTTACTACCATAGAATTATATTTTTAAAAAAGTATCTGCGATGTAGACATAGAGTAGCTTGTGTTTTTGGGATAACCTTTGTGCCTTTTCAGTTATCCAGGCACTGTCAGAGGGAGTGAAACTGAAGGGAAGAGAACATCTCGTACTGCTCAGATTTAATGCCTGCCATGCCGTTGCTTTCGCTTTCTGTCTACAGCTGCCGTAATTCTAGTCAGGAGCTCTTCATTCTCAAAGGTTACACTTTCTGTATGGCAGGAGTGTTATCTACCATCGGGGGAAAAAACAAAGTCAAACTTACTAGAACATTTTGGCAGAGAGTAGGGAGGACTATAAGCTCTTTATTGAACATTAAAGAGTGAAAATATTTATATGTATCTGTACATTGTAACCCAACCATCACTTCCATCTTTTCTAATGTCTCTTTAAAGGTGAGTAGCTCTTGAAAATAAGTAATATTTTTCTAATATCTCTTTAAAAATAAATGAGTGCTGTGAGTTTCCTTCTGAAGAGTCTTGCACAAAGAATCTTAGAAAAATACATCTTGCGAAGCAGTGTAGAGCTGAAATTCAGTATGGTTTATTGTGTCTTAAAGATGCTGTGGTGACAGCTACCTGCTCAATGCCCTTTGTGTGACTACTCGTAAAAACGTTGCTATACGTGTGCTTCCCTCTCTTACACTGTTGTGACTCTCTTCTATCAGCCATGTCTATCCTAGGAAGCTGGCTTGCATGCTTCACCCTGGGCATGCTAGTGTGATTTCCCTGTAGAAAGCTCATTTTCAAGTACAACGTGCAGTAGCAGGAATGGTGTTACTGACTGGCCTCCTCCCAGTCTCTGTGTTCCTAACTGGGTTATGCTGGCCTGGCTTCAGCAGATCCTGTGCTGTCTGCCCTCCGCAGCACTCTTGCTCCGAGTCATGTCTGCAGAATTAGGACAGTTTATAGCTTGTCGGGGGGTAGCCTCCACCATGTTTTTATGGTATCTAGTTGCAAAAAAAAAAGGCTGAACTGACTGCAGGACTAGCACGAATAGTACAGTAAATAAACCTTCGAAAAAGGTCAAAATAATCGCCCATAAACTGTGGCGTCAGCGCATCTGTGGGCCATGCTTCTTGCGTGGGGCTTGGTTCCTTACAGGCTCCCGGTGGCCTCCCCTTCCAGGAAAATGCCATTGAGTTGGGGTTAGTGTCTCACACACCTGTTCGGGAATCATTTTATTGATGTCTTAATGTCCGTTGATACATTTAAGCTCCCACCGTGGAAAAGGCAACTGCCCCTGACTACGGTCCCCTTTAAGAAAGAGGCGGGTGATAAAAATGGAGCAAAAAAAGGGAAATGATATTCACGGAGCTACCACCCTTAATACAGTTGTAGGAGGTATGGTTAAAAATTGTGGCTCTTGAAGGTTGTCTGTCTTGTTAAGAATGGCAAGTGTTCATAAAATGAGTTCCCGGCAGGTAGCCCTACTTCCATATCTAAAGGAGCTCCCCTTTTCTTGTACGGTAGAAAACTGCTTCCTTGGGTCCCATCTGCATTAGCAGTTGAGTGTGTTTCTTGGTGGTTATTCTTCCCTTCCCCCACCATGGAACAATGCTAAACCAGAAGAAAAAACAAACAATTATTTTCAACATAATGCCAGAAAGTTTGACTCCAACATGGGTCTCTGGGACCAAGCATTTTCCTGTGCTCTCCCCAAAGAGATGCTGGGGTTCAGTAGAGTCCAAGTTTGAAGCTGTGGTTTAAAAGTACAGAGGCTTCATTAGCGGTTTTGGATTAAGGGGTTCCTCCCTGTCCTCCCCAGCCACTCGTTCCTGCTCCCATGCCGGAGTGCCCTCCCCTCTCGGTTGTGCTGTCACGTGCATCTTTGAGCAGGATGAGAGCCATGATCCAGGTTCAAACAGACAAAAAAAGCCTTATGGAAAGAAGTGTTGCTTGTAAGCCTGCTAAGTTCCCTGGTCTTGTTCACAGAGCTGCCTATGCAAAGAGTAGCGTTAGCATGTCACAAAACTCGGATGGGACCGAAGGGTGGGGGTGATGGAGTGAGAAATGCTCCTTTGCCACTAGTGGAGCTGGAGCTGCTCCTTCCCCCTGCAGCGCCAGCTGGCTCTTCTCTCCCCTGCCAGCCCGGCCATCTCCAGCCGTGGTCTCTCTGAGGTGGAGGAAGATGGTGCCAAGTGACCCAAGGCAGGCATTAAGCCATTTTTCCCCCAGTTAACCCAAGTGCGAAGGTTCGGGCTGGCAAAGGTAACTAGGCTTCTGGAGAGGTTTGCTTAGGGCAGTGAATGGATGCCCACTGCTCAGGAGCTCATGGTGGTGGTGAAGCCAGTGGGAACTGGATGCCTTGGCAGCTCTGAAAATACTGGTAGGAGTCCACTTGTCCCGATACAAAAAATACAGACACCTGCACATAGCTTCTTCTTTGTGTAAGTTTGCAGGGGAAGTGCAATGTTAACGTTGACCAGGAATGGGAGATAGGTGCATAGGTGCTCCTGGTTTTACAGCCTGCTTCAGATTATAAATGTTGATGTTTCATTCTCCTTACAAGGACTGACTGTTTCTGCTTTTTCATTTCTGCTGGGTACACTGGAGAGAGGCTGGAGCAAAGGAACTTGGCATGCCTGCTGTTTTGTATGGCTCACCTTAGTTTCTGGCTTTGTAGGTTTGCTTTATAATTAATGTATTCTGATGGAGGGTGAAGCTGGTTTGATGTTAGGTGATGACCCCTGAAACTTTACATGCCTTTGCTGCCTATTTTGGATAATTTCAAAGGTCTTTACAAATGTGAATGACTCTTAATGGAAGAAGGTGGTTGTCCCGCTGCTCACTGATGGATGGACTTCAGGTTCTCCTACCTGAAGCCATCAAAATAAGACTCCCAAGTGCACCCATTAACCCTGCTTAGGGACAGACAGAGGCTACTTTTAAGGCACTGCAGAAGTTGATGCTTCTTTTTGTACAAATAAATCATGTGTTTGACACCTTTGGAGGGGAGATGTGGCACCTTCATTTCCCACAGGCAATTACTCTGTGGAGTTGACTTGGTATTTTCATCACAAGGATGTTGTTGATGTGCTACTGCCAAAAAAACCCCTACATTTTAGCACCATCGTGGTTAGTGCTGTCCTGAGGCAGGCAGGTCTGGGAGTGTCTTCTGAAGACGTCAGGCTTTATATTCTGCAGCATGCGCTCTTAGAGAAGCATGGGGTCTGTTTTGATGAGCAGAAGCATGCTGTGCTTGCCCCCCTGTGAAAGACATTCCCCCAGAAGATGCCTACCGTTCCCTCCAGCAGGACATCACTGCAGGTTATTTTTAGCTGGCTTTGGTTTTACTTTCAGATGAACAGATCTTGGGAGCCACTCCTCTCTTCTCACAAGCCAAACCTCTTTTCTGATTACCTTGGATTAATTTGCCTTGGTGTGGGTGATGGATGTGAAGGTGTGTGCTGACAGCTGCAGGTGCTAGTCCCAGAGGAGTCCCAGGGTGCCGAAAAGGAGATGAGCACCAAGCACCGCAGTATCTGCAGGGGAGCAGCTGGGGAAGCCCCCGGGGATGTGGGAGGAAAGAGATGACTGGCTCAACAGTGCCGTTTTGGGCAAGACCGGCTTTCTTGGAGTAGCGATGTTGGCAGCTTTCTCATCTCCTGAAATGCGTTGCTTTTGCACAAAAGCAGCTTCTGTTTCTTCTGCTTTGCCTGTCCCAAGTGGGATTTGTTGCTGCTGCCTTCAAGATTACTTTTCTGCCTTCTAATTTGTTCATTCAAATGGGCTTGAAATTTGTCTTAGGGGCTCATTAGCCAGAAGACAAGACGAGTCCCACTGTTAAATGGGAGCACTCATATATTGAATGCTGAAGATGATGCATAGTGTTTCCAGGAATTGTCTCAAAGTGGATGCATAGTTAAAGATATGTTACGAAGAAATGCATCTAAGATGATCGTTGCATCTACTTGTTTCTTCCTTGACAGATTAATCGAAATTTGCTCGTGTTTTTAGTACATTGCCATTTGCATTTTTCAGCTTTGACCCAATGTGTAGGAGAAGATGGTACAGATCTCCCGTACCCACTCTGCAATCTGGATGGGAGTCATTGGTGCCAAGCGGAGGGGGCTGCAGCAGCATGGCTGGCTGCTCGCCACCACCCCGGGGGCCAAAAAAGCTGCACCCGCACTGCCCTCACCCAGAAAACAGCTTCCCTGTTGCACAGAGAGGGGATTTGCACAAGGGCTTGGCTGCTATCGGGTTCTGGGTTGGCTCTTTTTTCATGTTTGACGTGAACCTGAAAGGGAGCCTGAGCAGTTGCAACCATTTTCTGAGCTATTTTAGAAATTAGTAGTCACTGGAAACGGCTGTGGCTGAAGCGCGAGTGACCACACAGTAGTAAATGAAATGCCAATATGTTTGCTAAGAGATTAGTGTGAGCATGGCTGCTGGTAAATTCTCTGAACACATCAAAGAGCCTTATTGTTGCACTCTGGTTTTAATTCCTTATTAGTTTCAGGAAATACATATCCTCAGAGCAATGAGAGGAAACTTTGAACGTTTTTCTTCCTCTTGTGCTGGGTGTGGGCTTGGTACTGCCTAATTGTTAGTCTGTCTGATGCCTGTACTCCCATAGGAAGCAAGAACAAACCCATTTACATTTGTGTCATTGCTGTGTGCTTTCAAATACGTGGCCTACTCATTTTTTTCTTTCTTTCTTTTTTTTTTTTTAAGATCAAAGGTGACAAGAATAGCGGAGCAGAGAAGTTAAGAATGATGCAGAGAACACAGATGTGAAGAACAAAGGAGAGAGGAAGGAGCTGAGCCCGGTGCAGAGTGGGAGAGGGGAAGAAGAAGTCTAAATGCAAGTACTTGAACATAGAAATGATGGGTTGCAGGCTGCTTAACAGGAGTTTAACGTGGTGCTTTAATCTGCATCTAGTGCCGGTTGGCACTTTCAGAGCAGTGCCTGAGATAGGTTAATGTTTTTAAAATTTTCTGCCTCAGGTTCAAGACTTTGGACTCTTATGTCAATAATTTACAGCTCTAAACAGGGAAGTGGCATCAGGGTCACGTGTGTGTGTGAGAGAGAGAGAGAGGGAAAAAAAAGAAGTCAGTTTGAGTTTTAACTGAATAATGTAATGTGGTGTGGTGCAGCTGAGGGGGCTGTAAAGCACTCACTTCCTAGCTAAGCAGTATCAAAATGTAAAATAGCAGCTAAAAAATCAGTGACTGGGTTGATCAGAGAAAGCTGGAGGGAGAGGGTCACACTAGTCAACCAGAACCAAAGTTGTCTGATAAATTGCTGTGATGTAAAATGTATTTTTCATAATTTTAGTCAAGTTTATGGGACAGAAACAGCCATTTGAAAACATTCTTGTTAGCAGGTGCATCATTGTAGCTAGTACAGTGATGCCTCCTGCATGTGAATTTTTTGGTTACATCTTTTTTCTTGGCAAAAAAAGGTCTTGTGCAAATGCAGGTACGTGGGCCAAGAAAATGTCTCTTCAGGAGTCTAATTGTTTTTCTTTGTGGCCTCTGGTATCAGCACTGTATCAGCCTGTATCAGCCTGTATCAGCACACAAGCTTTTGCCAATATGAAGTGTCTTCTTCAGGTGAAGGTTTGCCTAATCCAGGTGTACCAAAGAGTGTTTTCTGCCATCGAGAATGCTTTCTCATCTCAGTGGCTCTTAGGGGAGGTTCCCGCACAGATCCAAAGTCACTATTATATTTATAATTGTTTGACACCTGCAAAGCTTTAATAAGTCTGTACTTTGCAGAGATGGGGGAGTTGCCTGGGAGTTCTGCCTGGAAAACAAGTAACCTTGTCCCTTGTTCCCTGCAGCTCCTTCCCGGGCTGGTGACAATGCCTGTTGAAAGGATGCGGATGCGCCCCTGGCTGGAAGAGCAAATCAACTCTAACACGATACCGGGGCTGAAATGGCTAAATAAGGTAAGGGGGGTGCTTGCACGCGTGTATGTACGTGTGCTGAAGAGGGACTTTACAGCAGTGCCTGAGGTTTGGATAGGTAAATCAGCTCATTCCTGGTTTTCAAAGGAGTGACATGGGGAGGAAGGGCAAAGCTGAATGCTTCCTGCTGAACCTGTTCCTCCGGCCTCGCCTGCCAGATCTGAGGCGCCCTGCTTTGGCCTGGTGAATGTGTGGCTCCTTTGAAAGCATTTTCCAACTCTTTGTTGTTGGAGCGAGTGTTTCTGGAGACTCCGCTAGGTTTTTTTTTTAAGCTGGGAACAGATTGCTCACCAAGTAGCGTCAGAGGGATGTGAACAAAATGCTCTCCTGAGGTGGAAGGCTATATTCTGTGTTAGACTCTGGGTTGAAGCAACAACCTCCTGTTTCAGAGTTGAGTGACTTCTCTGATACTTCTCAACCTGGGAGAAAATGGTGTAACTTTTCCCCTGCCAGAGCCAAACCTAATATTCCTGGTCCTGAGCTACTACTGAGAGTTCTAGACACTTTGAGAGCACAAGTGTGGGATCCAAAATGTCAGTGCCCAACTTGAGGGTTTTTTTAACTGGCTCGGTAAAACCAAGGAGTGTATTTGAGACTTTGAACAGTAATAAACCCTGGAAATATTGCATGCGTTCTGCAGTATGCAGAGAAGTAATTCACCACACTGAAAAACATGAAGCAATTTTGACTACAGAGGCTACTTTATTATCAAAACGTGTGGAAATGCACAAGGTCAGGTGCAGAAACACAGGAGCTTCCACTCTGCTTAAGACACTAACCCAGTTAATCTGGTATCCTCCCTATAGTAGTAGTAGTGGTGCTCAGGTGGTCATTTTTAGAGCTGAAGAATGGCAATTAAGATTACTACTTTTTATTTCAGCTTTCAAAGCTAGAAATGCTTGTGACTATAAAATTATCAGGAGCCCTTTAAATTTCAGCTACGAATTTTGTTTCTCAGGAACTTCCTGCATCAGTGACTCTCACATGCTGTGGCTGGGTAAATAAATATTGCTTTATCCATTCCCTAGTTAGCCGCCCTGTGAATTTGAGTAGGTCCTTGTTCTTGCATAATAGGGTCACAGCTGAAGTGGAGGAAGAGACCAATTTTCAGTGTTGTCTCTGTAATTTGAGTCCCACGTTCAGGTCCCTACAGATTCTTCTCCTTTGATGTCAGGTCTCTCCTGCTGACAGTCCATCTCTGCTGTCCTTTGCTGGGCATTCCTGCCCAATCCTGAAATAATTTCTCTGCACTTAGTAGGGCACAGTATTGCAGATGTGAGCATATTACTCTTAAATATAATGTTGTCATCTGTAGGTTATGTTCACTTAACCTTTTTCGGTACACCCCAGGAATGTACTTGCCTCCTTTGCTCTGCAGTGTGAAAACGCTGCCACTATGCTAAGGGTGTCATTCTTCCCAAGTTCAGCCCACCAGCCCATAAAGGCAGTTTGCAAGGCATGTCATGTTGTTTAATGTTTGCAGCCCTCTGATTGCGTTGTTATAGCAGTTTCTGCCTTGTGCTTCTGTCATAAACTGTTTGCATGCGAGAGTCAGTAGGAGATTTTGTCCTTAGTTAGCATAGTCTATATTGACCGAGGCTTGTCTCACAAATAAAGTATTTTGATATGGTGGTGTTTTTTTCTTTCCTAAAACAAAGCCCTGGCTCCTACCAGAAAGAGGATACCAGGCTAAGTGGCCTGCCTTGAGGTTTATTAAACTGATTCCCCACTTCTACCCTCTGATTTGGCATCATTCTGGGTTGCCTTTATTGTGCTCAACAAGCTAATTGCACTTCTGAGCATTTCTGTTTAAAAATGTTTAAACATTCATTCCAACAATGAATCATTAAACCAAAAATATTTCTATTTTTACTGTAAATCCTGACCATAAACAAAGCCATGCATGGAATCAATGATACAATGTCATATGTATCACAGCCCTTTCTGTACCCACAGAATCGACTCTGGAGGCTGTAGGATTTTGTGATTTGTATATTTTAGTCAGAGTTTGGCAAAGGATCGTTCACAGTACAGAAAAGAAGGTGGGTCAGATTAGCAAGAGAATGGCACTGGTGTGCGTGCACAGCTTTAAGAAAATAAGATTTAAATACTAAAGAAACAATTACCATTCTGGGTTTGTCATTGGCTGTCTCTTCTTGGGGAATTTCTCCAGACTGAGAAAGGAATGAAACCTCTCTCAGCTAAAAATGACAAATCAGGTACAGCTGACTTACCTAATTCCTTCCTCTACTGTCAGTTGATCACATTATACCTCCTGCTTTGTGTTCCCCTCCAGAACAGACCCCTCTCTTTAGGGCTTAACAAATAAATACTTGTGTATCTCCCTGGTGAAAATGTTATCCTGCTGAATGGCGTGAGGGAGGAAGGGAATTTCTTTACCTTCCCAGAGAGACAAAACTGGGAGGTGTGAGGGAAATTACATAGTTCAGTAGAGGGCAGAGGTGGTGTGAGGAAAGGGATAATGAGAGGTCAGTGTCCCTCATGGATCTGGAAAAGGAAATTAGAGCGAAAACATTCAGAGTAGCTGTGACAGGAGTCGAGAGGCAACCTGCTGCTTTGATGGATGCTTGGAGTATTACCCTCCAGATGGATGCTGCTATTTAAAATCTATCCTATGACTTTCTAGCTAGTGTGTGATGTCATGCTTATTCACCTGCTTGGAGCATTTTGCAACACTAGGGTTGCAAGTGTTCGATACTATTTTCTTCTTTCTGCCTATTTCTAGGAATGTGACACCTTTTCCCTTTTGATGTCCCCACTGGAGTTTGGTAGCAATTCCTGTTATGCTGCAAAAGTTTTGTGTGTTGTGCTTTTGACTTTAGGTGAGGCTAATTTTTTAATAGAAACACAAGACTCCTACACAAATGTCCAGTAATGGAGTGCCGTACCAGACAGCACATGGTTTTCTGAGTCTAAGAGAAAGCTGATGAGCCCTTTCCTATTAAGGTCATTATTAGGAAGCATCAACTGAAGAATTATATAGGTAAATGTTTGATAATGTGTGAAATAAAAAATTAGTAATTTAATAGAAAGCATCTAGGTAAACTAGAGCAGAACACACAACCACGTGGTATTGCTGCAATCAGCAGTCTTGTGGGATTTCAGAGAAGATTAGATATTTGATAGTTGATGAGAAAATCTGTTTATATATAGGTATGTAAAATTATATATGTATTATAAAATTATAATGCATGTGGATTCTATGATTTTTAAATTTATATTATAATTTGCTATAAGTCCATGTGCTTCAAGACATCTGGGGTTGGGAAGAACTTTCTGTAATGAACAGAAACACTGTAATGAACACTTACACTGCTGTTGAGAGTGTCCTGGCATGTTCCTTTGAAGCAGTGAGTACGATTGATGATGACAGGATGCTATGTCTGGAGTCTTGTTCGGTCTGCTAGTTCCCATAGAACTTTTAAAATTATCATGCGGAATATGAAATTCATGGTATAACCTCTGTAGCATTGTGTAGCGTTGTTGAAACCTCTCCCTACCACCAAGCATGAGAAGACTTTTTAATCTGGTCAATTCTTAAAGTTCTTGTTCATAGAAGTTGTTCTCTACAGAAGTATGAATTTTTTTCCATGCTCATTATAGTCTATGGGAGAGTAAAGGCAAGGAAGCTTATGCTAGCTCTGATGAATACAGTAGTGCTGTGGACCACAGGATAATGGGGATGAGGCTTTCTTTAGACCACTTCTACTTGGGGAAAGAGGAGAGCAACTCTGTAGGATGGTTTAACTATATAGAGAGGAAAGAGGAAGGAGGCAAAAGGCAAGTGAGAGCAGTGATGGGATTAGATTAAGAGGAAGAATGAGAGAGTGAGGCCTTGAAGGGGAACGAGGAATGTATTAAATCTGTGCTTTCACCAAATTAAAGAAAAGATCAAGCCAAGCGAGAAGGGAAGAATGCAATTCCAAACAAGTGAATGTAAATGAGAGAAAGGATTGAAGACAAGAGTTGAAAGACGATACAAAACACAGGCTCGAAAAAGAAGAGATCACATGGAAAGGAAGGGAAATAAATCTAACCTTGACATTAGTGAAATATTAACCAAACAGACAAGGAAGAAAAGTGGTTGTTGGAAGAAGGGGAAAGGGCAAAGGATTCATCTCACCTGACCGCAGACATCTACAATGCAGTTGTTTGAATGAGCTGCCTGTCTAGAGTTGTTTGTAGTCAATGGAGAGAAATAGGCTCTTTTAGGATGCAATTCAGTTGGCATAGCTCAGGTGGCCACCTCAGGAGGAGGGTGCATTTTGCCCTGGAAGTGCTTTTGTCTTCACAGACTGAGAAGTGGATCTAAACCTGTAGTGGCAGTGTTTATAGTGCAAGATGTCTGCATGTGAAGCCAGGTAAGATCCCAATAGGGGAGAAAAAAGAAGTGTTGTGGCACAAACTCCTTTTGTACAGCTTTGCAGAAATGACCGTGAAGAGTCTGAAGTAGTCCTGTAGGTTAGCACATAGGAATTCATTCCCATGTTGTATGACATAAAAGCACAACTGACCCAGCATCTATCTGGCCCAGTACTCTGTGTGCTAAGTTCTTGTATAGGAAGGAGTATAGGAAACATGCTGTTTAAGCTCTGAAAGCCATTGGGCTCCCAGAGCTGGAGCTGCATCCCAAAACTATCATCTTCAATAGTCAACAGTGTACTGTCTTCCATGAGTTTTTCTGATCGCTTTGGGAATCAGTTCATGCTTCGACCGCATAAGGCATGCCCTGGTTTAACTACATGTTGTGTGTTAAAAAAATAATTTTAAAAAAACCTTCCTTTGGATTGCTTTAAATGCACTCTTTGGCCTAAAGTTTCTAAACTAAAATATGTTCAACTATCTTCAATGCCACCCGTTCAGATGGGTGTTTTGTATTTTTTATCCCCACTGGAGAGATGTCTACAGTTGATATATTCATATGTCCGTTTGCTTGGCATATAAATTTGAGAGCTCCCTTTCCTTCACCATGCTAGTATTTTACTGGTTGAATTCTAAATCCCTTTAATTTGCTCTGTTCCTATGGCTGTTTAGTTTCATATCTCATTTTTCTAATCATAAAAGTGCCTGTGCTGCCAAAACTAGCCTTCGTTTGAATGTTTAGAAATGTGTAGCACTGCATGTTTTATCCATGTGTCAGCTTGGAAAGCTGCCAGGCTCATCATCCGTGAAGGGGCTTCTGAGTATTTCATATACTTAGAGCTGTATTCTGCTTTTGGTGACGCCAGTGGATATTTTCCTATTGAGTTCAGTGACAGCAGCACTGGGTTAGAAGGAAGCAAAGCACTTGCAGATGCTGGAACTGTGCTTTTAAATAAGTGACTTAAAGTCATCAGAAGATCCCTCAAGTCAATCAGTATTGGCATTTCCTGTTTGTTTTCCCTTCCAGGAGAAGAAGATTTTTCAGATTCCCTGGATGCATGCCGCAAGACATGGGTGGGATGTTGAAAAAGATGCTCCCTTATTTAGAAACTGGGCAATTCACACAGGTATTGGAACTCTCTTTCTGCAGGACAGGTTTTCACATTGTTTTCCCTTTTAAAGTTACATTTTCCTTCTTTCTTGTCTTTGCTTTTACTAACACAGAGAGTGAATTTAAGTTTCTAGATTTGTGGGAAGCTAAGTGCTTTTTTTCAAGGCCTGCGATACTCTCCAGCTTTATTGAAGTGCCATAACTCATTTGCATTGAGGAACACAGTAAAACTTAATTGATTTAAATGTTAACAAGATCGGGTTCAAAACTGTCGGGAGTAGAGCACACTCAGCACTTTGTAGACTTGGGCCCTTAGGCTTTTTATGCCTTTCTATGGATTTGAGCCAGACGTAATAAAGGTAGATGCTGTGCAAGCTTTTCCACGTTGTTGTGGAGTCACATCTGATCTGCAGTGCTCTGGGTCTTTCTTGAGCAGAAACTATTCATCGTGTGTTCTAGAAATGTGCATGGGAAAGAGATTGCAACGCTCTCTTGCAACCTCAGCTACTGTTTGAGTGCTTGTTGTGGGAACCGAAGGCTGATACCTTGAAGTTAACCTGCACTGTTATTGATTCGCCTTAGGTTTTCAATTGCACATCGTGTGTGCCTAACTTTCTTTTCTTGCTTAGGAAAATACCAGTCAGGAGTAGATAAACCCGATCCAAAGACGTGGAAGGCAAACTTCCGTTGTGCTATGAACTCTCTGCCTGACATAGAAGAAGTGAAGGACAAAAGTATAAAGAAAGGAAACAATGCCTTCAGGGTGTACCGGATGCTGCCGTTATCTGAAAGACCTTCCAAAAAAGGTAAAGGGGAAAACTTGTCAACATGAAAACGGTGTTGGGAGCATTTTGGGGCCTGCAAAATATGCCAGTTCTACTTCTGCCATGAAGCTAGATGTTTTTATCCAGATGTTCCCCAGAACTTAGGAACAGCTGCGTGAAAAATGGGATACATTCAGTTAAGAGAACAAGCCTCTTGGAGAGAGGATGAACGAGATGTGATAACCCCCAAGCTGGTGATGTGTGTGAATTGCGTTAGTTCTGTTAAAGCCAGTGGAGTTGTGTACAGATGCTAGTCCAGGTCTCCTTCAGTCAAGGAAGATGATGAGGGTGATATTAGAGATCAAAGCATTTAACTCAGTAGGGCTCATTCAGGATACAGACGTTCTGGTATCTTTTTTCAAGCAAGGGTGCTTTGTTGAGCTGAGTGAGAGCAATACACTCTGCTCAGAACATTAAACCATGAAACCACTTTGTCAGTTACGTAGCTACACTAGGCCATGAAAAACCATCCGCCACAGCATGATAATGGTGAAATGGGAAACTATGTTTGAATCCCCAAATTTAGGGGTTAGGTCTCCCACCTGCCAGGAGAGGATCTAACCACCAGGTCAATCTCACGAGTATTTGGTTTCTTATGGAGTAGAAACATTGGCTTCTTTATGGCTCATTGGCTTCCATATGGCTTCGTTACTGGTTTATGGAGTAGAATGATGGCTTCCTTAGTCCTCTGGTATCCTCTGGTGTCTAGGATTTTTGGACAAAAATATAACCTGCAAACCAAATGCACGGTGTTCCTCTAAAATCCAGTTAGTTCACCTGTAGCTCAGTTTGTTGTTTTCTTAAATTGAGAAGTGAAAGGCACATCTTCAGTTTAAGGTCAGTGTGATTGGAATTATGAACTCTGGCATTTTTGGGGCAGAATCATGCTATGAAAGGGAGATACATCTGCAAAAGGTAGAACATTTGCTTTGAAACTGTTTCCAGTCTCTTGTCAATGGTGTATTTTGTATGTTCAGGCATACTTCCCTGAACCATAACATGTCCCATTGTGATAGAGTCCTCTCATAGCTGTAAGTACTAGAAAAGTTCATAATGAAAGTTGAGATTCTGGAGATGGGGGCTGTAGCAGGAGAGGATTCTGCAGCAAGTCCAATTACGCTAAAACTCTGACATTTTGGGCCCTGTATATATTCTCACATGCCCTTTCTATGTGGCATGTGGCTAAATTTATGTGAGTGAAAGCAAAAGAATTTGGCTGCAAACATTTCTAATTCTCAGTGCTATCTTGTAGTAGAGATGGGAGAAATTCCTGAGGCGTGTCTGTGCAAACAGTGGGGTAGAGCTGAGCTTGCACCAGCAGGTCTGAGCTTCCACATCAGGGTCTCGTCAGGTCAGAGCAGGGGCAGCAACACTGGGGTCTGCCAAGGCACACAGCATTTTGTGAGGGTCATATGCTGTGTGGTTTTCTGTATTCTCAAGTCCAGCATGATTGCATAAACCACTTTTGCATGAATTATAATATATTTCCCCACCCCCAGGTTGCAACTATTTACAAAAATATTTGTTGAAGCTTATTGTGATCTCTTTTCACGTTAAATCAATGAACAATCTCCCTTTTCCTATAGCTACAGTGAGAGTATCACAAATGTGATGAGACGTGTATTTTGATTTTTTTTTTCCCTTTAAGAGTATTTTTCTCCCACTGCCTTCTTTTTTAACAGGCCTTGTTGCTTAGTTTGTCACTCTTCCATATTTTTCAGCTTGATTTTTTGACTGCAATTGCTTTCCTCAGTCCCATCGCCATTCTTTTTTGTAGCCCTTTAAAAACGAAACACAAAGCCAGAGTATTCAAGGTGAATTTTTGACTGCTCAGGCCTTAAGGGGGGTTTAAAATTAAGCAAAATGTGTTCTCCCTTTTCTAGGAGGTGCTGCCCTTTTGAGGCATGTTTTGGGGCTCTTTGTTGGTGAATATAGAAAGTGTGAAGGATAAGTCATGGCACACAGGGCTTTAAGAAATCTTCCTTCTGTTGTTGCAGGAAAAAAAACGAAGTCTGAGAAGGATGACAAATTCAAACAAATTAAGGTAAGAAGTGATTGTTTAATAGTGCAAGAGCTTGTGAAAACAATCTGTTGCAAATTTTTTTAATAGCCCCAATCGTATATTGTGGTGGATATTTGCAAATCTCTCATGCTTGTGGTTTGGTTAAGTAGCTACAGTCACATGGGATGTTTGGGGTTTTTTTTTTAAATGTGAAGGCTGTTAGAGCCGTGACTGACGTCATCAGTTGACACAGCCCTTGTGGTACAACGCCTGGAGGTTGGAAAACTGGCAGCCTTGGCAATACATTTGCCATTTGTTTGTCTGTGTAAGTAGAAATACAGTAATTATGGAAGGAATGCTTCTGGACAATAGAGCTACCTTTTGGAGCAATTAATTTCTGTGCGTAAGGCATTGGAAATTCATTTGCGTTTAGGTGAGGGGGAGAACTTCTGTCAGAGCTGCACCTTCTGCTCCTGTTTTGTCAGTTAGAAGACCTCAGCTGTAAAGCTCCTCAGTCACTGCCTGAGATTTCTGCTTGTTCAGAGCATGGACCCAGACTGATGTTAGCTTTCACTACAAAGTATGGTGTTTCCTAGCTTTCGCACTTCTGCCAAGCGCCTCTATGAGATGGTCGGTATTACACACCAGCAGGATTTGGTCTGCCTTTGTTTTTTTCAAAAAGCAAATTGCAAAGGTTTCAGACTTTCAGCCTTCAGTAAAGTTGGTGTTCTTGGGTTGCACATAGCAGCCGTGTCTGCAGCAGAAGGGCAGCTTGGTCCCCTGCTGCTCGCTTGTGAAGGGCTGTGCCACCCACGCCTGGGCACAGGTTCTTCACCCGTTGGCCAGGAGATGCTCTGGGACAGGTGAACCCAGAGGCCTGGGAAAACTCCTCCATTGAAATCGAGTTTGGAAGGCAGATGCTGTCCCAGTGGTTGTGACTTGTGCAGTTACATGTCAGAATACTGTGATTTTTAAATTGTCTTAAAGGAACCACTTTTTAACCATCCTATCTGGATTACACAGCCACGTGTGCTTGTTATAACATGACTCTGATAGTAGCCTGTGTTCAGAGGGAGCCAGTAAACTCCTTTGGTCAGAGCAGAGCAATGTGTGATGCCTGCCAAAGCTTGCAGCAGCACTTTGCCATTCCCCTCCTTCATAATCTTTCTTTTAGTCAAAATATTAAATGCCTGAAAAGCTGTAGAGGCGCTTGAACAATCTCATCCTCTCCATTAAGATTAATCTCACCAATAGTCATTGCTGAGGGAGTCCCAGAGATGCCTGGGAGATTAGTGCATGTGGCATTAGGCCTGGGAGCAGGTGCCAGTGGGGTGATGCTTGCAGCTGGGAGCGCTTTTCTCCAGCTCGCTTGCTCTGAGCTGCACAGAAGCGTTAGGCCAAGTGACGCAGAGTAGTGAGCTGAGCTGGCCACGCCTCCAGCACGTACACCTACCAGCGATACCTACTATGAGCATACGGCTCACCAGCCACCAACTATGGTATGGCCACTTAGATCTTGCAGGCTTTGAGCTGAGGCCAAGTGGTATTCCTATCTGTTCCCCCTTATTCTGACAAATGCGTACACAAGCTGGCCTCCAGATATGCCTGGATTTTAAAATAGATGCTCCTTCCATGCTCAGCTACTGTTAGACTAGCTATTGAATGTTGAAGGCTGTAATAGTGGAGAAGGGTGGTGGGTGAATTAATGCAAATGCACGCTTCTGAGCATTGAAAGCTGCTTATAATTCCTTTGCTCAGTGATGTGAATTCCTGAGATTCGAGTTGCGTGTTTTGCATTGAATGCCTTGCAGTTACCCTGAAAACCTCTATTTAGTGGAGGTGAGTGGGAGGCTGCTCCACGATCTGCCTGGTAACTGCAATGGGGTAATATCAGCAGAGGGAGAAGCTGAGGATCCGAGTGTAGATCTATGAAGGGACTTCAGCATAGCAAGAGTCTCTCATTGAGCTCCCTCCTGTTGCCACTGCTGGACACTGTGGGCACCCACAGCAAATGCTGGTGGGGGTGAAGAGCCCTGTCAGGCCTTTCTGAGCTTGAGCAGGGTGCTCAGGGCACTTCCCTGCCTGTCCCCATGGATGTGAGAGACCTGGGCCTTACCACATCCCTGCTCTGCGCTAGGTAAGGGGGGCTGTGAGCAGGTCTCCCACATGGCAGATAGATTTCTGACCACTGGGCTTTGGGGCAGATAGGGTCTCTCTGTTAAAACGTGAATTCTCAGCGATGGAAGGAGGGCGTAAGTGTCTGAGTAACCTAGATAAAAATAGGCTCTTTCCTTTGAAACAAAATTAAGGGCTGAACTGCCTGCCTGAGGCTTATTTTCTACCTTATCCTAGATGTATCCTTTTGACTATGCGTGCAGCTCTCCGCTGAGACATTTTTTAAAATCTAAGTGACACCTTTCCCCATGCATTTAGCTTAGGCTTCCAGCAGGCATCTGGACACTGAAAATTTAGGTGATTTAACACCAACTGTGCCAGTGTCCAAGTCCCTTCGTCAATCTGGCACCATCACCTGAGTTCCAGGATGCATATTTGTTTCTGCAGCTCGAAAGGGGCTACTAAATAAATTTCCCTGTAACCAAGCCTCAGTTAAGCTGAGCAAGGTGCTGCATGCGCAGCGTTCCCATGGGGGCTGCTGTGCTTGCTGGGGCATTGCACAACACCAGAGGCTTAGGGCTCCAGTGTGCAGCCCTAACCTGTCTCTGCAATCAGTTATCTTCGGTGGATCAATAGCAGCTAATTTTATCTTTTAGGGCTCTCAAATTCTTTGACCTGCGGGTCAACACAACCAGTGCAGCTCATCAAAGACCTAGTTGCCATTAGCACTAACTTTGCACTCTTCTGATGTGCAGAGGGGCCTTGGGACAGGGTGCGTGTTTGCACTGCTTAATGGCTGGGAAGGTGCAGACTTGTGTCGAAGTGACAGCTCTTTTTGAGTGGATCACAATCACAGCATTTGGCATTCAGGAAAGACCTGTCACGCTGTCCCCAGTTTTTTGTCCCTGTGATAACAGTTCATATGGTTAGTACTGTGAAGGGCTGCCACTACAGGTCTTGAGGCTTACCTTTTCCCTGCCCTTGCTGAAATGCTTTAGAGCAGTGAAAATGGGCATGGCGTGGCATCAGATCCAACTGGCAGCTCTGCACCTCTCTGCAGGTGTCCCTGGGTCAGCAGCAAGGCAGAATTTCCCTTGCAGGGCTGGCACTGCCAGCCCAGAGTGAGAGCAGAAGACTTGAGACTTTGCAACCGATAACCCTGTAAGGGAGCCAATACCAGGGAGGAGGTTGGACCTGTAGATAATCCTTTAAATGTGTTTATAGCTTTTTAAAGAAATCCTGAGTTTATGGAATTAAACTTTTTGGTGTCTATTCTGAAGGGTGTTTTTTAGATTCCCACTCGAGTGTACCAGACCTACAGAGATGTATCTTGTGGAAAGCTCAGTCTATGTAGAACAGGTGGTGTTTTCCCAACGCTATTGCCCTGTGGTAATGTTTATGATGTGATCTAAAAGGCTGTATTTAGTGTAAACACTTTGGTTTGCTTTCAGGCTTGCTGCAGACAAAAATTAAGGCTAAAATTTAGTAATTGGTATACAGAAGCTAAGGCTTCCTTTCAGAGAGCGCTAAGAGATACAGCATGTTTGGAAGGGAATGAGGATGAATATTAAATAGAGTACCGTTTTAAAGCAATGTTTCTTCCTTGTTTGTTCCAAATGTTAATCTCTTGTAGTAAATAGCACACTAATTTCTTGCTCTCTGAAGGCTCACTCTAAATCTGAAAATTAAAAATAGCTTTCATTTCAAAGCAGAAGATTTGGAAATGGAATAGACTCTGGCTTCTTCTCAGAGAACCAAAATATTCGTTCTGTGACTGTGTCTAGCAGAGAGCAGGGGGTATATGGCAGGCAGAAGTGATATGAGTTATTACTGTCTCAGAACAAAGAGATGAACTGAGTCCAGTCTCCTAAAATAAATCAAACCTGACCCAACTGTACTGTTTTCATTCTAGCAAGAGCCAGTTGAATCATCTTTTGGGATTAATGGGCTAAATGATGTCACTTCTGACTTTTTCCTGTCCTCCAGTATAAAAAATGAAGTTGACAGTACAGTGAACTTTGTAGGTAAGTACTCCTATGCTTTTCTTATATGCTAAGCATACAGGTGACTTCAAAAACTCTTTTGGCTCTGCCAAACTCAGCTTTCCATCAGCATTTTGCACTTTGGAGAACACCACGGTTACAGTCGGGTCAACACATTTTTCACTAGCCCAAGACACGCGAGGTCCTGGTTGCAGGTCAGCCCCACCACCTTGCAGAGACAGTGAGCAGCACTGTGGCAGCGTGGTGGTTCCCCTGAGAGCAAAGCACTTACAGACATGTTCAGGTGACTTTTCCTGATGTGAACTTACTGCATAGGGTAGTCCTCAGCTATGAGACTAGCCAATGTCATGTGGGAGTTAAACTGCAGTTGGATGGTGATTTCCCATTGCTCAAAGCAGAGGTTTGTATAGGGTACCGTTTTATTTGGGAGTTTAAACCTGCAGATGAAAGGGAGGAACTTCGCTCTTGTTACTGGTACCTCAGTGGCAGAGTTGCTTCTTAACATCACTGAACTAACAACAAGGATCAGCGAAGACTTTATTTGGAAACTGGTACATTAGGAATTACCTGGCATCTCAGCATGTGAATAATTGGTTCTCTGTAGAATAATTGGGCTGGTTTTTGACAGCTCTTTTTTGGCTGAGGTTGTCCCTGCAGCAAGGGCTCCTAGAAATGTGACCCATATACCATTTTCTCTAGAATTCCACTTTTATATGTGTCAGAAAAGCGTTTGAAAAATATGTTAGTCTTCTGTTTGGAGAGATGGCAGAACTTATGTGCAGTGACTATTTTTGATGCCCATGTCTTGGGTTGCAGGGCTTTGCATAGTCATTCTGCTCAAGTACTTCTGTGGCTGAGGAGTTTGTGGGTAGTTTTCCTCTCTTTATGGCAGTTCATTTAATCAGCTGTGGCTTTGTAAGAGTGTTAGAACATGATTGTTGCTCCTACTATTACAGAGGGCTTTATAACTTGAAGGAATAGCACTGTAGTGCTATTAGTGCTTCCTATTTACTGACTGACTCATAAACAAATCTGAAACATGCCGAGGCCAATACGCAGCCCCAGGGAAGAAGCTTCATACAGTTTTGCTTTATTTTACAATCTTAAAGTCAAACAGAGATCAATTAACAGCAGTCTTTGGAACGTACCTGGTGTTTCTCAAAATCCACTGACATCAGAGAGAGTAATTTTGCTGCAAACATCTCGGTTTTCTACAGTACAGTGTATCCTGAACTCCTGTTTGATTTTATGATGAGATGAATGCATGTTGCACCTTAGAAGATCTCAGTAATTTACAGGACAGGACCCACAGTGGCAACATCAACATCTAAGAACGGTGAAAGGTCTGTAGTGGAAACCAAGCAAGAGGTTCAGAGGAACAGGACTGAATTTGCACCTTAAGGACTTTCATTTTTGTCTGGACTCACAGAATCCATTTTCAGGGGTAGGACAGCAAGGCTTGGGTGGGTAACTGTCATCCAGTGTTGTTTAATTAATGGCTTGTGAAGTGTGCTGCTTATCCAGACTGGAGAGAGAAGTCCTTATTTAGGACTGCAAGCAGGATTTTAATATAAACAGGGGGAAAAGGGTAAAATAGATCTGTTCTGCAGAAAGGAGGGAAGTCAGCTGGAGGGGAGGAAAGACAAACAGTACCTGCAGTGTTTCTGACATACGTGCAGCTTATGGGAAAGTGGTGGCATACCGCCCAAGTGAGCATGAATTTTTGCTGTGCAAGTTATCTCTCAGAGTTGGTAAGAATTCCTCAGGTACTGAGGAGAAAGATAAAACGGTGCAGATGGCCTGCTCGTACCCTGACGGGGTTGCACAATATTGGTTTCTCCCAGATAAAAATTAACTCTGTTGTGTATGTGCTCTTGCCCCCTGCACCTCACTCAATAAAAAACAGGTTGTTTCAGAACCCGGAAAGGTGGAAATACAGTGGAAATGAAATATCTGGAACAAAACCATAATAATTGCAGTGATTCAACTTCTAAAAAAACCACTATCCACTATTTATGTAATTTTCTTTATGCTGGAATTGTCTCATAAAATACACATCCAGCTTTGAGATACTTTCCAGTGGTTACCTGGCACTTCACAAAGCAAAATGATATGCAGCTTTTCTCTGGGAGAAAAACCTGTCACTTTTCTTTTTCAAAAAGTCGTGTTCTAGCCTTGTCTAAAGATAGAAGGCAGGAATGTATTGTGTGTATATACACGTGCATTCATGTATATTTACCTTGGTTCATCCAGGAATAGATGCTATCTTTTGCCTTTTCAAAAATTAATAATTAGAGTACTTAGGGCACTTAACAGAAGAATGTCAAGATCTACTGTATTTCATTGCCTACATTTTTTTCCCATCATGGGTCTAGAAAAAAATGTACTGTCTGAATTTCTGACAACACAGCATCATGTTTGTACAGAATTTGCCTGTATGAAGATTGTTCCTTTTGAAGCTTTATGTTCCAGTGAAAGAATATCTGTAGTCCTTCCCTTTCTCCTGGACAACTGTGAATTCAGCTTAGCCATCCTCTGAGACAGCTTCATCCCCATGTGCTTTTCAAATCTAGCTAGTGGCTTTCAGCTCCGTGCTGGATTAATGCAGTTGTCATGTGTTCATACTGCTGGGATCGATAGGGGAGTTGTACAAGACAGAGGGAATTGTCTCAAGCAGCTCCACAGAAGTGAGAACTGGCTTTCACCAGTTTTGCTTTGCTTGGTAACTTCTTGGTACCTTGGTTTATTCCTCTGTTTCAAAAGGGTGGTGTGTAGCACAATTAATATCTGCAAAGCATTTCAGGACACTTGCAAAGCATCCGTGGTGCCTTCACTTTGTAGAAATAAATAATGTTTCTTTGGTATTAAATATCATGTGTCTGGGGGAATAGGAGAACCCTCTGTTAATAACTTACCAGACTGTAGCTTTCAGTCACAGACCATGGGGGTTACAGACTACAGGTACAACTGTGCTTTTCTACATACCATCACTGGCATTGCAAGGATCAGTGAGAATAAGCATCTAATTGGAGGAGAAATTTTTCACAAATTCATGTCATGTATAAATCAGAGTCCCACCATGTTTTACATGACCATGTGGCCATTTTTTTGCATGCCAGTTCTGCTCTTCTGGTGCATAATTTACATGAGAGCATCCAGAGGCCATGGGATGTTGGCAACTTGCTGGGTGAGGATGCTTTCCCAGATTAGGAGAGATTGCTATGGTCTCTATGTCCTGGTGAGACCATGTTTCTGGGTGGAGGAGGAGTGTGGCTGTGGTCTTCCCTGTGAAAGCCTCTGGACAGCTGGTATGTCAAGGAGGGCTCAAGGACGTTATGTGTGAAAGCTAGGGGAGAGTTAGGCACTTTCAGTCATCACAAGTGGGGAAAAAAATGTCTCTGAAGGTGATGGAAACTAAATAAATCACACAGGTTTCCTTTAGAAGTCCAATTGAAAGCAAGTGGCGGGCATGGAAGAAAGCGCTGAGATGGTATTGAAGACTCACTCAAATACCTAGCAGGCTCCAAGGACAGGCTCTTAGAGATCCAGCAGGGTCAAGGTGTTACAAGTAATCAATTTTTTATTTCTAACCCCAAGTTGTAGGACAGCCGCACCTTGATGGCAGCAACGAGGAGCAGGTGATAGTTGCCAATCCTCCTGATGTTTGCCAGGTAGTAGAGGTGACAACAGAAAGCGATGAACAGCCCCTCAGCATGAGCCAGCTGTACCCCCTACAGATTTCTCCTGTCTCGTCCTATGCAGGTAAGCATCCTGGCATTTCTTTACACTTTTTTTTTTGGAAATGTTTGGGGAAAACTGGGGAAAAGGGGGCTCTTCCAGGGTAGCTGGCAAAGATCCAGAAATGTCTATTCGGCTGCCTTCTGCATTTTTAATGAAACTCGAAAACTCACAGTCCTCCACTCATTTCACCTTGGGAAACAACTCGGGAGATCTGAGGTTGGAAATGTAAGCTGCAGATTTTAACCTGTGACTAATGGAAAAAGAAACTTTTTCTATATAATGCAGAGAGGTCTTTTTATCTTTTACTAGAGGGGGATTTTCAGTGGTACAAATGATGTGCTGCAAATATAGTGTGTCCCCCTTGCCCCCTGACTTACTAAAGATTAAAGGTCTTCTGTGCTGTATCTTTCCTCAGTGCCTAGCACAGTGGGCACAGAGTGCTAAGGGCTGCACTAAAGGTGTATAATGCAGATGTGGAGCTGAGGGCCCTGGGGGAGTGGATCTGTCTTGTTACAAATAGTCTGCAGACTAGAACAGCCATGTAGCGACTGATAAGTGGTCCTGCAGGCAGTAGAGCTGTGGACGTCTGGCTTCCAACGTCTGCCTCCCATCTGGATTCTCTGATATCTAAAAAGGGGTGAGATAACAAGCTTTTCCCTGAGTCAGGGTGCTAATGGTTTCTCTTTTTTGTCTGGTGCCTTATTTTCATAAAACTGGTAGGAAGTTAAGAGTCTTTGGCACTCATTTATCTCTTCTCCAAGTCTGACAGTGAGTTCAGAAGTTGTTAGGGAGGAACAGATGCAAATGCACATGTGGGCATGCTATATAGAGTCCCTGTAATCATATAAGCCTTATTTCCGTAGGAAGCAGGGCAAAGCCACATTTGAAAGTAGAAGAAGTTTCAGATCCAACCTGTCCTTCCTTTTTTAACATGTTGCTAACTTGCAAGCCTCAGGAGACTGGGTAGAAACACAAATGTCATCTTTTTAGGCAAACTTAAGTCATAATTGTTCCCCATGCAATTTATTATTTTACACATGGTTTTGCCTTTGACTCATTAGGCTGAAATTACTTCCAGACACATTTTTATAAAATATGTATTTAGTAATTTTTATCTTTGGTTCTGGGTGAATAGTATGATCTTCTTTTGAATAGCCTCCCGTGTTAGTCTCACACATGTTGATAAACGATTATGCTTCCCAATGTGTTTAGTCTGTAACAGCCAAAGCATTTAGAAGGGCTGTGCAAAGTGTAAGGCAGGGGGATGAGGGTGCCTTAACTTATTAGCAGCTGGGAGATGGGGCCTTTGAAACATTTGTCCTCTTTCCATATGCTTCTTGCACAACTTTTCCCGTCTGTATGAACACAACAATGATGCCTTCTTTTAACCTCAGCTACAGCATCTAAGTTCTTGGAACGCAAACAAAAGTCACTGTCTTGGTCTGGAAGTCATGATGGTTGCTTAGGTGGGGACGACAGAGAGGTCTGGTGACAGGAGAACCACCCTGACATGAGCAAGTCATGAGCTACCTCCCCTAAAGTCAATGCAACAAGCCTGCATGAGGAAAATGAGGCATTACTGAAGTACTGCTATCCCCTTATGTTGTCTTAGTATCCTGGTGGCCTTCAGCTGTCCTAACTTATACCAGGACCTGCTAGCCCATAACTCAGATAACACAGAGGTGATTTCATGCCATTGATGTGCTTTTGAATGCATCTCAAGGCAGCTCTTGATGATCCTGGTTACTCTAGCTACAGGCCAATAAGAAGTGGAGTACTGCAAGGGTCTGTCCCTGGGACAAGTCCTATTTAATATATCAATGAGCAGAAGAGGTGTTGGAGTACACACTTGCAAAGTTTACAGGGGACACCAAATAGGGGACACCAGTCGATATGCTTGAGGGCAGGGCCATTGTCTAGAGAGACCTAAAGACACTGCAGGAATGGGCCAGCAGAAACCTTATGAAATTCAGCAAGGACAGATGCCAACTCCTGTGCCTGGGAAGGAAGAGCTCTTTGCAGCAGTAGAGGCTGGGGCTGATGGGATGGGGAGCAGCTCTGCAGAAAGGCAGGTGGACTGAATGTGAGACAGCAGAGCACCCTGGCCACAGAGAAGGCCACCAGCTTTCAGGAGCATGGCCAGTAGATCTAGGGAAGTGATTATCCCCCTCTACTCAGCACTAGTCACACTACTTCCAGAGTATTGGGTCCAGTCTTGAGCCCCCCAGTCCAAGAAAGATACAAACAAATAGGAGCAAGTACAGGGAGGGGCTACCAGGATGATCAAGGGCTGGAGCACTCACTCCGTGAGGAGGTAGCGGGGGACTGGGCCTTGTTCAGTCTGGAGAAGAGATGGTTTTGAGGACCTCATAGCAGCCTGCCCCTACCTGCAGGGATGTTGTTGAGAAGGCAGAGCCAGGCTCTTCACAGCAGTGCGTGGTGGGAGGATGAGAAACAGCAGGCATAAATTGAAACCAGAGAACTTGGTCTAGGTGGATATAAGAAAAAATGTCACCTTTTTCACCACAAGGACAGTCAGGCAGTGGAGCAGGATGCCCAGAAAGGTTGTGCTGCCTCCATCCTTGGAGGTTTTCAAGACCTGACGGGATAAGGCCCTGAGCCACCTGATCCAGTCCTGTAGCTGGCCCTGCTTTGAGCAAGAGGTTGGGCTATAGACCTCCTAAGGTCCCTTCCAGCCCAAATTGTTCGATGAACCTCTTTTTTTTTAAATCATGCATTTGCCCTTGAGGCAGGAGTGAGGACAGGGGTCTGTGGTTTGTTAGAACCCTGAAACTTGTAGGACACTCTTGTGACTATTTCTGGCTGTGTCTTGCTCCACACAAACCCGTACAGCAGAACCATGGGGAGCCCTGGCCCTGTGCTCATGGGTTTGCTGAGTAGAGCTGCCTGCTCTGTCAGGTGCTACCGCTGAATGGCAGGAAAGAGTATAACCATAACAGCTGTGCAGGAACAGTTAGTTTAGCTCTTCTGAAACAACAACAACAACAAAAGTAGCCTGAGGTATCAGCTGTCCTACATAAATCTGTTTTATTTCAAAAACACCTCTAGTTCCTTCCTGAGGTTACTCAGGCAAATGATATGAGTGGCCCTTGTGAGTTTTCTCATATTTCCACTGACGTCTATGAAATCCATTTTTTTAGTACCAAGGCTGTTATCAACCTCCCCTTGTGTTTGACACTGATTCAAATAACCTCTTGATTGAAATAACCTCTCTAACTTTCCGTGCCCGAGTGGCTAGCTTCCCTGGCTTTGCTAACTATAGTGCTGTCTCTTGCTCAGCATTTTGTTATGTATCAACACCAAGGATGGATTCCTTTTCAGCTGCATCACTCTTTTTTGTTGCCACATGTTTCTTCATGTCAAGGAATATCTGTTTCTTGTCTCTGTGTGGATTCCTCCTATTGATTCTATTTCCAGGGCCATTTCTCCTTTGCACAGACTAATTTCTGCCTCTCCTCCCACCAGTATGGCTTAATTAGCCAACTTAATCATGTTGGCACATCTCTCTTTACCTGGGCCAGTGTGAACGTCACAGGGCTTCGCAGTTAGATTCAACCTTTCGGACTGCTCCTCTGCTTACTGCATGCTGCAGCGGAGACTGGAGTAGGGGAGGTGCTGGCCTTGAAAGTAGTAGTCTGGAGTAGCTGAGCTGCCCGCTTCCTTGCTTCAGAAGGACTTTGGGTGTGCTGGGACCAGGTACAGTCCATGCACCCTTAGCACTCATGTTATGTCCAGTGCAGAGCACGAGGTTGCTCTGTGGGAAGGCAGGATCGTGGTTTATGGTTGCAGGGGTGCAGGGGCTGTGCAAAGCAGTCTGCATGGGCTACAATGTGTAACACAGAGCAGATAGTGGAAATTGGGACTGGAAAGCTCCCTTGCCTGCTACAGTTACTCATCACATTGTTCCTTCAACCTTGTAATTTCTGGGCTCCTGCTGGCTCCGGGAGGGGATGAGCCCTATCTCCTCAGCCCTGGTGGGGGGGTTGGAGAAAGACCTCTTCCTGTTGGTAGCCTGATAGATGCCTAGTGTTATCCTCCCAGGAAACAGGAAGACACAGACCGGTCCTGAAAAGAGGGGTTTGTGCCACATCTGGGATGTATCTGAGGCACGGGACTCTCAACCAGCCCATGGGCCAGGAGCCTGACTCTCAGATGCTGGGGGACCTGCGTTCAGACACTCTTGCTTGAAAATACAGTCAAAATTCCTGGATTTCAGGCTCTTCTGCAAGGGAGGGATGCAGCTGCAGGAGGATGGCCGTCCTGCTGGAGCTGCGCCCCTGTGTTTGCACTCTGGTGGAAGTGATGAGGGTGAGGGAGGCCACGTGTGGCAGGAGGAGGTGATGGGGCTGGAGATAGTAGTATTTCTACGTGCTTGAGTGGTGGGTGAAGGATTGAGAAATAGGCTGGTGGGGGCTGGGCACGGGTGGCAAAAGCGAAATGAGAGTAAAGGATAACAACAGTAATAAAGTGCCAGAAATTACAACAAGCCCTTGAGGTGGCAGGCTGAGATAACAGTTCATGAAACAAAACCACACTTATCTCCTCTGGGGTGGAGTTGTTGCTGGTTTTGCAGGGAGATAAAAATAAGGATTTGGGCAGAACTTTGCTCTTTGCCAGGCCTGGAGCTGCCAAGAGAGGGTGAGGGAGAGGGGGCATCCCCCGCTTGCGGGAGGCTCTTCCCTGTGCCCAAAAAGCACAAATCTACTTCTTCCCTCTCCATTGCTGTCTTTTCCAGGGTGTAGCCATGTTAACTGTGATAACCATGTGAATTTACCCCAGTTGTTCAATGCAGCTGTGCTGTCTAGCCCTTGGATTGCTATTGCTATGGCAGGGGATCCATGCTTCTCCGTTGTTTTCTGGTCATTTGGCTTGACGCTGCTTCCACTTGTTGGAAGTGGATCACGCCTCTTGAGCTGGATTTTGCTACTGCAGGTAGAATAGCATGAGTTTCATTTTTTTTTCTGTTTTGTTTGACAGAAAGTGAAACAACTGATAGCGTTCCAAGCGATGAAGAAAATGCAGAGGTAAGTTTTTTCTGGATTTTTAGCACTTTGGAGCAAGGTCTCAAGAACAATGTCCTGAGGTATTCTTCCCCCTTCTCTGTTTGCAACTCTGTCTACTAGTGGAGTATTCATTTTAATAATAGCTGGAGGAAAAAAACAAACCAAGAAGGTTCAAGGGAGACAGGCATTTGGGTGATTGTCTGGCAGAACAGTTATCTCGACAAGTTCTTTCCTCCTCATCTGTCCAAACTACAATGAGATTAATTTGCTTGATAAGATGTTCTGGAGAGCCATCAGCAGTGCCAGCTAGTTTGTTAATATGATGCATTGACATTGCTGGGTAGCGAGTATTTTATCTTGGTTTAAAGCATGCTCACTTTGTTTTCCTTAAATGGCACCTGAACTCATACAATTGGAGGAAATGCTTACACATACGGTAGAAATGCAACTTGAATGTTTGAGGTATGTGAGGCAAAAAGCTTTCCCGAGCAGTCAGTTGGGTATTGCTGGGTGAAAGGAATCAGTGGAGAAAATACCCACCCCGTGAATGTTTCCTGAGCTGCACCTGTGTGAAACCAGCACTCATCTTTTCTTTTTGGACTGCCATCAAGTGACCGGATCTGCCGATCTCCATGAGTACGTAGAGGCCAGGGGAAGCTCACTGAGGGCACTTAGATGCCCTGTGCCCAATACTCCTGTGCATTTTTGCAGGAAGCCTCTTGCAAATCTCTCTCCTGCTGTGCCCCCCAGAAGGCCCTCTGAATACTCCTTGGAGAACTGCAGGTTGTGCACCTGTATAAGGGCACGGCTAACCCTCTTGGTTTAGTCTCTCGTGCTATGGTTAGGGTGAAGCCTATATGTAGACTGCCAATAATGACTCCCCAGACCTCCTTAGACAGAGCATGCCATTGCAGCATGTGTGATGGGGAAAGGACTGGATGCTCATCTTTCCTTGGCGAACCTCCTCCCTGTGATGGGGGACACACCATCAAGTGGCAGTGCTTTTCCCAGCAGCCTCACCTGTGTTGACAGTTTGGGCGGTGCTGTTTGAGAGGTGCTGGGTCTCTGTGCCTGACTGTTGGCAGGAGGATGCTCTCTCTTGGTAATGGAGGATACACTTCCATTTCAAGCTCTGAGTGTTTGGTCCTCTGTGTCCATTTTTGTCTCCGGCATACTGGGAATAAGGCCTTTATTTTCCATTGAAAGAGTGGGCAGAACCTCTTGAGTGCTGGAGAGCCACAAAGGTTTAGGCACATGACTTCAGAAAGGGAGAAGTGACTGAGAGCAAAGACATTCAAAGCCAGCAGCTAGAGGCTCAGGCTTTTAGCGATGGAGTAACTTCTGTGCAATTCGTGGATGTTTCTGTCTACATCTTGTTACTCGGAGCACTTCGCAAAGTTGCATTCGCTCATATAGTCTTTCCTTCTTTTTTAGGGACGACTTCATTGGCAGAAGAAAAACATTGAAGGCAAACAGTATCTCAGCAATCTGGGAATGAGGAACACTTCTCATATGCTTCCCAGCATGGCAACTTTTGTAGCCAACAAGCCTGACCTCCAAGTCACCATCAAAGAAGAAAGCTGCCCACTGCCTTACAACAGCTCCTGGCCCCCTTTCCCAGACATCCCTCTGCCACAAGTAGTGTCCACAGCCTCCACGAGCAGCAGCCGGCCAGACCGTGAGACACGGGCCAGCGTCATCAAGAAAACGTCAGACATCACCCAGTCGAGAGTCAAGAGCTGCTAAGCCTTTGACGGTGTGTTTTTTTAGCTTTCTTTTGTTTGGTTTTGTATTTTACGTTTCTCTAGGAGAGGTTCATCCCTTGACGCACATGAGACAAATCTAAGGTGAAGCCTTGGCAATATAAAACATTGCTGTGTCCGACTCCAGTGCCGGAGTGTTTTTAACTCAGGACTCCAGCCGTCAGTATGTATACCTGAACCCAGGCGGACTTCCAAGGTTGCTACATAGGAAAGAAACCCAAGAACTTTGGCCCACTCGCAGGTTCCAGTGTTTCATAAGAGGACCAACTGACCACAAGGGAAGTGGTGCTGCTGCACTTCTTGCTGTCAAGGCTGTGATGGAACTGAAAGCCTCAGAATGGAAGAGAAAATGTGAACTAGCTGGAATATTTTTAAATAAAGAAAAATCTATTGTGAATATTGTACATAGTGCAGTACTAGCAACGTTGCAGTCTGCTTCTGCACCTTATTAAGAAAGCACTTACGAAAGGCCTTTTATTACCTTGCTCTACTTAATGGCACATTGAAGGTCCCTCCCCACCTGTATTCTTTTCCAAGGCTATTCTTGCTAAAGTGTCTTCAAAGAATAGAGGAAAGGAAGTTGAAACTTCCCATGTGGATTTCATACGTTTTAAGACTGCTTTTCTCATGTTTGTTTCTAATCTGCTATGCTTGAATGCCGCGTGGTACAATAGGAAAAATAAAGAAACCTATTACAGAGATATTATGCAAATTCCCAGATTTAAAAAAAGAAGAAGAAAAATACTCTAATTCTAACCAGAGCAAGCTTTTTTATTTTTTATACAGGGGAATATTTTATTCAAAGTAAAATTCTAAAGTGAATATAATTTTTTTTAATCTTTTCTACAGCAAATTTATAATTTTAAGATTCAGTCCTTGGTTATCAGCAGTTATTACATCCTTGTGGCACATTTTTTTTTTAATTTTGTAAAGGTGAAATAGCTTTTATGAGCTCATGTAGCAATCAGATTATCCTGTGGATTGATAATAAATATGCTATATAGTTAAATTTTTAATAATCCTCTTGTTTGTCTCTCTTTTTTAGTTTTTCAGAAGCCCCAGATGACATGGGTTTGATAGGTGAATGGGACCTCTCGGAGTGAGCAATTAGCGTGAGCCGCCTTTACAATTTCTGGAGTACCCATCTACAGGGTGGGAAGTACTGTGCTTGAGACAGCTCGAGGTGGAAAGAGGAACTAGAACTTAGAGGTGGCGTACTCGAGTTTGCCCTCACATGCAGAGGTTGGGAGTTGGGGTACCTTTTCTGCTGTTATTCTGTGGTTGGGCTTTGAGCAAGTCACCTCACGGAAGGGATCTTGTGAAAGTCCATTCCCCTGCCCAACACAGGCTCAGCTGTGCTTGCCCCATTCCTGGTAGATCTCTGTTTAGCTTGCTCGCAGTTTCCTTGTCCAGAAAAAACTCTTTTTGCAGAGTTTCCAGCAATAACTCCTTATTAGTGGAATGAATCGGAAGTGGAGTAAACATTCCCCAAGGCTTTCAACATCTACCACGTGATGGCAAGTTCTGATTCCTCTGGGTCTTTGAGGGAAGCTGCTGAGTATCTAATTAAGGGTGTGCAGTGGCTTGCAGGGTTGGGTGGTGGTGGTGGACGACGAGCCATGCCGTTGACTCTGTGAAGTGCTGTACACTTCAGGCTGGCACTGGCATGGGCAGAAGTTGAGAGCACGTACCGTCTTGCAGTTTTTCAAGCTGTTGGAAGTTGAATGGATTGATTCAGGTATGTAAAATATGTGGACACAGAGTGTCCTTCAGGTGTGATTACCATTCTGATACCAACCCAACAGATAGCTGAGCCGAGTGCCGTGTATATTGGGCTGATGAGCAGTAACATGCACAAAAATGGCTGCATCACAGGGAGATGTGCTAGCTGGCTGTTGAAAAGGGAAAGCAAACAGTAGGATTTGCTGTGTTCTTAACCTGATGCCACAATTCCAAATTTCAGCACAAGTCCATGTGAAACTTGCAATTTTGTCTTGACAACCCACTGCCCAGTGGCCTGGGAAGACAAGGTTAGAGCTTTGGTTAGGGTTGGGTGGAGGAGGAAGCCCCAAGCAGTATTTGAAGTGAGGCTGAAAACTCAATTAAAATCATTGTATGTAACCTTTCTGGTCTCTGTCCCCTTCCCTTGGTTGTGCACTCACCCTTCCAGTAGCCCTCCAGGTCCAGAGGCCACAAGGTTTGGTCTTCCTCAAGGAGGTTGTGTATACGCACGTGTGTGTGTGTGTGTGTGTGTTACAGTGAGTCTCCGGCATCCCAGGTCCTTTGCCAGCAGGGTTATGAGGCTCATGGCAGGTTTCTTGGTTTTGGGGCTCGCTTGGGATTATTTTTATATTTTCTTAACACAGTCTGCTTTGGGTTTTGGAAGTTTTTCCAAACTTCCAAGCTAAAGTTTGGAAGTTGCTCTGTAGCATCTCCTAGCTCCTTTTAAGATAACAGGCTCTTGTTTGTTAGGGAGGGACCTCACAGAGTCACAGAAGAGCTGGGGCTGGAAGGGACCCCTGGGGTACATTGGGTCCAACCTTCTGTTGAAAGCAAGATCTTAGAGTAGGTTATCCAGGGCCTTGTCAAACCAAGCCTTGAATATTTCCAGCAAGGAAATTTTCTTCTAGGCTTCATGAATCCCTTTCTTCCAGCCTTTCTTTGTGCAGCAAGTTTCCTGGCCTGCCGCTGGCCCTCGGGGTAGGGATGTGGTTGGGGCTGGAAGCTACAGGTGGAGAGTGGCTGGAAAGGGGCTGTTGGGGGACTTGGGGTTGGGAGAGGAGTCATCTCCTGATGTATTTTTATTGAGGGAAAGGAAGAGTTGGGTTAGGTAGAAGAGAAAGCCCAGAGCTGCAGTTGTGCTGGGGCTGGGAAGGGGCTGCCAAACTCAGTGGAGGGCTGGTGCTCGAACCCTCCTCTTGGGAAGCCTTGCTTTTGGAAAGGAAGGGCTGCAGCGCTGGGGCTGAGACAGACTGAGCCTAGGGCGAGGGTCAGGGCTGAGGGAAAGAGAAAGCCCAGTTGCATGGGGCTGGAAACATCACGCCATGTAAACTAAGTGCTGGTGCTCATCTTCTCGTCCGAGGAGTATTTAGTCTGTGGACGGAGAGAGGCTCTTGCCTCTGGCTCAGCGAGGGTTTAGCACTAAGAGTTAAGGCTGAGAGAAAGCCCAGAGATAAGGTTGTGTAGGGGCTAGAAAGCATCTTCTGAAGTAAACAGAGCTGACTCAAGGCTTTTGCTTTTCTGAAAGCAGGGCTGCTGTTTACCTCCGCCATGGCCTGCTCTCTCCTCACCATTCAGATGAGTGGTGTGAAATGTTGGCTCATGTCTGCAGGCCTCCAGGCAAGTGGCCATGTCCCGTGCATTATATACTGCAAGAGGCTTTCCTCATTCGTAGCAGCAGTTTGAGCTCCCTGCCCCTCACTCATGGCATTGAGGAAGGATCTCAGAGGCCTCGTACCTTCCTGCGAAGCCCCATTTTATGTCTGACCTTCTTGCACAAGCGCTCCCTGACCTTAGTCCTGCGTGTCCATCAGAGGGAACACATTTGTCCTTTCTGGCAAAACATTTCGGCTTTCTCAGTCCCCGAGGCTCACGCCGGTGCCTACACGGAGCCTGGCCTCCAACAGGGCTGCCGAGGAGGAGTGAGGACTGAGCTGCCTTTTCTGCGTGTCCTGCGTGACTTTGGGTGAGAGCCTGCCTTCAGCAAGCCATGCTGGTCACTGGGGAAAGCAGCTGGTTGCCCAAGGGCTGCCTGAGTTTTTCTAGGTATATAAATGTTTGTCTGCAAAGCAAACTGTCACTTGCCAGGAGAAGGATTTGCTACTCTTAGCTTCAGCCATCTGAAAATGAAGAGTAGTCGATGGGGAAAGGCAGGCACCTCCAGTTTAACCTGTGCATTAACCTTTATGTAGCTAAAGCAAATTCTGTGGTCGCATCTCACCTGTGGTCGTTCCATGCGAGAGTTGGCACCAGTGTGCTGATGGCCAGGTAACTCAGATCACTCTCCCCTTGGTCCTGCGGGGAGGGCAGCTGAGCTGCAAAACCACTAACCCCCAGCCTGCTCCGGTAGCTGTGCAATAGGAGACACACACACACCTCTGGGAAGGTGTGCGTACTTCATAAATTCCCCTCTTCCCAGGGCTTGGATGTTTGAAGCTCTTCCAAGAGGTATCCAAGCACAGGAGTTAGAGTATGTATCCATAACACTGTTCCATCAAAGAGAACATCCACCGCGCAAAGGCGGTGACGCCTCTGCAACTTGCTCAGGCCAAAAGCAGTTGGCCAACTGCAGGGTGATGTAAATGCAAAGGAGGATTTATTTGGGCTGGGACATGGGACGTTTTTCTTGAAAGGCAATGTTTGGTTACGTTTGTTACCTGTGCTTGCAAAACTATGCAAAGGCATAAAAAACCATCCAGCCTTTAATAGCGCAACCGCCAATTCGGTTCTGAAACACTGGAAACCAGATGCCTGTCCATTAGCACTACGAGTAACACCAAGTTAATCTGGCCATGCAATTTTGTGATGTGGTCAGCAGGCGGGCCTGCAGAAATCTCCCCGGGCGGAGGCTGGGAGGGAGGTAGGAGCCAGGCTCTCCCCTTGCAGTGCCCACACGGCTTGTGGCCAGGTGCTGCCCGTGCTCTGCCAGCTCAAGCAGTCCCCTTTGGGGGAGCTCAGTTAACAAGGAGCCGTGATACCAAGGTCTGTGGCAAAGTCCAATCCCCTTGAAAGGGCTGTCCTTGAGGCTCAGGTAGGAGAAAAGTAATCTGGGGAGCAGCAGAACTGGAGAAGACCAATTTGCTTGGGATCTGGGCTGTGTTCAGAGGTGTTTCCTGGGGAGCGGGATATTGCTGAAGTTCTCCTGTCAGTCAGGGCACTCATACAACCTCCCTCTCTCCCACCCACCGCCTGGTGTCCTTACAAGCTTTCTAGTGAAGAGTTAACCTACACAGCATCCCCTTCCTCCACGAGGACCTAGTGAGAGCTATCTCTTCTATCTAGGCACCCGTTTTCTCAAACTTGTAGGAACCCCTAATCCATAGGATACATCCCCTGCTTTCAGAGCTGATTGACAGTAACTGCGGAGCTGCAGAACAGTTTGGGTCAGGAGGGACCTCTGGAGATCACCTGGCCCAAACCCTGCTCCAAAACTTCCAACGTAGTTCAGGTTGCTCAGAGCCTTGTTTGGTCAAATGTTGGGTATCCCCATGGATGGAGATTCTGCTGCCTCTCTGGGCCCCTGCTCAGTGGTTTCACTGTGCCAAGGGTGGGGGGGGACACAAGCTGATGGGGTTCAGCATGATGACACGTGTCTCAGATCCTTGGGAAATCAGGGCTTTAGTTTGTGGAGCTGAAGGCTCCCCACGGTATCAGCGGGGGACCTGGCTGCACAAGATACTGCAGCCGCAGAGAGAGCTGCTTTGAAGTCTGAGAAAAAGTGAGGAATGGCGGTATTTAGCGAAAAGGAGATTATGGAGCACAGGCTCCTCCTGTATTTGCAGATTTACCACAAGGGGAATCACCCCCCTTTTACTATGGGTGCCTTTGCCCTTGGCTATCGCTGACATCCATCGCCTACACTTGTGTTTCTTGGCTTTTTCAAAATTGACTGGACTCAGCCTACCCTCACTCAGAGAAGGCACCAAAGTATAAATATTTCTGTAGCACCTGAGAAGAAAAAGAGGTCAAGTACAGGGTCTTGGGGGTTTAAAAGGTGCAAGTCTGGCACGTGCCATGAGGGGAATTTTACAGGCTCTTCTGTGCCCATCCCAAACATGAGTTTACTGAGCCAATGGTGCCTCAAGGTAGATGGTATTTCCATAGAGGGAATATATGTACCTGTGTGTAGGAGATGAATTTACAGACAAAGCAGGTAAGGGAAGCTGGGTTAGATCTGTTTGGAGGGGGATCTGTTCCCTTGCCCAGGAAAGCTAAGCCCAGGCATGTCCATTTTTTGCAGGAGAGTTAATAAACGAACATAAATTATTTTTTTCTTGGGTTTGGAAGGGGCTAAGAGCTGCTGGAGGACTCCTGCGACAGCAGAATCATCCTTTCTGTAACTCAACTGAAATAATGGAAAAAATGAGGGAGAACATGAAAAAAATGACATAATGGCCCCAAGAATAAATTTATCCAGGTCTGCTTATGGGTCACATAATGTTACAACCCAGGTTCCCGCTGGTGTCTGGGGCTGCCACTCCTGATGTCCTCCCGGAGCCTGGCAAGAACCTCGCACACAAAAATATTCAAATCCTGTTCAAAATGACAGTAGGTGTCAGCTCAAAGTTCCCTAGGATCAGGCCCTTATTTTTTCCCCCCAGCGTGTAGCGATGGCCTCAGTTCCTGGGTGTGTGCAACCACCTGGCCATCGCCCTCCTTCCCTCCCTCGCACCCACTTGCTCCCTTGGTGGGATCAGCATCGAGGCAGGCGGTGAGGCTTGGTTTACGTCGCGACACGCTGTGCCTTTGCTGGAAGTAGCTGGGAGGCAGTAGTTGTACGTGACCTGCACGCCTCTTTGCCACGGGACTGCAAAATACATTCACTCTGCACTTGGATAAATGGGAGAAAGACGCATCTGTAGGAAGCGTGAAAACTGCCCGTGCCTGTCCACGCTTTGGGTTTCCTCAGGGCTCCTTGGGGTCACCGCGTTTGCTGCAGGGCTTCAGCCTGGGCCAGCAGGAACCAGCTTTGCCTTTAAATCGCTTCCCTCTCACCCAAGATGCATCTCTTTCTCTTTTCTTTCTCTCCCACCCTGCTTGCAGCTGGGGCTTCCCCAAAGACGGAGAACCGGCACCGCCGTACACCCTTTGCTCCAGCCTCTCCCTGCCCGTTGCTGGCTCTGGTCGCCCGCCTGGTAGGGGAGGCGGGAGGCGGCCCCGGCACGGGGCTGCGCGATGGTGGCCTTGCCCGGGTGTACGTGTGGGCCAGGGGCAGGGACCCCCCCTCGCATCCTCAGATGCCTGGGAGAAGCACTCCCTGCCCCTGCGCCCCGTATGGCAGCATCCCGCCTGGTAACACGGGGACAGGCCGGATTAGCTTCGTCCGCGCTGCCTCACGTCAGTTGTTTCTGCCGCTGCCTGTTCGTTACTTTTGCCGAGTGGATTTCACGGGGAGGGGCCGGTGGTCGGGACTTGCCGGCGCACGTGCGGGCGTTTCTGCTGCCGGAGGGGCTGCGCTGCCTCCCTGCCGATGCCATGGCAGAAGAAACAGCCCGATGACCTTTTCAGCGGGTGCTTGGAGGAGGGTTTCCTCCTCTGCGGTAAGTGCAGCAGGTGCAGGATTTTTCTGTCAACAATAATGAAAATAGCGGTGGGGAGGAAGGAAACCATGGGGCCAACAGCGAGTGCTGCCGCAGATGGCACTTCGTGCGGGGCCCTGGGCTTTCCGAGGAGGTGAAGGTGCTTGCAGTAAGGCTTGGGATGCATGCAATTCAGCTGCTGGACATTACAGCTCCTTGAATGAGCTTTTCTCTGTGTGTGGCGGCTTTAAATAAATCAGCAAAGGCAGAGGAAGCCCTATCCGAGTTCGGTTTGTTATTTTTTGATTAGTAGCTGATGATAGGTAGGTCCTTTGGGCTGGTTCTGCTCTCAGTTACATGCCTGTAGACTAAATAATTCAGCAGCAGCTAAAAGGTGCGCGGTTGAGCCGCTCGCAGCTGCAGCTCCGAGCACCGCCCGCCCTCCTCGATGAATTTTGTGCGGAGCTAATTTTGGACTGGCATAAGGCAGTGAAACGTCAATGGAAACAGTTCCTTATTTTGTACAGGCTAATGTTGGTGTAGGGATGGTGGAGAGGAATCGGAGTTACTGTTTTTATTTTAATTTTGTAAGGACTACCGCTTTCAGACCCTAGTGCTGTAGCTGCTCTCCAGAGAACACCCGATAGTGCTGCCTTCATCCCCTCCGCTCATTTGATGTACGGTTTCTCAGCTGATTTATACACGTCATCCTGCCCTTTAAACTTAGTACCTTTGCATATGTTTTTCCAGACTGTTTCTTAGGAGAAAGTTAACTTTTAAGGCATCCAAACGCAGCAGGCTGGGGATTTGCTGGCGTGCTGAGTTATTAACCCCTTGCAGTTTCTGCCCTGAAAAGTGGGGGAGCAGCAGGAAACCGGGTGGGTGCTGAGGACATTTGCTGTAGCACTTGCTTTTGCATGTGCCCGTTTAAAGATGTTATCTCTCACAGTCTATGTTGTCAAGTTTCAGTTTTCAGTAGTGTTTTTACTCTCAGGCAGATTTGGGTTTTTTGTTTTTTTTTTTTTTCCTTTTTTCAAAGAACTAAAAAAAAAAAATAATGCCACCCGACCCACTGTAAAATTTTAAAGGCCATATTTTTGTTTCCTGTCACATGTGACAAGGCGCAGGTCTGTCGGGTGCAGCAGCCGGGATACCTTTCTGAACGCAGTTCTCTGAAGGGCAAGAAAATAGGAACACGTAAATAGGGGTGCGGGCTTGTTTCTGGTGCAAGCCCCCGAGACCTAATGGATGTTAAAACCTGCTTAATGCCTGTGGCAGCGGGGTCACTCTCGCCACCCGGGGCAGGCTGTGCCGAGCTCCCCTCTCGGCCGCTTTACCCAGCCTTGGGAAGAAACGCAAGCAGGAGCGACCGCCCGAGCTAGCTGGAGGTAGCGGTGTTCACACTTGGCCACCCGAGTGTCCGCAGGGCTGCTGCAGCGCCGGCCCCGGCTCCTCCCGCATTCATTTTTGTTTTCCATTTTGCTTCCTCTCACTGCTTGCTTTCTTTGGCCGCGTTCTAACCGTTTCACACGTGCGCAGTGTGACTCCAGCAGCTGGAGCCTACTTCATACCCCATTCGGTCTGGTCCTGGTCACCTTCCCCTGCATGCTCCCCCATCAGTTTGCACAGCCTCACCGACCCCCGCCACCCCAGATCCCCATTTTCTCCATGAAAATGAAACGGCTTGGTGCTTTCACCTTCTCATAAATAGCCTCCAGCAGCGCTCTGGGCATCTGTAGGGAACACACGACGCCATCCTGTCCCTGGGGCAGGGACCAGCATTGACCGTTCCGCAGGCCAAGCCTTTTGCCTCCCGCGGACAGTCACGCGATGGAAGAGGATAAACCAAATTCACATGGATTCTATAAAACATGGCACAAAGCAGCCCTCAATCAGTAGTGTGGGGCTTTCCCCTGCCCCAAAACACTGCCTCGCTCCTCCTGACTTGATGCAGGGGGGGCACGGCGTGGGCAAACCTGCAGTGGCGGGGGTAGGCATGCACCCACGCACCGATGCAGCCCAGCTGCCTTCACGGGATGCTGTGGCACCCGCTCCGCACAGCCACATCACCACTGGCAGGAGGGAGAAGGCCTCTGCAGACAATACTGTTCAAGACGCCTTTCCCTAAAAGCTGTTTCCCTGAAGGTTTCCGCTGCCCCGGCACCCGCGGCGTGACTCATCCTTGTATTTGCACTTTTTGCAGCTTCCTTTTGCGTTTGCCATACTTTGCTGGAGAAAATGAGATAATTCCTGTTTTGCTGGAAGGCCTTACAGTGCCGTGGCATGGTGCATTTTGGGAGAACATTGCTATGTCTCCGGTGACTGCTGTTTGGAGACACAAGTTTCTTGGTAGTACAGAGAGAGTTTATGAGCATTTTTGTTTGGCTGGTGGAGGAAAATTTACAGGGAAAATGTAAATGATGAGCATGAGCAAAGTTGATACAAAACCTCTTTGTGAGCATTTCAAAGGGCTCTTCTAAAATGAATCAAATTTCAGTAAAGCATCCTGCAAAAACCCCAGAAGATCCATTGGGGATCAGTCACCTAGAGATCAACGACCCGCTGTGCCATGCCTGGCCCCCTCCGCTCTCCCGGGGAGGCTGCCGGGCACCCGCACACCCCACGCCAGGCTGAGCGCATCCTCCCTCGGGGACCGGGATGCAGCCGAGCATCCCAACCGGCTCCTGCCGCAGCTGGAGAGCGGCAGCGCGGTGCTCCCCGCCGGCACAGCAACTGCTGCATGCGAGCTGGAACTGGGGGGGTCACAACACTGTAACAGCAAGTCCTCCTTTGCACGGCCCATGTGGCTGCCTCTGCTGAAGTTACCATCACCAGAGCCCCTTCATTTTATGGTTTTACACAGTTTCAGATTCCAGATGGGATGGAAGAGCAGTGAAACCAGAGCAGCGCGATAGATAGTGAGGGATTACATTTACGGCAAGTCCACATTTATTTATGGAAATCTGGTTAACTAGGTTCTAAATACTTTTACTTAAATCTCTTAAGTTTCCATCTGAATAAGGTTTTTGAAAGCAGACAGATGATACTAAATCAAGTTCGCTGCGGGCTTAGCTGCGGGAGCAAGTTACCCCATCCCACAGATCTGCTCTGGCTGTCTGCAGCAAATGCTAATTTGAGGTAATGTAGCCCTGATGAAAGGGAAAAAAAGGGAATTAGCTAAAGGAGCATCTGTCCCAGCGGGTCAGAGGGATGATATTTTTATTTAGATGCTTTAATTAACCAAACACGATCTTGTGTAAGCAGCTTCTCGCTGCTCCAGGGGATGGAGGGCATTCAGGCGCAGGACGGCTGTATCCGTGGCCGCTTCGTTAGGATCATCACCCCTCTCGCTCTCCGCGCACGTAAGCACTGCAGACCCGCCAAGCTCAAACAACATCCCAGCTGGGTCACTTCAGGTAAGGCCAACAGGATGTGCGGTGACCTCCCTTCCCTCGGCAGCAGCACAAACAGCCCCAGCGCCCCGAGCCGGCACGCGCGGCCAGATGCACACTGTCCATCAGCGGTGGTGGCTGGCACCCTCTAAACAAGAGTCTTTTTTTTTTTTTTCCCCTGTGCTAAATGACGCGCGATGCCAGGCTGCTCGATTGCCTTACAAAGGAAAGCCCGGGCTCGGCGGGGGTGCAGCTGCCTGGTTTATTTTTGTCATCCTTTGGATGTTTCTTCGCGTGCTGACTTCAAGGAAGTTGTTATGAAGATAGGCTTCAGTTTTAAAGAGCGGCGTGAGGAAAAGCAAGCTGCCCGTCCCACGCCAGTTGCCTCCAGTGGAAGTGGGGGAAGGCCGTCAGGGATGGGGTTGGGTTCCAAAGCCCAGAAATGGACCTGAACACTGCTGGAGACCAAGGACAGGGAAAGGTGGAGTTAAGGGTTTCTAGAGAAGTGCTGCCATGGGGTCTGGGGAAGGACGTCCCGCCCAGCACCTCTGCTGCTTTTTCTGATGGCTTTGGTTGATCTGGAGAAGAACACGGCTTGTCCCTTAGAGCTACAAGAGCTCTCATGGTATATCCCTGATGGCTCAGGCTGGTGGGAACTGCTGTAGCTCACAAGCCAGTTGCATTTGGCCCAGACACCTCTCCCTGCGGCAAACCAGCTGTGTGTGGCCAAAGCCTGGGTCCCCTTTCTGAATGCTGTGTCGTGGTTTGAAAAGAGCGGGGACCCTCTTTCTTGGAAGGGTAAATCATGCTCTTGGGTAAAAATTTGTGCCAAATTCATGCCCAGAATTTTATCTGCATGATAAAATTTGTCTGCGTTGGCTGAGGCCAGTTCTTCTGGATTTTTGGCAGAGACCAAGCTGGTGAAGACCTTACTCTTAGGAGTGTCCTCTGGCCTTCAGCTTGGTTTGAAGATCTTTTACATGCCCCTTATTGTAGCAGCAGCACCTTTCACAAAGTTAAGAGTCATTCAGTCAGTCGGTCCTGTCCTTGACCTGGCAGTCTGCACACCTCCTTACGCATCAAAAAATACCAGAAGCTTTTTGCCGCAGCGCTGCCCTGGAAATGCGTGCTTGATGCTTTCTCCACCAGGAGCCCCACACCGTGCATCATCACTGCTTTCCAGGATGCAGGGCAGAGCCTGACCGCCTTGTTTCCAAGCTTCCTATCTTCATTCTTACAAATAAAACAGTATAAATAATTTATAAACTTTTTTACTTAAATAAAGATAATTCCTCTCTGGCCCCATTTCTATTTAAAATCCTGCTAAACTGAGTGTCTCCTGCAAATATGGATGCATTTACTATCAGATGGGCAGCACTGCCCAAGAGCATTGGGCTCAGCTCCATTTTCGTCACGACTGGGCAGCAGTTTTGGGGAAGCTTGACCGTATCTTCCATAGGGACTGCACTCTCACTCCGCTTTTGTGTATCTCTGGTAGGTGTTTCTGCTCTGCTTGGAGCAAAAACTCCTTTTCTCATTGCTTCCCCTGTCTGAGTAAATATGTGCTCAGTGCTCTGGCATTGTTCTTTGGGTTTGGGCCGTTTCCAGCTGATTAATTACTACAGCCACACGGTAGTTTTTACGACAGGAGGACAGGGATGTGCGTCAGATCACTGGCCCGACTGGACCAGTATCCTGTCTCCAGGATTTTGGACAAGTATTTTGTACAAGATTATTGGAGCCAGGGCAAGTTTAGAGTGAATTTTTCCTTGGTAAATCATCCCAGTGTTTACTGATCAGCATTTTGGAGAGTTTCTGAGCTGGAGGTTGCATCTGAATGACTGTATTTAATAGTCCCGATGGACATGCCTTGCACAAATGTGTCTGATTCCTTTTTGACGCTGTTCATGCCTTTAAGCACTCCAATATCCCCTGGCAATGAGTTTCTCCATCCAGCTACATGTTGTGTGAAAAAGTACTGCTCTTCAACTGCTTCAGAGCAATTGCCTAATAATTTAACTGTAAAACAAGCATTCTGATTTCTTCAGATATACAGGCTAGGAAAGTGAAGACATGCCGTATGTGCTCAGATTTCCCAGAACTGTGCACATGGTTTGGGCACACGTTAAATCTCAGTTACCTGGACAAACGCATTAGCAAGTGTGAGTCTTCAGTGACGCTCCCTGGGCACACGTAACTGGTCTCACCTCTGCAGGAACCCAGCTGAGACCTACCAAAACGAGATTTACCGGGTCACTGGGGCACCAAATGGAGACAAAGGGTTGCACAAGAGCTGCCGTTTGTTGGCGGGTGCTCCCGGGTGTGCAGGGGCCCCGCAGCGCTGCGGTGGCAGCAGCGGTGACTTCCTGGGGCACCAACCTTTGCTTAAGGGTCCCGTGGCATGGACTGGAGCAGTGTAACCGTAGTGAGGTACTAAAAATAGCAGCTAGCTAATCGGTGCTGTGCTAAGTGCGTGGGGGTTTGTACGAAAGGTGGGGTGGAAGAAGCACTGCCGATGCCGGGAGACCTGCCGGCGTGAGTGGTGCTTTCAAGCATCAGCAGCTGAGCGAGAGCAAGTGCATTGCCCGTCCCCGCTGCTACGGAAAGTGCGCAGGGCTGCCTGCCGTCACGCTACCTGCCTGACCTCGGGGGTACGGCACCCCCGAAGAGGCAGCGCATGCAAATGTCTTGCACATCCGTACTTCCGACCGTGCAAAGAAAAAAGCCCATCATGTGCAATGAACAAACCTATTTTTGAGAGTTTTTTAAAAGCTCTTCCTTCACGCCATTGCCTGGTTTTCACTGAAGAGTGTTACTTTCTTTCAAAGAGGAAGCAGGCGCTTAGAAAGGATTTGTTTTTGCAGCATGGGGAAACTGCAGGACGCGTGGCCTTAGCTCAGCCCCGCTTCGCCTGGTTCAGAAAGCCCCGCTGTCAGCGGAGCCGCTTGCGCTGCGCAGCCCTCCGAAGCCCAGCCTGCGGGGTGCGGGCTGCAGCCGGCCCTACCTTCCCGGGGTGACCCGGGGTGCACACACACTCACGCGTGTGCACACGTGTGCCTGCACGCACGCTCACGCGTGTGCACACATGTGCCTGCACGCACACGCACAGGCTGTCCCCGCTGTTGACCCTTAGCTGGCGAACAGCGAACTGAAGGGCAGCGAGCTGTCTTCACTTTTTCTAGCTGATAAAAAGCAGATACAAAAGGCAAGTTTCTAAGGTGACAAAATGGAGCTGAAAACAAGCGTCGCTGTCAGTCAGGGGCATACGCAGTACTCTGCACCTTTGGGAGTCTTGCAAACTTTAGCTACAAAGCCTAGAGATGCAAGGGGAGGGAAGGGAGAGGAGAGACAGGCAATCCCGATGGTTTCTCTGTCCTTCTCTTTGCCTGCAGACTTCTTCTACCCTTTCTTTCCAACATGGATGAAAGTGGCTGCTGGGCTAAGAAGTCTTTGAGCAGGATGTACTAGCCAGAGGAGCCACTGGCATGGCTGCTTCTCCAGAAACCAAGCTGAAACCAAGATTTTTTTTCTCCTAATTCACAGGCTTCTCAAAGAAATAAACACAGGTAATCGGTTTTAACCAGAGATTTATTTTATCTCATTGCTTCACCAATACTTTGACCATTTTGTAGCAGCTGTGGATGAAATGCTGTTTCATTACGCAGGATTTACAAGCCCGGGGAAAGTTCCTGCTAGCCACCCTCAGTTTCCTTCTCTGACAGCGGTTTGCACGCGTGCCGAGCCGGGGTGGCTTTCCCGCACGCGGCTGCGGGTTCTGGGCCCAGACGGATGCTCCGTGTGGCCTTAGGGACCGGCAGCAAGAGGGGGCACGCTAGAGACGGACTGGTTTCCTGGCTGTCCAGTGACAAGGGACCCCCGGGGCAAGGCCAGCGCAGAGTTGAGGAGCTGGGGCCGGCTCCCTTTTGACACCCCACGTGAGAGCACCTGTCCCCTGCATAAAGCTGAGCCAGGGGAGAAGCAAGCTCAGTGTCATGCTGGGGATGGAGTCTCCATACCCTGAGCTAGTCCCTTATTTCTGCTTTGCTGTGCCATGACTCCAGAGTTCATGAGCAAATGCTGAGACCTGAATTGATTATTTTTTGTCCTAGCAGCAGTGAGGCAATTTCCAAACGCAACAGAACATGATATATGATACATACATCAGATGTCATCCCCACTTCACCAGGACAGTGCTAAGACAGGAGTCTGGCACACAGCAGTCTTTGATCTGCGTTAAACATGCAATCACCTGGTTTTTAAGCCTGACTTACTTATCTAAGGGAGAAGAATGCATTTTCTTCATGCTTCAGGAGTGGGTAACCGCACCCCATGAGGGTTTGTCACTTCCCTTAAACCCCATGCAACGAATAGTCATGCAAGTTCTTGAGCATCTTGCTTGTTCATGCTGATACAGCTTGATCTGTTCCCAGGCGGGAGCTGCTCTAGCATACTGAAATAAGCATCTGCTTTGGTCTGCAAAACCCGCGTATTGCCCCTGCATCCAGCAGAAAGCAATCAACCTGCAATAATTTGGTGTGTAATCCGTGAAGAGTTTTCTCTTCAAAGTTGTCGTTGCATTGTGTTAGCTGTTCGCGGCAGCCGCTTCTGCTCCCCTGCAGACGGCTGGTGTTGCTCAAGGCAGGGGCTGCCTGGGCATGAGCAGGGGAAGGGGTTAGCCCTCAGCCCTCCCCGCAGCGGTGCTTTTGCACGGGCCCCGCTAAACGGAAGGGAGAAAAGAAAAGAAACGGGAACTTCTTTTTGGAATCATATCATCCCAAAACTGAGAGAAGAAGCGGAATTTAAATAAAAAGGGCTGTTTTTAGTAAAGGGTGGTGAACTCGCTAACCTTGCAGTGAGCAGTTCCCATGCTGCGGTCTATGGAGGAATGGCTGGATTCAGTACCACAGTTTCAACTCCTTATTTCCAGTCACTAATCTGTATTAAATATCAGCCGGGGTTATATGAAACATTCCCTTGGTATCTTCCAATGCACAGGAAAATCTCAGACTACCTCTGGAGTGAAATTTAGCCAAAGAAAACTGCTTAAGCCTCAGTTTCTGAGTTATTAGCAAAGCGTTACATGAGAGAAGGTGCAGCTTTGTACATCCACTGTGGTTAGTATGACAAGGCACATACTTCTCTGAGCCTAAAAAGAAATAGCACTTTGACTATTTTTCTGTATCTGCATTAGGGGTCAGAAAAAGAAACAGTATCGAAAGAAAAAGAAAGAAAGAAAGAGGAAAAAGAATAAATGCCAAACTTATGGTTGTGAAATCACACTCTGCAACTGAAATTTCCCTCAAAAACACCTGACACAATAGCAACATGGGCCTGATTTTCGTACAAATAGTTCATGTGATTTTCCCTTACGAAGGCTGATAGCAGCACAGTGGGAACTCACATCCAGCAGGACTTTCAGAAGAGGGCGGATGGTAGAGACTGAATGGCAAGTCAGGAAGTTTTTGGCATCAACCGTAGTGCAAATCTGGCCGGAAATCCTTACTAAAGCTCTAGGAAGAGAACCTGCTAGCAGGTACCTGTGGCCTCGCAGGTATCGCCAGGCACTTGCCCACTCTGCTCCAGTGGGAAAGGGGCCCTGAGGTTTCCTCTGGTGTCATCACTGCATCTCCCAGGTACGGTCAAAGGCAGTTTTGATCAAAAAAGGAAACCCTGTTTGCAGATTGTAAACGGGGAAAAATGGGATAAACCCAAGTGTTGTTCTGTAGTGTATATGACTAATCCATAAAAAGAGTCACTGAGTTACAATTTCTTTAGGAAAATAAATAAAAACTATGACATGCTCCCCCTTAGCTTCCATAAGGTAAAACTTCAGTGTGGTCCAAAGGACAGAAAGCAGCATCTCCTCTCATAGAAATGCAAGACAAAGCATTTCTTGAAATATCAGTGAAAAGTATCGTATTGGGCATTTGATAAGCTTCCCATCCTCAGGATGATATTTGCATCTGTTGCTCTGGGAATAAGAGAACATTTCATATTCCTTGGACAAAACTAGGCTAAGATGGAATTACAGCTGGGAGCAGATTAATAAACTCCGAGTAAAACACATTACGAGACCATAGCAATTATCTATCAAAACCAAGCATGCTAAAACTCTGGAAAGATCAGACTTGTAGGTAAATTTAAATGGAAATGTGAACACAGGGAGACATGAGGTCGGGTAGCCAAGCATGGCAAGGGTGATGGTGCCTCTGTGAGTGCGACGGCAGTCCTGACCCCTATTTTGGGGCAGCACCTCATGAGATGCCCCCCCTTCATCTGCGTAGAAAATTACTATAAGGAGGCCCATGATCTTCCCAGCCAAATCCTTCCAAAAACGATTACCCTGCAGTCAAAAGTGTCACAGAATAAAGAGTATGAGAAAGACTTTGAAATCTCATGCATTCAATATTAGGCTTGTTAAATGCACGGTGATGGTGACGTGTCCAGGATGATATTTTGGAGAAATAAAGAATAGGTCTACTTTCCTGTTCTTGAACTAGAAGTCATTTGTGAAAAGATGCAAGTTAAAACTGAGTAAAAAATGATCAACCAAAAAGTGCAAAGATTGAGGTTGGTTTAAATAGATATATATGAACATACATATTTTTACAAATTCAATTTATAGAAATATATATAAATTCAAATTTTCTTCATGTTTAAATGAAAGTATGCGTGAAAAATGGTGTTAATTTATTTTCATCAGGGCTAGATGTTATCCTGGAGCTCTTCCATCTTAACCAGTATAGACACTAGAGCATGTCCATCCAAATCCTCTAATTTATTATTAGTTCTGTGTCACGCAAGGTCAACTACAGCATCTTTATACAGGAACTAAAACCACTTAAATCTTCTCTCCATTTATGTGGTCCAGTGTAAAAAAAGAAACTGAAAAACAGAGCAAAGCTTTAAAATTAGCTACCCACTAGTGAAAGAGGTATTAAGCCATAATATATAATTGCCAAGCTGCCTATTAAAAAAGTGCATCTATTAAACTAAAGCATTTTATATGCCTTCCACCAAACTTCGTCCCAGTCCACCAAATCATTTCAGCATGTCCTCAGACTGATCGAAATTCTCTTGCATTGAGCATTAGATATGTACCTTTGTGCTTGGATGGCTTATCAGAACAAGCACCACTATGGCAAGCGGGCCAGTGCTGGTGGCACTCGTGTTAATGAGCAAGCACCGCAGGACTCGGAGGCTGCTGGTTCAGATGAGGACATCACATGCTGTTCTTTTCCAGAGACAGTTATGAGTTTAATTCCCTACCAGACGTTGTATTTTGTCATACGCTGTAAAAGGTTCCTGTACGATTTGTTCTAAAATGCCTGAGTTACCCCCTATGTTCTGAGATAAGGATTGGAATACATCCAAATAAACCAACTAAATAAATAACCAACAAATAAATAACCAAGTAAACCAACTCGTTAGCTATATTTGCATTATACTGAGTATGTAGTAAACGGGGGGGGAATACAGGATTTGCCACGTAATACAACTCTGGAAATTTCATCATTAGGAGGACTAATTGACCTTGTTGAAAGTGAAATTATTTCCAGGACCCTAACTGGAAATGCACTTGTTCATATTCAGATGTTTCTATCCGACCGGACAACTGGTCCGTTTGCAGTACAAAATTGGTTTGCGTGGCCAATAACACAGGTATATGGCTGTCACAGTAAATTGCAGTCCTGGCCACGGCCACCTCGGAGGGGAACCGCACAGAGGTGCCCGGAGGACTGCCTGGGGGTCCAGGCACTGCTGCGTGGGGAGGCTTTACCTCCCTGTACAGTATGCAACACTATACGTAAATATATCTTGCAGAGCCAGATGCAATCTTCCAGGGCATGGTTGCCTTTTAAATGAATTCTCTGATCACTATCACAATTATTTCTTTAAATTTGACAAGGACGGGGACCCCATGTCCTGCTGTACTTGAGAGCATGGCAGCACCTGGCAATGAGTTGCCAAACCCTTTCTGGGATGAAAGCGGCGGTGGTGGGGAAACATGGTGCCGAAGGGGGAAATCTAACTTTGGAGGCTGCCCTTACGGATGAGTACAACTACTTGCCTGTGGGTGACGGGTTTTACAAGAAGCATTTGAAAAAAAACCAACAACAAGGTTGTACTGTGGCACTCCAGCCTCCGTCACAGATTTCTTCTTCCCAAGGAAATAATTTGTGATGCCTTGAATTCGGAGCCGTGCTTCAGTTTACAGAGGGTAAGGCTGATAGCCCTTGCAGAGCGTAGCTTTCTGAGCATGGCTAGACTGAACAGATAGCCGCAGAGAGCCACGTCTCAGGGGTCCCAAGTGTCACCGCGGTGCCATGGCACAGCAAAGCACATGGCCGAAATTAAAATAAAGTGCTTCATCCAGCTATAGAAGTGACAGGCTGAGGCTGGACAAGAGTAACTCGCAATCTTTCTGTCATCCCTTTCTGGTGAGGAACAGCTTCCTTTCCACAGTCTTCTTTCACCCCATCTGCTTAAAGAGAAACTAAAACAAAAAAAAAACCCCAAGCAAACCCTACATGTAAACAAAAAATGGGAAGATACTGATGCAACACAGCTGAAAGACACCGGTTTAGCTGCTGTTGCTAGATTGCTCATGAAAGCTTGCCGCCCAAAATACAGCTCTGTGTGCTGTTAGAGCTCTTCATGGCATCAGGCCATGAAGACGTCAAGGCTCTTCTGCCTCACCTAGCTGAAGCTGCCTTGGAAAGAGCATGGCTCCTGTTGGAAACATGCTCCAGAAGCCACTGAGGGCACTAAGTTAGACCTTTCGCTCCCAACCCCTGCTCCCTAGGCAAACGCCAGGGCAGAGAGGAGGGCTGCTGCTGGCTGCTCCACGGCTGGCCACAGCTCATTTTCCTTGCTCAAAGTTTCTAGCTGTCCACTGTCATTTCTCCATAACCTGGTCTTTCTCTGCAAAAATGGAGCCAGGATCAGAGTAGAGGTAAGTCCATGGTAATCTGTCCCCCACATCCTCTCGTGTCTTTCTGGTGGTCTCCACATCCATTGTAAGCCCGGATAAGACCTTGCCTGACCCTTCCCTTAGCTTCCTGAGCATGCTGCCACTTCATCTTTTTATAAATTTATAAAGCTTCATATTAAAAAGCAGTTATATCATCTCTTCATATTAAAAAGCAGTTATATCCCTCTGGCTCTCATGAGAAGATGGACCCCAAATCTCTCGTGTTTGCTATTTTTTGATGTCCAGACCCAGTTTATGGTGGGTTAGTTGACGTGCCTTGTTCTTTGACATAAATGGCTCCCTCCCCCAAATATTTACTCTTGGCTGCATCATACCTGCATCACACTCTTGGCATGCATCATATCTACTACTTCATACCTAAGGAGCCGGGAGCACCATCCGTCCCCCGGCTCCAGTTCTGCCTGCTGACTGAGGCATAACCTCTCCCCACCGCACAGCGATTTCTTTAGACCCAAGCCTGTAGATAAACCTACTTTGAGGTTGGAGTTTCATGTCATTTTTAGGTCAGACTGAAAAATACTTCTAGTAGCAATAAAAAACCCCCACCCTCCTTTCATTTCAGATGAAGTTTAAAAGAGAGCTCATCCAAGTTGTTCTTGTAAAAAAAAATCTTCTCACTCCCTCTTGAGTGGTTTGACGGGGTTTTTACATCTCGTCCTGACCTGCAGGGATTTTTCCCCTGTGTACACACAGTGCCTGGTGTCTAGGGCAGGTAAGCAGTGTGGCTGGCTGGCTGGCGGGCTTCGCTTCAGCTCACTTCTTAGAAAGTACAAACCACGCTGAAAAGCTTGCTGAAAAGTCACTGCACGCCTTAGAAAGTGAAAAACCTGCTCCTGGGCAGCCCCTGAAAGTCTGGGTGTTAGCACCACGCTGTGAAAGCTCGGAGGTGATGGAGCTGCCCCGGGTGGGTGGAGGGTGGATGGGGGGTGGCAGGGCACCCCAATCCCACCCCTCCAGCCTCCAGCAGCTTCACTGTGAGCAATCAGTAAGTAAGTGCCATGCAATTTAATTGCATATTATGTTATGCAGCAGAGCCAGTTTAAAAATAGGTTTCTTGGTGCGAGCCCAAGCTCCCCGTCCCCCTGCCAGGTGCAGGGGGCTGCGCAAGGCCATGTGTCTGAGCCTGGCTGCAATGGGCGCACAGGCAAGAGCATCACCCAGCAGAACGTGAACGGAGCAACTGTTTCTAACGAGTTTCTGCAGGTATTTTGGAGGGTGCCAGTGAAGGCGCTGCTGTGAGTTGGTTTCACCCGTACTCTGGAATTGAAATTTATCTCTAATGAAAGGGTGCATAGAAGAAGAAACACAGGGACCTGTGCTGCTACAGGCTCCTTGGCAAAGTGGATTTGGATGCAAAGCAGATGTGCCACAGTCTGGACCAGAGGATGCAGAAATGGGTCATGTGACAGTGATGAGCAGAGACAGCCCCAGCAGCAACAGCCCCCCTCAGCAGTCCTCAGTTGAGGTTTAAGGAAGAAATAGGTATGGCCATCCTGAGGTGGGGGCATTTCCATCCCCCCGCACGACAAAATGTTTTTACCATTTCTAAGATTTCAGGCTGTGATGCTCGGCTTTCGCAGAAAACCCTGTTACTGGCCTGTAGTCCGAGGCCTTCTTACTGTAACCTGGTAGGCTGGGCTTTTAACAGGCAGCCAGGGAGTGTCAAGATCACTCTTACAATGCGTGTCCTGAAGGGAAACTAATCTTCAAGTACTTGTGTATGAGTGCCATATGAGTGTGAGACTACCCCATGATCCATTGACATACACCAAAACCAGTATACAGCTGGAAAAGCTGCAGTTTGCATTGGCCATTGGCTATCAGGTGGTTTAATGAACTCAACTGGCAGACACAGGCTGTTCTCTGTACCTTCCGTACTCACCCGCACATAAGGGTTTGCAGATGGTTTATGAGATGCTACAGTCCGCGCCCTGACAGCTGCAAGATGTTCAGGTTGTTTATAGAGACTAAGAGAGAACAAATTCGGCCCTGGCCCCTTCCCCACCTACATGCGGAGCTATATCTGGAACAAAGCGTCTGATGTCTGCAGTGAACCTCATCAACCTCACTTCCACTTGCAGAGCTGAAGACAGGAGGGAACAAAAGCAGAAGACTGCAGGACCTGAACACAAGTGCAGATGTTTGCTTGAGGCTTCTTCCAATGCCCTGCTCTGCAGTATAGCTTTAACCTTTTCACTGTTATTCTGATCGATACCTCTTTTTAATATGATCTTACCTGGGAGAAAAGCAGCTTCATGAGGAGATCTACAGCTGTGCATCCAGAACAGATACACAAAAGTCTCTGTAACCTCAACATGACAGAAAAACCCTTTGCCCTGCCAACACATCCCACCAGCCCTTCTTGGGCTTGTCATCACTCAGCAATTTTTGGTGTTCAGACACGCTGCTGACAGCATTCGGTGAGTTGCTTAAACAGGAGAATCTGTGCTCTGGATGATGCCAGTGAATCATGATGAAACTTTTCTGGGAAAAGGTTTTCACCAAGGTTAGCCATCAGAGCTGTAAATGACCTACCTCAGAGAGAAATGCCATGTACCATGCAGCAAAAGGGGGGAAGTCTTGGCTAAGTGAGGGAGAGGCTTAAGAATAAACATTGCCTTCTGAAGGAAGGGATAACTATCATTTGGGCTTTTGTTTGCTGCAAATAAATTACACGTAACGGTAAATAGCATTTACAGAGACTTCTGCCTGGCCCTACAACAGCTATGAAACCCAAGACTATCAGAAAAGGAAAATCTGGAGCTTCTGCTTGGTGTGTCTTGAAAGGACTGCTCCAAGCTGCTGTCTCTGCTTTCTCTGCCGAAAGGACTGCTCCAAGCTGAGTCAGCCTTGCCCTGCCGCAAGGTGAGACGAAAGCTGGCTCTGCATTGTGAAAGTCAGTGTGGTTGAGGAGCTTCATCTACAGCTGAGAAGATTACCTAGCTGACTGAGGTAAGAGCAGTGACATCTGACGGCTTGTGTTTCATCCTCCCAGGAAAGGTGCTTCAGGGATCAGGGGCCTGATAACAGGCTGTGTTGCTCTGGGTGTGAAGAAGGTCCCTCACTGCGTAATGGGAGATGTGACTAGGCAGAGGGCCTGGGGAGAATTATGTCTCTTGGATTAAAGGAAAATATGTGATTTTCCCAATTTCCAGGAATTAATGATGAATGGTAAGATCAGATGGCTTGATTTTTGTGAATATTATATTATTAACATCTGGGAAGAGCAAAATGTGATTGAAGACCCATCAAAAGAGTGGCTTGCTCAGGATTTTGTAAGGGGCACAGCTTCTCTTGGGACTCTGAAAATAAAATAAAGACCAGATGCAACAAACCAGGACTCCAGCTGAGTCCAGAGCAACTGAAAGGTCCACCTGGATTTTTTGAGCCGCAGAGGTCAGAGATGGATTTCAGTGCACTTCTTGGCTGATGCCATGAGGAAGTGCCACAATTAAGAGACTGCAGAGCACAATACCACTATGCAAATAAGTGATCATGCTGCAGAGATCATAAATGGCACAAAAGGCAATGAGCTAAGGTCTAAAGTTTTTGCCTTAGTGGGTTGTTAAAACAAGTGCAAGCCCTGGATTCTGGGAAGAGAAGTCAAGTGGAGAAGAGAGGGGAGGAGAGGAGAGGAGAGGAGAGGAGAGGAGAGGAGAGGAGAGGAGAGGAGAGGAGAGGAGAGGAGAGGAGAGGAGAGGAGAGGAGAGGAGGGAGGGAGGGGAGGGGAGGGAGGGGAGGGGAGAGGAGAGGAGGGAGGGAGGGGAGGGGAGGGAGGGGAGGGAGGAGGAGGGAGGGGAGGGAGAGGGGAGGAGGCAAGGCAAGGCAAGGGGAGAAGGGAAGGGAAAGGAAGGGAAGGGAAGGGAAGGGAAGGGAAGGGAAGGGAAGGGAAGGGAAGGGAAGGGAAGGGAAGGGAAGGGAAGGGAAGGAAGGGAGGGAGGGAGGGGAGGGGAGGGAGGGAAGGGAAGGGAAGGGAAGGGAAGGGAAGGAAGGGAAGGGAAGGGAAGGGAAGGGAAGGGAAGGAAGGGAAGGGAAGGGAAGGGAAGGGAAGGAAGGGAAGGGAAGGGAAGGGAAGGGAGGAGGGAGGGAGGGGAGGGAGGGAGGAAGGGAAGGAAGGAAGGGAAGGGAAGGGAAGGGAAGGGAAGGGAAGGGAAGGAAGGGAAGGGAAGGGAAGGGAAGGAAGGGAAGGGAAGGGAAGGGAAGGGAAGGAAGGGAAGGGAAGGGAAGGGAAGGAAGGGAAGGGAAGGGAAGGGAAGGGAAGGAAGGGAAGGAAGGGAAGGAAGGGAAGGGAAGGGAAGGGAAGGGAAGGGAGGGAGGGGAGGGAGGGAGGAGGAGGGGAGGGAAGGGAAGGGAAGGGAAGGGAAGGGAAGGGAAGGGAAGGGAAGGGAAGGGAAGGGAAGGGAAGGGAAGGGAAGGGAAGGGAAGGGAAGGGAAGGGAAGGGAAGGGAAGGGAAGGGAAGGGAAGGGAAGGGAAGGGAAGGGAAGGGAAGGGAAGGGAAGGAAGGGAAGGGAAGGGAAGGAAGGGAAGGGAAGGGAAGAGGAGAGGAGAGGAGAGAGGAGAGGAGAGGAGAGAGAGGAGAGGAGAGGAGAGGAGAGGAGAGAGGAGAGGAGAGGAGAGGAGAGGAGAGAGGAGAGAGAGGAGAGAGAGAAGAGAGAGAAGAGAAGAGAAGAGAAGAGAAGAGAAGAGAAGAGAAGAGAAGAGAAGAGAAGAGAAGAGAAGAGAAGAGAAGAGAAGAGAAGAGAAGAGAAGAGAAGAGAAGAGAAGAGAAGAGAAGAGAAGAGAAGAGAAGAGAAGAGAAGAGAAGAGAAGAGGGTCTAAAAGCTCACTCATGGAAATCCTCTATACTTGTAAGTTGAATGCATAAGAAGAAAGTTGCAGTCACGAGAGGCACAAAGATCAATGCATTAATCTTGATGTTACTTGACTGGGGAGGCCTGAAACTTCAGATGCACAAGGCTCCTGTTTCTATGTCATAGTGGACATTGCTATGAACCATGAACATTTTGTTCGCTTTGGCACTGAACAGATGGCAAGAAACTGGAAGGGATTCAAACAACAGTAGACATGATTTAAGAGACACTGGAAGAACTGGCTTGAGAAACAAGCAAGCAAATTTAAAACTAGGGATGGGAAATGTGCTAGAGCTATTTAGAGAGTATAAAGCCACCAAGAGAGGGGAAATATTTAGTTTTACAGAACAGAATATAAACAAAATGAATGTACCATGAGTAACCAGGGGGTCTGGAAAATTAATTCTAGCTGGTCTCTCTGCACTGATTTAAGTTACCAGTCCTTTTTCTTGCACCTCTGCTACAACTGGGGCAGCAGCAAGGCAGGCAGTGCAGCCTCCCCTCCACTGGTGGATTTAAATCCTCACTGCTTCCAGGCTAAAAGTGCACACCAAACCATGAGCTCGGGTGGCCAGCGCAGGTCTGCTACCATTGCTCCTGCCCCAGTATCCCCAGCAGCGGACGGACGCAAAGGCAACAGTGGGTGGCAATTTCCACAACTGCCCCAGCAATAATTTCTTGTGGCTGTAAGTAACACCCAGCAGCAGCTTCTTTGCCAGGGACCTCAATAAATCCATCTGGAGGTGATGTAACAGGAACAAGCACCGTGCTCAGGTGAATGTCCCACACCAGGGACCCTCTTTTCGGTACAGCCAGCTCCAGTATGTACTGTACACAACTTTGATTGCTCCTTACGGCTGCCTGGCCAGCAGCTGCCGGGCATCGCTTCCCTCTTCAGCTGCTACCTGCAGTGTTCTGACAGACCGTGGGAGCCCCAACGACTTCAGCTGATCTCTCCCACTCCTTCACAAGCCCTGTGCACAGCAGGAGAGGTGACCAGCAGGAAGGGTGGGCTGCTGCTGCAGGGAAGCCCACTCCTCCTTGAACTGCTGGGTGCTGGCTTTTGCTCATCACCCTCATGACTTGCACGTGCACAGAGAGCTGATAGCGTGCCGAGCGTCCTTGCAGCCCCGCTCCCTCCCTTTCTAACACTCATCCCCATTTCCAAAGCAGACATAAAGTTGCAGATGCGGCCACCGAACCCATGCAAAATATTTTACCATGTTCACATTGGAGCTTTTCTGTGATGGTTTTGCTTTGCTCATGGCTGGTGACAGTTTGTGGGATGCTCATGCCTGCAAGTGAGCAGAGAGATGCTGGCCCCCAGTGGGACGTTCGCCCACACAGCCATGCACTCACGCACCAGTGCATCCATGCACCTGCACACCCGTGCACCCACGCACCCGTGCACCCATGCACCCATGCATCTGTGCAGCCGGGAAGCGGCAGCAGCTCACGCCAGCGCTGTGGCGATGCTGTTTGCTGCCTCCCCTTTAGTGGCCATGGCAACTGTCGTGTAATGAAGTGTTGCCAGGACCTGGGCCAGGAGCAGAGCTTCCTAAAGGAAAGAAACAAAACAAAACAAACCAGGGAAAGGCATGATGTCAAGCCATTGAAATCCAAGCACTGCTCCCGCCTGGCGTCACACGCAGACTTCAACGCCGGCCCCCTGCAATCCAGCCTTGTCACGGCTGACCCCAGTCCCAGCAGCTGAAGAGTCACCGCTCGGAGCAGCGCGTATGCTTGTTTGTGCCGCCGCTTTCTTTCTGCCTCGTGGTAAACAAGAACAAACTGTATCCACTGTTCATCTCGTTGTTCTTTAAGGAAGCAGCTCGGACAATGAAACATATCACTAAGCAGCTGACAGAACAGGCTACGTATTGCGGGATGCCAGGCTGGAGCAGCTTAAATAATTGTTATTTTGAGCCAGAATTGTTTGCATTCGCTTTGCTGACAATCCCCTCACTGAAAGACAGAGATTTTTATGCCAGACCTTGGAGGTCTCTCTAGGTTTGTCTCCAGGAAGGGCAAATTCATTGCACAGCAAGGCACAAGGCAGGGACTGGACACAGAAACGGATATATTCATTTTTTAAAAATCAGAAGGTGGGAATGCAGGAACAGAGGTGTGGGAGGTTAGTGCTCACTGCTAACCTTTAATCTTTAATCCCCGGTTTTCATGAGGGCATCTCGCCTCTGCAGCCTGGAGCCCTTGACAGGCTGGCCTGCCACAGTGGGAGTTTGGGAGAATGAGGGGGGAAATGGGGAAGCAACGCTGTTTTGTAAACAAGGGAAGGGGAAATTGCCTCTGTCCCCAGCCAGAGTGGAAATAAGAGGAAACGCTATTTTCTCCCAGGCAGTTTCTGTTGTCTTCGCAGGGCTTTTGGTCAACACGAGCCTTGGTTACCAGTGTTTGTGAGCTAAATGCTCTGGGGCAACGACGCCGCAAGGAGAAAACACGGTAACGGAGCTTTTAACTAATTGCAAAAAGTACCCTGGTCGGTCCTGTTTCCCTGCCACCGGTTTCACTTCACTGTAAAACCGAAAGCACCTGCTCTGCCCCATTGTCTGAGCTCAGGACAGCCCGCAGCTCGTAGCTTCTTGGAGGTAACGGTCATAGCTGCTTTCTCTTTTAATAGCAATAAAACCCCCACAGCTGTCAGTCTGCCCTGGCAGAGGCCACTGGGACGGCCTCAGCCTGCCCGAATTGCTGCAGCCACGCGCGAGGAGCAGGGATGCTGCTGCTGATGGTCCCCGTGAGACGTTAACCCCCTTCCAGCATATTCTGGGACAAGGGCAGGAGCTTCAGGTGGGAGTTCTCGCCCCATTAAACATGGCTCCTTTCGGCTTGTGTAAAAACATGGTTATTATAAAAGGGACTTCGTGCAAAGATGCGAGAGCCTACCCTTCCTTCTTCCTCTTGCCGTTGCAATGCAACAACTCCCCTTCCTTCAGGGGTTGAAGACTGCCTGCGTAGCCGAAGGCTCGCCCAGGCAGCTCCTCCATGGGTTTGCATGAACCTCTTTGCAGTTCAGAGCAGAAGCACTCGCGTGTTTGGGCTGACATCTAGTGTCGGCGTGGATGAGGCCAGAGAAACCAGCTAACTCATTTCTCCCAACGTGTCAGTGGTGACCTGCAAGGAAGAAGGAAGATGACATTTCTTTGGCTTAGTGCTTCTAATGTGGTTAGAGACCTGACCCAAAAGCCCACGAGTATCTTTGTTCCATTAACTACAGAAGAAAATAATAATCATAACAATAACAATAGCAATAGCAATAACAATAACAATAACAATAACAATAACAATAACAATAACAATAACAATAATAATAATGGGACACTACAAAATATAAGTGAACGAGTAGTTTTAGGCCTGGAAATCACAAAAACAGCTCGAACTGCTTAGGTATGCTGTTGTCTCCTCATTTTGAAGCATCACAAAGACTAGCAACTGCTCTTGAGTGGGCAGAGGTTGCTTATAAGGAGGAAGACACTTGATGGCATACTCTTGAATGGTAGGATACGATTTCAAGGGACTTATCCCATCAAAAGTGCTTGGTATGACAAGCCTCAGGAAACCACACTGCTGCTGCCTTGATGTGTCATTATTTGCTTGCCAGCTCATGTGGGCTCAGCCTTTTCATCCTTCCCTAAGATCTTTCCACAAAAGCCAGTGCACAAGTTCAAGTTGCTTTATCGTCATACTGTACTGAGACACTTTCCTTGGAGACCTTCAGTGCTGGTCAGAAGCCATTCATGGACTCAGCCCTGCCACGGACGTGTGGAGTACGACAGGGATGGGCATTGCTCATCTGGCACAAGGAGAAAGAGAGAAGCTGCTCGTACAGATACTCAATACCTCTTAAAATCGTGTATCCGAGGATGAACTGGAAAAAAACATGCAGCACAACTGTGCAAGTATTTCCTGAAAGATGCTTTGGGTGCTCAAGTTCACCCAAAAGCTCAAGTTCACAAGGGCTGGAGGAATGACTGAGCAAGTTCAGGGAAGAGAGGTTAACCAAGGATAATCAAGTGCAGAAAGGGGCTCGGGCAGTCCCTGAATTGTTGCAGTCTGGGAAAGTATCTGGGAGAATTATCATCAAGTGCTTGCCCTGTTTTGATACTGTCCCATAGGCATCTGGTTTTGGCCTCTGCCTGAGGGAGGGTGCTGGGCTATAGATGACCCTTTGGTTGGGCCCAGAAGGGCTGTACTGGTATCACCCTGTATTACCATTTACTGGCGCTTTTTTGTTTTTAACTTAGGTCTGCTCTAACTCTTCCACATGGCACAGGCCGAAAAAAGTACTTTTGCAAAACAAAAGCAGTTTGGGCTGTCTCCAGAATATATCCTTTCCCATGTTCCCACCTTGAAAGCTGGACAGGCTCTTTGGAACTGCAGAAATTGGTAAAAGGGGAAAAAAGGGGGAAGAGGAGGGGGACATAGGACAAACCTGCTTGGAGTGCACTTGGGAAGTTCATTTTTATTTTTGCCTCAATGCTGTTAGCAGGAATGTCACCATTTCACACGGAAAGTCACGTCCTGCCCCCCTGCCCTGAGCACCAGCAGAAGACCTGGCTTCAGTTTTGCCCAATTTCCCGTGTGCCCTTTGGGGGTCACCTCACCCCTGTGCACCTTGTTTCTCCATGATGGTCCCAACAGTGTCGCCTCGACTGTCCCCCTTATCTCTCTCACAGATGAAGGCCGTCAACTTTCCTTACGGTGACACCACCTGCCTGGCACGCTGGGGTCAAGATCCCAGTGACAGCTTCAGAGGAATGATAACCATGTCCCACCTGGGGTCCCCCAGAGCCACTCTCTGCTCCTCACCCTGCTTTCTCCTGGGCAGGTTTCCTTCCAGTTGTAATGGGCGTTTTATCCAAAGCAGCAGAAACAGGCTTCAGGCTTACAAATATGGGAAGGAAGAGGAAAATGTGTTTGTGCTCTACTTTCCCCATGCAACTGGGAGGGAGTCTTGTGCAAGAGGGCTCCCTAAGTGCTGTTGGTCAAAGTCGGTGCTGTTTACACAGGCGTTGGCTTTGCTGAAAGGGCTGGATGGAGTCAGGGAGCAGATCTTATCATCCTGACAGATCAAGTTTTGAGCTCAGGAAGTTCCCTGTTACTGTTTAACCTTTATACACCTGGTCTTTCCTTTCAGATTCCCCATCAAATACTTGTTTCAGACAACCAGGGAATTCATACTTAAGCTCAGATGGTGCAGGGCCACCTTGTCCAACCAGAAACTATTTGCTCTGTACAAACACTTGAACTCCAGAAAGTACATGGAGATACTTTATGTGACTTTGAACCATTTAAGGACAAAGTATTCCCTCATATTCTTTTAGTTATAGGATATTTTACTTCATGCAGTATTCAAATATATACATCTCTGCATTTATGGCCACTGTGTATATTTGATACCATCCCTCTCTTTTTCTTCATGACCACATTAATGATATTATTCTTTGCTGCCATCATGTCACATGCAATCCCCTTCCCCAACATAAACCCAAAATAGCAGAGAGTTGATCTTGGCATGTAGAAATGGCCACTGCAAACAAACCTCTGAAGAGGAACAAGCCCTACACCAACCACGGCAGTCACTGATAGCACCCACTAGTGACAGACCTCCTCCCGGCTCAGCCCCATGCTAAGGGGTACGTTCCTATGACAGTGGACCCCCTGGAGAGAAAAGGGCCTGACCTTGCACAAACAATATACATCAAGGGTAATATCGAGGGTTAGGGGTTTCATAACCCTCTTCCATTATACTAAGGCCATCTTAGCACTCGAAGAAGTAGAGTCTTCTTCCAAAAGCCTTCTTCCTGAGGCAGCTGCTGCTGGAGGTGCCCACTTGGGCAACCACCGCCTCTGCCACGGCAAACCATGGCAGAAGGGGCTGTTCTGAGAGCACACCTCAACTATAAAATCCAATGCGTTGGCTCAAACCAAGACAAAACCCACTTCACTGTTACAGAGTATGCTTTTAGAGTGATTGCTACAAAACATTACTGGTTTCATATTTCGTAAAACCATATAATGCTTTTGTTTTGAGGAAAGGGATACTAACAGCTGCACAATGGCCACATAAAATGCAACAGCTTTGGATGAGTAATCGTGAGGTTCTGCCTATGGGCTATCCAGAACAAAACTTGGTTCAGAAACTGCCGCTTCCCTTCTCTTCCTCAGAACAGCTTTCCCGAGCTCTTCTGACTGGTATCCTGTGGATGAAATTGCTCAGCCCAGCGTTTTGGCTGCTGGGAGATGGAGAATTTCTTCCAGGGCACTTTTGACCCTTGCCTGCTGGCTGGTGGCAGCGATGCTGTTGTGGGAGGGACCCCCTGCACGGATAGTTTCTAAGGAAACGGTCCCACGCTGGGGTATGAGCAGCCTTTTCCCTCCCGTTTCCCATCTTTGGCTTCAGATGTGCTCAAAGCGCTGTCACGAGGAAAGTGTTTAATGGCTCATGCAATGTATCTTTAATTACTATTCATCCAGCATCTTCCTGACATGCTCATGTCTTAGGTTTTAAAATAACATGCTTGTAATTCATCTTTAAGAAGTATTGGACCAATTTTCCACTTGCAGGTTACTCCTGTGGCATATTCCACCATGGCAGCAGTGCTATTGCTGACGAGGCCTGAATGAGCAGGGAGTGATGCCCGACCCCACAGCATTCCCAAGGGATGTGCCTGACCCCCATGCCATACTAATTCCCAAGTGACAACAGAAATTGGAAATCACTTTCCCAGTCTGCCATGAAGGCAAAGCCATGAAGGCTGCTGGAGATGCTGGGCATGAGAGACCACCTGGGGAACGGCACGGTGACTGGCAAGAGGCAGCAGGAGCCCCCAGTACCTCAGATGAGAGGAGACCACGTCAGGGAGACCCGAGCTGGTGTCACCCATGGTGACATGGACCCTTTCCCCCAGGGACAGGAGCGGATAACTCCAGTGCTGTGCACAGAGCATGGAGAGCGGCTGGGCACAGATGGTGCTTCCATAGCAGAGCACCATCTCCTGGATTTGGGCCTCACGCCCAGGCGTGGGGACCATGGTATGTCTCCAGTCCAGCTGGGGCTGAGGCAGGAACATTTGGACACAGTTTGGGGTGCCCCATTAAAGCACCTTGTAAATCCCTGCCTGCAGTACTGGAAATATTCCCATTTGCCCTGAGACTGCTGCCTCTGAGCGGGTGCAACTGTTTCCAGCATGTGCAGGAAACTGCAGCTGTGCAGGAGTATAACAAAATAAGCCAATCTCCAAACAAGCGGAGCAAAAAAGCTCTTAACCTTATTTCTTGGGAAAAAAAATATCAATTTCCAAAAGTTTCTTGCACCTGCTAAATGCATTAGCAGCAGTGTTGTATCTCAAACAGGGAGTCACGATGAAAGAAAAATAGCTTCTTTGTGGTGATCTGGTGTGCTTGTGACAGCCATTCAGGAGATGATTTACTGCTCTGTGCTGGAAGCTGGACAGCCACACTCAGTGCTCACATGGCATGAGGCTGCTCTCCATCATTTCCAAACTTCCTTGAAAGAGCTAAGTACTTTGCCACTTATTTTCTCTTTCAAAAAACTATCAGAGCAGGGTTTTGCACATGCTGGCCATGCCAAGGAAAATAAGTCCTTACTGGGAACTGGAGGCAGCGGGCCATCGGCCCTGGAGGTTATTACAGGGTGTCCAGTTCCAACAGCTGACAACACCGTAGGAAATTTCAGAGGGTTTTTTGCTGCCACGCAGTGGATTAGCACATCAGCGTAATGTTGGGAGGGAAAACATAGAAAATACGACCCGTGTGCTATTAAAACAGGCTAAGCGGAGAGCTCTGCTGGCGCCGGGCTGCCCCGGGGGACTGGTGCTGGAGGAACAGCCCATGCTTTCCCCTTCGGGGCCACTGGCTGCCTCTGCTCTGCCTGTGTGGCCTCAGCCATGCTTTTCCACCCTGCTTCATGGGGGGTAACCGGGGACGTGCCAAATGGGATGCAGTCCAGAGCCTGGTACCGCAGCCCTGGTCAGCCCTGGCCAGCCCTGGCCTGGGGCGAACAAGAAGTAATTTTTTCAAATAGGTTTGGACTTAAAAAAATGTAGGGAAGCCACAGCTATTTCTGACGTGGTACCATCAGAGGAGAGAGCGGTGGTCTCCAGCACTTGCAGGCGCAGCCCGTGCTTCCCTGGAAACAAGGTGAAAAGGAATTCGGAGAAGCGTGAACTTCTCCATGGAGCAAAGCCCCCGGCTACGAGGCCTGGGATCAGAGCTTATTTTTGGTCAGTCAGGCAGCAGAGGTTTCGAGTTCAGTGCAGGATAACCACCATTTTGCCATCCCTTTCTGTGGTGGCTGCTGGGAGTGAATGGCAAGCCATTTGGTCAGGATGCATATGCTATTTGTTTTGGTGCTAAAGGAGGAATGATAAAGAGGAAAGTGTTTACTGACTACCCTGAGCAGTGGAAGGGGCATGTTTCCACCTACCTTTCTCTGTTGCTGGTCAGCACGGTGCCTTCCAGCCCACCACCACTGCTCCTCCCTGCCCTGTGTCAGCCCCAGGTCCCCATGTGTACCTATGGGGGACCGTATGGGAAAACAAGCCCCTGAAGTGACTTGGGTTCATGACAACCTTCCTTGCCCCCTGAAAGGGTGATTGATCAGGCAGCTAAGGCTGGAGGGGTCCCAGAAGAAAAGCACCTCCTGAGGGAAGGGTCTTGAAGTCAGAAAGAAAGCAGAGCAAAGTGGGTCCTGGAACCCGCTGGGAAGGTGGTTGTCCAAGAAGGAGCAAGCCTTCCTACTGTTTATTTCTCTCCATTTCAGGCGATCAGAGCTTGCTTTAGCTTCTTCTCAAAGAAAACCAGAGAGCCACCCAAAACTACCCACATCCTTAACTCTTCGGAGTCATTCCTGCTAAAGTGAATGACTCAAGCTAAAGGGGCGACAGTGTACAAGTACATCCATGCTTTACACGTGCTCTCCCTTCACTTGTTTGCCAGCATTCAGGTGGGCTGAGCTGGGCTAGAGGAAAAGCTCTGCCTCCAGAAGATGGGCAAGCAGCAGCACAGGCAGGATCCCCTCCGCTGGAGGCAATGAGATCTCTCCCCAGGCAGGAGGTAGCCCCAGCCATTCACAGAGCACGGGGGAAAGGAGAGCACAGGCTCTCCAGGTTCCCAGCTTCTCCCAGCAGCACGAAGAGAAGGGGGGAGCTTTAGGTATTTCTAGGAGAGGTGGGGTCGGTTGCAAGATATTGACTTGAGGATGTCCATACGAAGAGAAGAGTATTTTTGTGTTGGCTAAAGCTGGAGCATTAAAGAGGAGCCTCCATACTGGGGACAGGTTTCAGGGAAAACAAAGGTATGATTTCATTCAAGTGTACGATAAGCTGCTTGAACAGAGAGGAGTGGGATGTCAAACAATGGATTGTCTCCACTACTGGAATGGGAAGATGTGATGACAAATCTCAGGACTGTGGCAGAAGAGCAGTGATCTAAAGCCACTAAGTCGAGGCAACTCAGAAAGAGGATACGGACGTGGCATAGTGAATTCAGGGCAGACTAAAGTGACTACGCCACGTCTGCATCCCACTGAAGTCCTGCTGAAGTCTGCTTTGGGTTGCATTAAGTCAGAGATAAAGGGGACAGGCATCAAGGCAATTTATTTCAGACAGAGACCTGTGAAGTACCCAGATGGAAAAATCAGATCAGGTCCCCCCAGGGCTGAGGGCTGTCCTAGCTCCTGTCCTCAGATAAAAGATTCCTGCAGTCACTGAGACCGGCTCAAGCCATAAGCGATATGTTAGGATTTCATAACCTGAGCACTCAGCTAGTGAGAGAAAGTAATGCTGACCCTGATGTAAAGATATGACCTTGCCCTCCAATAGGAAGGATGTCACCGATGGTATTTAGACAGGGATGGGACCTTACCTGTAAGAAAATCTGATGCAGATCCAGCTTTGCTTGAGAAGCTGTAGCTTGCTGATCAAGAAAAACCCAAAGCTGGGAAACAGATATCGTGTAAATATTGCTCTATCCAGAGCACAGGTTAGGTTGTAAAACAGCTGTCTCTTCTCTGTGGGAGCAAATTCTCCAGAGGTGACTCAGCAGTCAGCGAGATGAGAACCAGACACTCATCGTTTCTGCACGAATCAGAAAGCCGAGACTTTAATCTGCATCCTCCAGGTGAGGGCTTCAACCTCCAGCATAGCCTTACTGATGAAGGAGATACAGTAACTAAACGCCAGGATCGATGATGTCAAAAATACGAAAGCCAAAATGAACCAAGTGCAGTGGCACATGACAAAAGCAATGGCAACTGTAGGCAGCAACTTGGAAACTCTCTGCAGTACAGGGCATGCTCGCCGCAGGCAGCCTGGCAGAGGCCAGCCTGTGGGGCCTAATTATAAATATTCTCAGGTTAGCTTAAATAACTACTGTCAGAATAAAGGCCTTTTTCTCAGTTAGGCCATGCTGCAAGCCCAACTCCCACAGTCCTTAAGCACTGATGTCAGAAGTTAAAGCTGAACTCTGTATAACCTCCAGGCTATAAAGGATGCCAAATACAAAATATTTGGGAGTTTTAAAATGACATTTTATGCTAGTCCTGCATAGTTTACTTTGTACCTATACTAAGTTCAGCCAACATTGTAAGTCTCTTTTGTGCTCTGTGTAGAAGTGTAGCAGAAAGATCAAACATAGAATATTGTTTTATTCTTGGAAAGCAGGCACATGGGCACTGATTTGCCAGGTATTTAGCCTCTCAAATTACCCCTCATTTAATGGGAAGGTCTGAAATCCGAATACTTTGCTGAAATAGGTCTACATTTGGCTAGCACTAGATGACTGTAAGATTGTGCAATATTGTTAGACCTTAAGCTCATACTTTCATCTTTTAAGGCTGCTGCTCAAGCAAGGTAATAAATGGCAGAAATTGCTGAGCAAGGTGCTGGTGGATGTGCAGAATACCCTGTTGATTTCTTGGAGGAGCCACTGGCATATCAATGGATGTGTTGAGTTCAGTGTCCTGAGGAAAATGTTAGTGTCACGGCACAGCAGGGTTAGTAACACCTACTTTATTTTGCTGATTATGGTTTTATTTTTTATACTAAATAAATTAACTAATCTTGATCAGCTTGCTTAGCTTGTCAAGTTTCCATCCCCACCCACGCCACTGCACATTGACCCCTGTTTCTAGAATAGCAGTAAAATCCTTCACCACAGTCCCCCGCCGTTCAGGGAAACGACCAGACAGCAGAGATGAAGCAGAAAACGCAGTATCCAGTTACTTAGGACTATCTGGTTTTGCCATCTAGCAAACTTGACTAGGTGATTTCGACAGAGAAATGCATTGTGCAAGGTTTCCTCAATGAGGTAAAAGTTCCTGCATTACAGGACAGTGGCGACCAGGCAAGCACGGTCTTGGGCTAATTAAGTAATAACATTGCAAGGACATGAGTTAGAAACGTTGAGGAGGTACTGGAGGTGGAGATGGGTTGATATCCAAGCAAAACTCAAATCTTTTGGAAGGTGTGAAGACTGGTTTCACTCCAAGACAATGATACCCTCTCTCTGAGCCGGACAGTCCTGTGCTCAGGCTGACACACCACGGGGTGAGGGAGGAGGTGGTCTTCTGTTGCATGCAGCCATGAGAAGCCATCACCTTGTGCAGGCTTCCCAGTCTTTCCTGACCTGAGCTCCTATATATCTTCCAGTGGCAGAGGCTCACTGCATAGTGAGTTGTCATGGTTTAACCCCAGCCAGCAACTAAGCACCACACAGCTGCTTGCTCACTCCCCGCTGGTGGGATGGGGGAGAGAAGTGGAAGAGTAAGAGTGAGAAAACTCGTGGGTTGAGATAAGGGCAGTTTAATAGATAAAGCAAAGTCTGTGCACACAAGTGAAGCAAAACAAGGAATTCATTCACTCCTTCCCATGGGCAGGCAGGTGTTCAGCCATCTCCAGGAAAGCAGGGCTCCATCACCTGCAACGGTTACTTGGGAAGACAAACGCCATCACTCCGGACGTCCCATCCTTGCTTCTTCTTCCCCAGCTTTATATGCTGAGCATGATGTCATATGGTATGGAATAGCCTTTTGGTCAGTTGGGCTCAGCTGTCCCGGCTGTGTCCCCTCCCAACTTCTTGTGCACCTCCAGCCTCCTCGCTGGTGGGGTGGGGTGAGAAGCAGAAAAGGCCTCAACTCTGTGTAAGCACAGCCACAGTCCCTTCAGAAGTAAACTTGCTCCAACACGGCCTTACCCATGGCTGCAGTCCCTCCAGGGGCATACCTGCTCTGCTGTGGGCTTATCCATGGCCACACACTTTGAGGTGCTCCACCATGGCCTCACGCACAGCCACTGATGCTTCAAGGTGTACCTGCTGCAGCATGGACTTACTCACAGCCACAGATGCTTCGAGGTGTACCTTCTCCAGCATGGACGTATTCTTGGGCCACAATCCTTCAGAGGTATACTTGCTGCAGCACAGACATAACCATGGCCACAGACACTTCAAGATGTACCTGCTTTGGTGTGGGCTTATCCACGGCCACAGATGCTTCAGGGTGTCCTGCTCCCGCATGGACTCATCCACAGGTCACAGTCCCTTCGACTCGAGTTCACACCGGAGTTCCAGCCTGTTCAGTACAGCAGCACAGAACAGCAGCGATGCCCTGGCCATCTGCCAGCCCAGGCGCAAGGCCATTGCTGTTATCAAAGTGTTCCCAGGCACAGCAGAGTCGGATGATCAGCAGCACAGCAGCACAGCAAGCAGCAAAAGCAAAAAGCAGCCACTAACAAGCACTCGACTCTACTATACAGTAAGGCAAGCAAGCCTATGGCAAGCACAGAAGCCTGCCAATTAATAGCTAAACAGCAATGACAGCTATAAATTTAGTCTAGCACATTCCAATCAAATCTGTCGTTATCTTGAACCATTCAAGCCCCACGCTGGGTGCCAAAAAGGACTGTCATGGTTTAACCCCAGCCAGCAACTAAGCCCCACACAAGAATTGGAAGAGTAGAAGTGAGAAAACTCATGGGTTGAGATAAAGACAGTTTAACAGGTAAAGCAAAATCTGTGTGCGCAAGCATCAAAATCTGTGGGGTGAGAAGCAGAAAAGGCCTTGACTCTGTGTAAGCACTGCTCAGCAGTAACTAAACCATCTCTGTATTATCAACACTGTTTTCAGCACAAACCCAAAACATAGCCCCATACTAGCTACTATGAAGAAAATCAACTCTAGACCAGCCAAAACCAGCACACAAGTTTAAGCTCACTGGTGATCAGCTTATTTTTCTTAATTGCCTTCATGACCACTAGAAAGTAATTCATAAACCTCCGTGGCTCTGCAGAGTTCAGGTTTAAACTGTTATTCCAACCCACACTAGCTATATGAAACGTGCTTTTCCTTAGGAGCATCTTTTGGGAGTTGATTCCACGTGATGTTTGCAGCTTCCTTCCCACCTCAGCCCTGCAGATGTGCCGCCTCTCCTGCTAGGCAGCAGCAGCTGGTGGATTTAGGGCATCGCTGATCGTGTTCAGTCCTGTTGGAGACATGTCACTCTCTGCTGCTGTCCCCCGAAGCCTTTTCTTCTTTCCTTCACTATGAATGTCTGCTGTAGCAGTTTAGATAATTTGTATAGTTTTGAAGGGGGGAGAATGAGCTGCAATTACTGCTCAAAAAAAGCCATTAAGAGAAGATGCTCTTGGAGGCCTGGGTGCTGGTCATACAACAGCTGGGTTAAGAGAGGTACTAAGCAAAACACTTAAAAGGTTCTCCTGCTGAATAAATACTCCTGTTTTTCACCCTCCGTAAGAACATGAAGCGCTAGGATGGCTGGAGCCAGTGCTCTTTGTGTTTCCCAGCCCTGGGTGCACTTTTTTCCTGTGAATTTATTCCACGTAGGCTTTTAACAGTCATGGTCTTCAGGGACAAGGCGTTGCACACCTGAATGGCGCTTTGGTGTGGAGAGCCACCTCCTTTGTTCGTTCTGGACCTGATTTAGTTTCATTGAATGGAAGCACAGTCTGTTCCCCAAGGGGAACACTGTCGGGGAGCATTCACAGGGAAGGGCAGTGCCGGCGATAATGCACCAAGCCCATGTGGCTCCTTGCGAGGAAACTGGGAGCCACTGAGGGGACTCCACTGGTTCGTTAAGTTTCTTCACCTCCACTAGATTTTTCTCAAATAGAAAAGTTATTAATATGACTCGTGACTGTTGCAGCGAAGGATGGAGTAAGAGATCTGGAGAGCCACTCTCCAAACATCACCATTGCCTGGACTGAGACACTTCAAAGAACACTTAACCAGCCCCTGGCTGTCCATCAGGGCGACCACTGTCCCACTTTGATGTACTCATTATCCAGCATGTGGACGCTTCCAGTAAGGCAAGTCCCATACCAGCCAGGTAGGTCAGAGGAAAACTGTGCCTCAAGAAGCTGATCGCTGCTTTTCTCCAGGAAAGCTGGAGTTTCTAGCTTTGAAATGCTCTGTAGCTAACAAGTGTGTGACTTCATCATATATATCTGTACATGACTGACAGCAAGAGCAACCCATTTCCTATGTTTTGAATTCCTCATGACTGAACTACTGCACACCAAAAGATCGCATAAATAACTGACGTTACATTAAACATCGTCTAGGAAGATCTGATGGAGCAGCATATGCCTTGCCTAATGTGCACCTCCATGCAGAAGCATTGGTGAGAATGCACAGTGCAGAAGCAAAGAAGCTGATATTAAACTTCTGCAGCCAATGACTTCTACCAAGGTAAGACCTTCTGTCACCTCAGAAGGCATTGCCAGAGGCTTTCTGTGGAAGTCAGCAGAGGGGCTGGTATCACCTGTAACGTTTTCAGCTTGGGTTTGGTGGGGAGAAGAGGGAGAAGGACCTTAGTCCAGCAGAGTTCTGACCTTAAAACTTCAGACTGGCACAAATCCTCTTCCTTTTCTTCAAAGAAATGCAAGCAACTTATCATTCCCCTCAAGGCTTTTTTGTCTGGAGGTGGCCATGCCTTCTTCTCTAACGAGAGAAAAGAAGCAACCAAACAAGTAAGGCAGGCTGTGTTGGCCAAAGTGTTCAACTACTATTGTGCATGAAGGAGAACAGGAACTGAAGAGGAATTACAAGCCGACAATGAGTCATGTTATGCCTTCCTGTCTTTCTTCCAGAAGAGAAAGAAGGACAAGTTTCCCCTTTAGATTCTCTAATTCACTGTGGAAGAGGGAAACCATGTTTTACTTTTAGCAGCTTTTGTTCTTGTGTATGCTCCTGGACCTAAGGGCACAGACAGAGCTGCGCTGCTGGGGAGGCTGGTATATCTGACAAGCCAGACTGAACCGTCGGTGTGAGCCTGGAGAATTTTCTTTCATTTCTATTGTTGTGCTTGTGATTTCTTCAGGACCAAAAAGAAAAAAAAAAGCGATTCAAGGACACTCGAGGCAGTTTTCCAAAAAATGGAAACCTGCTTTTTGCCAAGAGGGTTTCCTGAGCAATCTAAGTGGTTGAGGATCTTGTCTCAAACAAAGTTTGGATCAGTGGCCTATCTCCTTGTGCACAAATTGGGCTGAGGGATTTTCTTTCCTTTATGCATGCTTCTTCCTAAATCTGGTCTTACAGCTGACTAGTGAGGACTGTTGTCCCTGGACACCAGCTCAGGCTCTGATAGCTTTTGTAAGAGCATTTGTATCAAAATATTGTTGTGCTGGAGTCTCCAAGGCCATCTGGGGCTTTGTGCAGACAGGGTGCTTACAAATGAATGTGAACCAAAGCAAATCAACATTGCTTGGCAGGGATGAAATGTATTGCTAGGGTCTGTCTCTGCCAAGCTAGACTGTTTGGCTCCAGTCCCACTCTTTGGGGGGATTGTCTGTCAAAACACAATTTGGTATTGTACGGTGTCATGGTTACATGGCTCACTACTCCTTTAACCCCTCTCAGGCCTTACACTCTTGCTATTTGTTGAGTGGAAACCTGTGAATCTCCAACTCTTAAAGCAGACCTCAGGTTCTGGTACCTTGTACCAATTGTCCCTCCTGCCACTGTGTTGGTTAAGGTAGAGCTTTCCCTTAGGAGCTGTCAACCAGTAGATTGCAACCCTCTTGAAAGGAAGGCATTACTTCTTAATGCCATGAAATGCTAAGAAGACATATCTTTGTACCATCTCATGATGGAAGCCTGGCTTCTTGGCCTAACCACCTCAAAAACCTGGTCATCCTTTCAAGGTGGGAGTGCAGCTTGGACATTTGATTGACTCTCCTTTATTATCCCATCCCTTCATAAGCAGCAGCTGCTGCTTCTGCCGAGCCCTGCTGGAAAGCCCAGAGGCCACCCGTTAGAGGACAAGCCAAGACATCAACATGAGTGTCCTCACAGGTTTGCCAAGAGGCATATAATCATACCACCCTTGCCACTTCTGGACATGTTTCTGAGTTCAATCAACCTAAATATGGACGTAGTAAATTATAGGGTCTTGGCCAAGACACGACACTACAGGCAGCTCCAAGCCCATTACATACAGTTTTTGCTATCGTAATCCTCAGCAAGCACTGGTAGAAGTGCTGTCTCTGAGCACAGGTTCTGCTGGGCCACCAATCTACTGGAGGCCTGGCAAGGGGCAGCAGGAGGAGGACGTGCATATTCCCTTCGGGAGGCGGGTGAAGAGGCAGATCCTGAGCTGAGACCCTGCTGACCCTGGAGATGGCCGAGAGGAGCAGCGGCTCTCTGTAGGTATGACACATGGCACGTGCCGTCCCGCAGGCAGGCAGCTGCCCACGCTGCTGCCTGGGCCACCACGTCGCCCGCCAGCCCGGCGTGCAGCTGCAGCCTTGTCCCCGGCAGGCAGGGCAGCAGCAGCCTTGCACAGGCTGGGACGCTGGCAAAATGCAGCCTGGCTGCCCGGGTCACGCAGCTTTGCAGCTTTCCTCTCACGCTGCAGGATTTGGGTGTTTTCCCTTCGAAGTTCAGGCTAGAGCACGCTGGTACCGCCCGGCTCTCCTGGCCAATGTCTGCTCCAGGGGCTGGGCCTGGCGTCCAGGACCTGTCATCGTCCCAGCAGACTGGGGACAGCTGGCTACTTGCTACGAGTCCATCTGTCCTTCTCCTGGGCACAGGGCTGTATGGATGGCCCCAGGGCTCAGCTGCCTCTGACCCGAGGTGCAGCACAGCTGTGTGACCCCGGGTTCGTTTTGGTGAGAAAACTGCTGCTGCACTGTGAGAAAACACATGAACTAAAGCCAGGCAAGATAAGAAAAGTCAAAACACAGACAGAATTAAAGCTGTCAAGATGATAATAGCTCGCCATGCAAGGCTCCAAAAGTAAATGCTATGTGAAAAGTGATAAAAACCTGAAGGGACTGGTTCAGTCATTATCTTGCTCTAAAGATCCCTGGGCTGGAGGTTAGAAATGCCCCGAGTCCTTGGCTCAGGTGTAACTCTGATGTGATGGTATGTCCCAAGTGCGGGGCTCCGAGATGGGGGATGGAGAAAGGGGCACGTGAAAAAAAAAGGAAGAAAATGAGTGGCTGGGCAAGTCGTAGAGAGGGAGATGGCCACGAGGAGTGCATTTAGTCCACTGGCAGGGAGGAAGCGTGAGGAATTTGACTGGGAACGGGAACACGAGCATCGCCAGCTGAAGAGCCTGAGCAGCCCTGCTCGACCCCAGGCTCCCCCTCCGTCGTCCTCTTCCACCTGCCTTGAATGACTCCCTCCTACAGAAAATCCCAGCCCCCTTCCCCTGGCAGGGCATCTTCTTTTTTAAGCTGGAAGCCCCATGGGAGGAGGGCAGGGACAGCACCTCTCCATCCATGTTCCAGGAGCGGTGACCTGCAGACAGCTGCTCTTGCTGGCGGGCGCTGGCAGCCAGTACAAAGCCACGCAAAAGGCAGGCCAGGACACGAGGGGGTTTTGCAGAGGTGTAAATAAGTGTTTGGGGCAAGGGAGGCTGAAGGCCATCTTGCCGAGCTTGCATCAGCCCGGTGTTTGGTAAGAGGCGACTAGACACGCTGGACGTGCAATTGGGAGCTTTGTAAGGAGCAAACAGAGGTTCAGACGTCCACATCAGGGTGGCAGCCAGCTGTTGCAACCTTCCCCAGGTGTAAACATCTGCGGGGGGCTGTTCCCACAATGAGTGAGACATGGGCTGGAAACACCCTCCCCTGGGGCTGTATTCTCCTCCTTGAGGAGAAAGTCAAAAATTAGCACTGAGAAAGTCAAAAGTTACCCTTTCCCCATCCCAGCTCTGTCCGGCAGGCAGCTCCTCTTCACCTGCAGTGTTCCAGAGTTAATACAGCGCTATGAACTTCTTTTATTTGGGAAAACCAAACACAACTCAAGTAAAGTGAGATAATATGTAATTGTAGCGTACACAGGCACTGGCATTGCATTAGAGGTATAGTTAGGTTCCTGTGGCTGGCAGGAGAAGAACCTGGTGGTGGCTCGTGACTGAAATGTGAGCAATTTTTCATTTTTAATATGAAGTTTGACACCACCCAGCTCTTAATCTCTTAATATCTTAATAATACCGACACCCAGAAAATAAATGTATAATTTGTTCTGTCTAACGCTGAAAACCAGATTGTTCTACTAGTGCACCAGGAGCTGGCTTAGTCCCTCGGCAGCAGAGAGTGCGTGGAGAGGACAGGCTCCCTTGTGGGGACGCGGGTGCAGGCGGAGGTGCGCTCGCTCAGCCGGAGCTCCGAGGCACGGCTGGGCCGCGGGCCCCCGCGCACCCACCTCCCGCGGGGCGGGGAGGCTTTGCCTTAACCCAGCTCCGAGCTCCCGTCGCAAGCCGCTGCCAGAAAGGTGAGGCGAGAGGGCGCGTTCGCGGGGCCGCAGGCGTAGCGCTCTCCCCTGAAGAAAGCAGCCCCGCTCCCTCACACCCCCGCGAGCCGCGGAGCGGGGCCGGCTGCGGGGCTCCCTGCGACGGCAGCGCGGGCCGGGTCCGCGGAAGGGTCCTCCCTTCGTTGTCCCCACGGCGGCGACGCATTTGTTCCGCAGCGGGGACGCGGCCCGCTCTTCCCCCCGCGGGCTGGCGGGATGGAAGTTAATCATCTGCTGGCAATTAACCTGTGACCTCCCACGCCCGCCCGCGCCGCGCGCGGGGCAGCGCTGCAGCTTTAAGGCGGGCGGTGGAAGCGGCGGAGGGCGACAGTGCCGGCGCCGGCCCAGCCTGCTGCGGACCCCTCGCTCCCCACCCGACCCGGTCCCGCCCCGCCCGGCCCGGCCCGGCCCGGCCCGGCCCTGGCAGCGCTGCCCGCCATGGCGAGCCGCAGCCTCCTCGCCGCCCTCCTCACCGCTGCCCTGCTGCCGCCCCCCGCCGCCCCCTCGGCCCCCCGCAAGCTCCTGGTGTTCCTGCTCGATGGCTTTCGCTTCGACTACATCGACGACAGCGAGCTGGAGGGTCTGCCGGGCTTTCGGGCCATTGTGAACATGGGGGTGAAGGTGGATTACATGACCCCAGACTTCCCCAGTCTCTCCTACCCAAATTACTACACGCTGATGACGGGTGAGTACTTGCATTTCTGTGCTGGGATGCTCCTCGGAGCTGCCAGCTCCCCGTGCCGAAGTGGAGGGCAGCTCCCCGGGACTTTTTGCCTTCAAAGATGATGTAAAAATAACACGAAGTCGTGCGTTTAGCTGGGAGTTTAAAAGCACTGCGGCATTACAGCTCAGTATCGCTCGTCCGAAGCCTGCTCGGAGCTTGGAAGCCGGAGCCGATGTTTGAAGCTCGCCTGTGCTGTCCCGCGGTGCCGGGTCCCTGCGCGGCTCCCGGGGTCCCCCGTGGGAGCACGGGGGGGGGCTGCTGCATACAGAACATAAAAACGAGTGGGAAATGCACGGAAAATGAGTACGGAGCCTTGTTCGCAGACTTTCCAGTTAATAAAAAAGGCGTGTAAACTGAGGGTGGCTAAGAGAATAACTTATTTTCAGCCAGCAGGTCTGTTTTGGCAAGTTCATCGTTAAGTTTCTAAACTTAACAGACTTTCTGCTTTCACAGGTCCCTGTCTTAACGTTGCCCTAAGTCCTTATATCTGTAAGATAAGCCGAAATAGCCAAATAGAAAGACATTAAGGATTTTTGCTTTTGCTCCCTTTTTCTGACTGCCCAGGAGAGGCTTTCAGAAAATTGGGAGGATAGTCATAATTTTCATGATGCCGATTTCCTTTTAATCTAAGTGGAGCAACGCATGATTACAGTGACACTAGGAAGGTGCACAGAGTACAGCTCAGCTCTTCACATCAGAGAAAGACACCCTGGAAACAACATTTATGTAAAAAAAAACCAAAACAAACCAACAACAAAACCCCAAAGTTTTTCTGGAGTCTCTGATTGGATTTTTCTCCAGAGTTATTTAACAAACAAGACCTTCCAGCTAACGAGGAGTGAGAAAATCTGTCCTCTCTGAAGATATGTGGTATCTTCTGCTGTCCTCGGAACAATACCATGCCCAGCAGTCCATATACTGCTTGCTGGGAAAGCAAATAGATGCCATTGTAAGACAAAATCTGACATCAGTTGTGCCCAGCTTGTTTTGAAACCGCTTAACCCCTTCCTCCCTCTCTTGGGAGAGGAATGCCTTTCTCTTTCTCATCTCTGAACAGAAAAGTACCAAACTGGCACAGGTTTTTTTCGTGTCTTGGTGCAAACGCATGAATGCAGAGCAAAAGTCATGACTGAAAATAGAGGTGTCACTCCACTGTGGACTTTGTTCTTTAGGCATACGTAGGCAAATCGGTTTAACACTTCATGTGTAAAAAGCCTTCAGATTAAGTTGTTAAGGAGAACAGGGAAAGTGACTGCTTTCTCTCCTTACCACGTTTAATCATCGCTCTTATGAAATGCGTATGCGTAGAGTGAAGTCTATAACCAGCCTTTCGATGAGTTTTGAAAACATCCTATTTTGTACTCACAAAGAAAGTTTTGTTTTAGATGATGAAACACCACTACCAGACTTTTCACATTTTTAGGGTACCAGAGTTTCTACACCCCAGCTTGAAGCAATGAGACAATCTATGAGACCAAACTCAACTCTTCTTGCAAGTCTCCTGGTCTTCATGATGAGGATCTCAATGCAAATACAACTTAACTGCAAATAACAATTCACCTTCGTAACACACGAGTCACAGCAGCGTTAAATAGGTCAGGAACCAACCGAGAACCAAGTTTAGGTGATGAACATGCCCAACAGAAGATCCAAGACTGCACTTGAACCCTCGGGGTGTTAGTGGACCCCGTGGCTGTATCCTGGCATGACAGCAGGATAAATCCCATGGCTGCACTGTTCTTACATCCAACGCCATGGTGCAGTCTCCACAGAAAGGAGATGTCACGTTTTAGGTGATGGTGGGGTTAGGAACGTGGGGCACGCAGCAGACGTAGCATTAGCTGTGTTCAGTCTGTGCACGTTTGATTTGCAAAGCTGGGACAGCTTTTGGAAAAAATGCAGCATGGCAGGGTGACATGAGCATCATGCAGTAGCGACTTGCTTAGGGACTGGCAAGTTACTGTCTCCCCATCGTCACTGTACAGGCACGGGAAAGCTTACAGCGCATCTCACCAGTCATGCATCTCCTCTGCAGGGGGGGACATGACTGTAACTGGTTTTGCTTCCGTTTGCAACTGGGATGTGTGGGACTTAAATGTTGCCACAGTTTCTTCTGGGAAATCAGGGACTGCAAGGACAAGCTATTCTTCATGTCTTGTCCTACACTGCTGCTTCATGAGCTGTTAAGAAACTCATGTTTTAACCTCCAAATTGCCCTATTTTAGCATTTGTGAACGCGGTTTCATAGTATGTTGGCTTTTTTTCAGCTAAATCAGCTTAAGAAATTTCTGGCCCCACCTGCACCTTCCCACCCCTGGCTTGTTCATTATATCCCACCATTTTTTCAGATAAACACTCCTGTCCCTTCTTTCTCTGCTCATTCACGAGGTCTTGTGGCCCCACATCCGTTCAGGAGCATACACGGCTGCCAGGTCTGGGACAGCATGTGCATGAAAACGCTGCTGTTGGGATGTATTTCTCTCTTGCCTCTATCCATTCATGTGAGCAAGGCCTCTCCTTTCTGCGTACTGCCCTTCACCCCACATCCACGCAACCTTCATGACTCTGGAGCGGTTTAGTTGTTACAGAGGGAAGTTCTCCCTCATTTCGGTGGCTTTGGAGGAGGACAGTGGACTCTGCTCCTCAGACACCATCACCGTTGGGACAGGTCAGTTGGGAGGAACTCTCCTCCTCCTCCTCCTGCCCAGACCTGCACGTGTAGGTTATGGAGGTCAGCAGCATCTGCCCCACCGCATCTCAGTGCAGATGCCAGACTGCACCCGTCAGCCCTGCCAGAAGGTAGCTTTCCTCTGCAACGGGCAACTAGCAAGCAATAGCACACAGCGCAGTGCCCGATTATCTGCAGGATCTTCTAGTCATTATCTTTTACTTTACTGATGATTTCAAGAGGGCAGCCTAAGTGAATTTAATATTAATGAGAAATAGCAAGTTTACTGAGATTTTCAAAGCTATAACCAAATAGATGCAACCATAACTGATGACCAAGAGCCACCTATCTAAAAACAAGTAACTAATGTATGCTAATGTGAAGCATACCCCGTTTTGCTGAGACTAGGTGCTAGGTGACTCATCGACACAGTGGGAGGAATAGGGCCTAACCTAGGTAAACACAACAGATAAATTTTGGAAGGGAGGGGGGGAAGGGAGGTGACTCGCCCGTGGTCACGCACTGCTGCAGGGCGATGGCAGAGCTCTCCATGGGTCCCCCTCCTACTTAAATCTGCTGCTGCTGTTAAGCTATGAGAAGATATTTGGTGGAGGTTCCCCGAGTGACACAGAAAGCCTCAGCCCAAAGCCCGGGGCCTGCCTGGAGGTCTTTTCCCTTCCTCCACATCTACAGCAATTATGAGAAAGAAAACCAAAGCATAGAAACAAGATGAATGCTAATGGTTTGGCTTCTTCATGTAAAGTCACCCAGTGATTCAGAGCTCGGGGAGAAGCTCCAGTCTCCCTGCAAGCCAGGGCATGGCATCATGGCCTGCCATCTGCTTGAAGAAGCGCCAAACAACAGCCAAGTCACTGCTGGAGCAAAGGGATCTTGCTGACATGCAATCGGAGAAGTTGTTTTGTTACAAAAATCTGGTGTGGTGCAAGGTAGCCCAAGAATGTACCAGCTTAAAATCCAACTCTTTGAAAACCAATCTTCTCTACCAACTTCATTCATGCCATGTTTCTCAGTTTTGGCTTCCACAGTGATGTAAAGACCGGTTCTTGGGTGGTTGGGTTGTTTTCTGAGCTGCTAGACTGAATCCTACCTGATGTCCTAGCTCTCCATACTCCAGTTATGATATTGCAGTTGTTGACCTGAAATGCGTAGCATAAAATGGCAAATTAGGTAAAAGGAGCTGTTGCTGCCGACACGTGTGTTTGAGAGAGCTTTGTGGAGCTTGACGTGGGCTTGGCAAGGGAGGGAAGAAGGAGTCCAAATACGTGTATCCCAAAAGGCTCGCTTAATCACACCATGTGCTGTTTGTTTTGCAAAGAAAGGAATTAAGACCACAAGCCACCTCGGGTTTTTATCCCGTGGGGAGCTTGTAATATTTCCCTTTCCCTGCCTCGGCCTGGCTCTGCAGCAAGCTCTCATGCCAAGCTAAATGGAAAGTCTGAGGTCTCCCCGTAACCGCTGCAAGCATGAGTTACTGCTTCAGAGCCCTTTGTGCCATATCTCTCGAGAAAAGCTGCTCACACTGAGGAGTTTGGGTCTCCCTCTCCCACCAACCTGCAGGCATTGGGGGGCTGCTGGGGGACCCCCTGCAGCCCAGCTCCCCTGAAGCCCCCCCAGCTCAGGGGATTGGGGGGCCCCTCATTTTCCAGCCCCAGCCAGCATAAGCACTGGTGGACAGTATCACATCTGAGCTGGAAACTCAGGGAGGATTTATTTTCCAAGATCATAACAACAAATTAGGTCTTTTCTGGCAGGTCCTCCACGAGGACGCGCCAGCCGCCCGGTCAGCTGTGCGGCCCTGCATCCAAGAGCCGTATTTCTCTTGGCCTCCATGGGAAGCAGAGGGAGTCTCTGCTTGCAGAGGTGGGTGGGTGGAGAGCTGCTTGGAGAGGAGCTGGTGAGGGGCCTCCATGTCCCTCTTTGGACAGGAGCTCATGTTAAATACTTGGCAGAGAGGCTGCAAGGTCCCATGAAGCTTACGGGGTGGAGGAGGAGGTTGAACAGAGGACATTTCAGGTCTCCTGAACCTCAAGGTGAGGCCTGTGGTCTTTGCAAGTCTGTCCCATGCTTGCCGTCCCTCAGCGACGGCATGTTTGGGGCTTCTCTACTATACGGCGGTGGTGCGTGGTGTTTTCCCAGCCACTGCGGCTCAGCCCTGTGTGTGTGCCATCGCCTTGTCCCCTGCACAGCAGGAGCGAGAGGGGCAACACGACAGAGATCCCAGGGATGGGTGACGGTCAAGGTCTGCTCTGCCAGACTGAAGGTTTCACCCATCTCCTCTGCTTCTACTGTCCTTCCTCCACCCCTCAGCCTGAGTGTTGGCATACTTGACTGCTGAGGGGCTTTGGTGGGTGATGTTGCGGTCTGATAAATAGCCAGTCTGCTTCTGTTTTCCCGTGAGCACAGCAAATCTCAACATACACCGTGCCCCATTTATTCCACGCTTTCTGGGAGCAAATGTCCTTTGGGCTCCCACCCCTGGAGTCCTCTGGGGTCTGGCTGATGTGCACACGTACTAATACATTTATCGTTTGCTGTGGAAGGTCTCATGGTTTACAGCAAAGCATCTCCACTCTCCGTCCATTCAGTACTTGGAGGAAGCCCCATCTGGTGATGGCTGTAGCGGATGCCTCTTTTCTGCTGCCCACTTAACGGCATCCAGACTCCAGCCTGGTCCAGGAAAGGATGCTGACAATTTCTGTTTAGCAGTTAGGCAAGTTTTTAACTACATAAACAATACCTGCATATTGTCTGAGGCATAAAAAATGGAGGAATAGGAGTACAACAGGGAAATTTATTGTCAGTACACATGAACTGAAACTATCTCAACTTCACGGTCCAAGTGGAGAAAAAAGCCAGAAGGACACAAAGAGCATGATGAGTGACAAGGGAATAGGATTTTTTCTTTTTGCTCCTCTTTTAACCACCACAGATGCCAGCAGCAGCAAAGATTTAAAAGATTCTGTTCATTACATACAGTTTTTAGATCAATAGTCTCTTCTTTTTCTCAGATTCAGTAGCTTTCCATTTCTAAGATTGTGTGTTGGGAAGCAAAAGAGCATGAAGAAGTCTGTGGTAATACTATTAACTGGCAGGGAAGGGGTACTATCCTAGCAAGGACAGGCTGGAGAAGAGAGTGGGAACCGGGAGGGTTTTTCATTTTCACATTCTTCATCTCGCTTTGTTTACTCACTGCCTGCAGGAAGGCTGCAATGCCAAGTGCCAAGATTTTTCTCTTTCACACATACACAAAATGTTGTAAAAATCTGTGTTTGCATTCTACCAGTTAAAAAAATGGAAACACTTTCAAAGTGGAGAACAGAAAGTTTTCTCTAACACAAGTTCATATGCTACAAATTGAAGCACGGAGTTTTTTCCTTCTTATTAGCTACAACCTCACAGCTCACTAGTATACCTGCTACCAGCTATTAGCAGCAGTAAGTGGACATTCACGTGTCAACTTATTTCTTTGCCCAGAGCTGAAGTCACAGCTGATGAACAGAAAACTGCCAGAGGCTCGTACCCTCTCTAGTGGTGCAGGCAGCAGCTTTGCACATCATTTTGTTCAGGCCCTCTGTAGTGCTTGGAGCTGCAGTGCCTTCGAGCCGTACCCAGCTGTCGGTGGCCAGGGGTCCCAGCGTGGTCCCTCAGCCACCGCTGCCACTCCGTTCAGGAGACCAACCGGCAGCTCGGAGCACCTGCTCTCCAGGGCCACAAGACCTGCCTTCACTTCATGCACAAGCAAGCATCCAAAGCCTAAGCTGCATGCTTTGGAAGCACTTTTTGTGCACCCCAGCCCTGGCCCCATTACAGAAGCATTGAATTAAGAGTTTCATGCTCTTACTAAATGAATCCCGTTCGGGAAAAAAAAATAATGCTGTGTATAGCAGAGATTTTTCTGTGCCTTTTGATGTGATCCTACTTGGATTGTGAAGTCTCGCCTGACGTAGGCTAGGGTGTTTCTGCTTTGGATCTGTCTGGTATTGGAGGTCATAAAAAATTGGAAAGACTTTGCCAGCAAGCTCTTCTGGGAACATAAATTGTCCGTGCACATCTTGCAGGTACCGTTTTTGCTTGGGGGCCTGCAGATGGCAGGGCTGCTTTGCCCAGACCAGAGCTCCCCTTGACTTCTCATGAGCCCTGGTCTTCTCCAGGCCACTTGAGGTTTAGCACACGGGTTTTGTTTTTTCCCTGAGGTCTTTCTTTTCAAAGCAGGGCAGATGAGACCCATCAGAGGAAGAGCAGAGCAGGGCATATATTGAAGTGGGCAGAGCTGGGCCCTTCAGGATGCTTTGCTTGCAGCAGGCTGGGCTCAGTCTTTGGGGACGGCAACACCACGATATCTACTCCAGAGCGGGAATACGGTGCTTATGACTTTAAAGTCCTGCTCTCTTCCTCCTCACAGCAGGCAGCACAAACAGAGCTTTTCCCAGGGCATGTCATCCAGCAAGTCTCTAGGGGGGTTGGAAGTGGGTTGAGGAGCTAATAAATGGGTCTGGGTCCCAGAAAGCAGGTCTGGGTCAGCATTTAAGTGACTCTTCAAGCAAGGGAATAGCGGAGGAAAGACATTATGGGGAGGGAAGGAAGGGGAGAAAGGGAACTGCATGTCTCACTTCAGCTGTTAAAACCTACCTACCTTACATGTGCGCAGCTGTTTGTGTGAAGGAGCTTAACTCTTCCCCAGCCTATATAGCCCCACGGCAGCCTGTGCTTGCGTCTGCCCTCCTGGCTCTTAGCACTTCCCGGGGAGTGGGGACATCATGGTGGGACATGGGAGGAAAGGTCTCACCGTAGCGGCAAGGCATGCATATAATATCACACAGTACAGTACATTTAGCTAAACACATGTACTTATGTTCATCTTCAGGTGGATACCACGTGGGTACAGATTATGATACCTTTGCTGCGTTGGCTAATATACACACCATGGGTCCTCTGATAAATCTGATTTGCTCAGTGCAGAGACGGTTCACCTCTGTTTTGTTGCCCAGGTATAGCATTGCACATCTGCCACACGCTGCCTCTCTTATAAAAAAAGGATCATTGAGTGTCTCAGAAAAGCATTTTCTCTTGTAGATTTAGACACAGGTGGTCCCTGTATGATATATTGTGCCAACTGGTGAGCCTACGCGCTGTCCCTGCAGTCAAAGACCACCAAAGAAAGAAGAGGTCATTCCTGTAGCAAATGCTACAGGAGCACATGCTCTGGTTTCCATATCTCACATACGGTCAATGTAGGGTGCCCAGCACTCAGCGTTACTGTGCTGTTGTTGTGGGTGGCCAACTGGCTGCGTGTTTTATTTTGTTTTTTTTTTTAATTTCATCTTTGTTTTGCATAGATTCATTTGAATGCTGACAAAAGTGCCTGGAGACATGGGAATGTGCTTTAGACAAAGCCAATGCTGTAAGAAGTGTAGTGTCCAAGTAAGCTGTAGCACGGAGACTTGTAAATGCTTTTGCTGGCTCTCTTCCAGAAGGATACAGCAGTTATCATATTCCTGGGAACTATACCCTCTTTGTTTTCTTCTGTTGCTTGAGGAAGGGGTGCTTTCTACTACAGTTGCAGTGAGTTTAACTAATGACATCTGTATGCTGAAATTGCTTTTTGCCCTGTTTCTACTTTTGTAACTCTTAAGATAATGTTTGCTTACAGAGGAAAGCTGTAGTAATGGAAGCAATAATAAATTCAGTGTGTTGTGGTGACTGTCTAACACCATGTTCCTATTTTGATAATTATTAAAAAGGAGATCACCAAAGGTCATTTTCTCAGGGTGGAGAAAATAACTTAGAACAGGGGTTGTAAAGAACTCGGGTTGTACAGGTGACTCAAAAGAAATTTGAGAAGTGACCTTAATTCTGTGTATGAGTGTCTCTGAGGGGGAGAAATGCCAGCTATCACAGGGCTTTTTAATCTAGTGAGCAAGGCATAGAATAGCCATGGCTGAAGATTAGCAAAGGTCAAAAATAAAAATAGAGACCAGGCATACTTTTTGAACAGTGTTTACTGATGATGAATATTGGGATGAGCAACCCAAGGAAGAGATTGATTAGCTGGGTATTGATGTCTTCCAAGGAGGTCCGGGGTCTTTCTGGGACACAGGCTTCAGGCAAGCAGACGTGAATGACTCCAGGCAGCATTAAATGGTCACGTCTTTTGGTCTGTCTGCTCATCTGATGTTCCCTTCTGGCCCTGTGAACCAGGGATGTCTGCAATGAAAATTGATGCCTTACAGTCTTCTAGGCCTCTTTTTCAATATAAAAAAGAGTTGGAGTCCATGGAAGAATGAACTTGTCTTATGTGGTGATCAGAAGAATACTGTCCTCTGTATTACTGCACACAGTTAATTAAACTTCTCAACAACGCTACAAAGAACAATCTCCGTTCTGTTCCTTAAAGAGGTGGGCAAACTGACAGCTGACCTTAAATCCTATAGGGAGCTCACATCAGCAGCAGCTGGAGCTCATTATTTCTATATGAAGACTACACTATACGTCATACAAATACATGACCTAACAGCTTCAGCACCAACCTGCAGGTTTCCCAGGGTGGCATCAGTTGCCTGCCTGAAGTTTAGCAGGTTGATACATGCTCAGGAGTACGTGGACTTCAAGAAGCTGAAGAGATGGGATCGTCCTCTAAGTAGGAAGGCTGCGTTTTTGATGCACTATAGGGGCTTCCTTCGAGCTCTTTTTAGACTTACAGAGAAGGCGGCACTTGGCAGCCTAAGGAGGACAGATTACTGCCCATCCAATCCACCAGTTTTCCTATAGTAAACCTGTTTGGTTTAATATGGTGAACAGTGACTGCCACAAATTGGGACTGCTTTTCTCTGCTGGGGAGGAGGAAATGTTTTGCATAATTGAAATACTTCGCAGTAGGGAAGGAGAGTTCAAAATCCATTTCGAGGTCACATGTACCCGAAGTATACAGAGTCCTCTGCTCAAAATGATGCCTTTTCAAAACAAGCATACAAAGGTTATTTCAGTTCTGATCACCATGCTCAGTCGTACAATAATCAAAGCCTGTTATCTGGATCCTTGCAATATCGTGACTCACCAGCTAATGATGACAGTGTCTCACACAGGCATCAGTCATTGCTTTTTAAGATATGGAAATCGTGAACTCCCAGTACAACTTAATCATCAACATTTCTTTCCCATTTTTGTTAATTCACCTGCAGATTAACTCTTAAAATACAGTATCTTTTCTTCTGACAATGACAAGAAGTGGAAGATATCTCTCGGCTATTATATACTAGTTTCTTGTAATACAAAATTGCCCAAGGGCCCCCAAGATGCAGTAAGAGGGCTGAAAATGTCTGATGAAACAATTGCTGTCCCCACAACCAAGAACAAAGTGTGTTCATTTAAAAAAAAAAAAAAAAGCTAACAATAATGGAAAATAAAAGTAATATATAAAGGTTTTAGCCTAGTTTTTGCTAGTTTGCAGAAAAACAACGTGCCCTATGCATAAAGGAGAGGGGAAATACGAATTTCCCAAATGTTATTCTATGTTTCCAGATCGTGCTTTTATCCCTTCCCGTTCACAGACTGCTTCCCACAGCCTCTGGGTCTGTGCACTGGCGGGTACCTTAAAATGGCCTCAGACTTGGCAGATGTTGCGTGTGTAGAAGGAGCCAGGCGTCAGCCAAACATGTGGCACCTGCGCGGGCTGCCAGTGCCGTGGTTTGTGTGTGTGAACTGGTGCGGCATGTTGAGCAGGCCACGAGGTGTGGGATTTGTTTCTTCTGGCCTCACCTGTCTAAAAGTTGGCTGTCTGAAGCTAAGCGAATTACGTGAACTTTCTCTACAATTAACAGAGAGCAATATGCACCTCCAGAGGATAACTCCTCCCAGATACCTTAGATGCCTGTCTTAGGATAGCATGAATCACTTTCTAGAGGTGCCTCTTCTTCTCCATTGACTGTGAAGGGAACACAGGTGGCTGACAAGCTTCAGCAACTAACTTTTAGGTGGCCGAACTGGGTTATATAGAGAGCTACCTAGAGGACCTCAATAAAAGGTAATGGAGTCAAGAAGATCGTATGAGCAGTTGCAAGGTAAGAGGTCCCCGAGTTCAAATCAGGGCTTTTCGGCTGATTTGCTGGATGATCCAGTGGTAGCAGTGGTGGTGCTGGTGGCATCCTTCTGCTGGACAACACCAATCTGATTGTGCTGGTTTTTTTCTCCACCCCCAAAGGTCGCCACTGTGAGGTCCATCAGATGATTGGCAACTACATGTGGGACCAAAAGACAAATGTATCCTTTGATATTGGTGTGAATAAAGAAAGCCTGCTGCCTCTCTGGTGGAATGGATCGGAGCCTTTGTGGGTCACAATGACGAAAGAAAAAAAGAACGTTTCCATGTACTACTGGCCAGGTTAGTACGTCAAAAACTGCGAACATCTTAATGGTGCATCTTTACATCTAAGCACTCCATATGCTGTAGGATGGCTCTTTAATACAGTTCTGAAATACAGACAAGAATTATGAGTGCTTTACTAACCTCTCATAGAAATTAATTATCTTTTCTTAGGCCATGACAATTTGCATATGCTTAGAAAGGAAAAGACTGAAGTGTCACTGGAGGTAGCTTTCCGCCAAACATTACCTTCAGGGGGGTGCTGGCTTGCAGACCATCCCCTCCTCCACCAACTGCTCGTTCCTCTTGCCCACCGGTAGCATCTGCTGTGCTGAATGGTTGCTCCACGAATGGATCATGGAGCAACACCGTAGACCATGTCACTGATCAAAGTTAAACAGTAACCATTCCCCCCCAATGCTTGTTTGGTTTTAACCTAGAAATTAGTAGCTGAGAGCTGAAGACAATCTACTCTGTGAGGACAGCAAATTCCAGCTGAAAGCAAAGCATCCTTTGGTGAGCTGGAGTGAGCACTCTTGTCCTCCTTCATTGTTAACTCAGCTGAGGTCCCAGTTGCTCTGAGTCTGAGCCATTCATTTGGAGGGGCTTGGCCTTTCCGTTCCTCGTTTGTTTGGTCCTCATTTGATTTGGTCCTCATTGGACAACTGAAATCACTAGTGATGTATAATAATGAGTCTTTTTTAACAAATAGGAGTATACCCTGAGGCTGTCCATTTAAGGACCCACGTGGAAATAAATGTTCCAGCTATGCAGCCAGAGCAAATCCCTTGCAAGGTACCCAGTGTCTCAACTTTTTGACCTTTTAACTCTGCTGCCTAAGCAGTATGCAAATATCCTCATATGTGTAACTGCAGGCTGGAGGACCACATGTTAGAAGAGCTGTACTGAATACAGCCAGTGCCAGTGGGTAGGGCAGCGGCAGCTGACTCACGCTGCGGGCTCCCGGCCAGCTCGTCTTCTGCATCCCAACGCACGTGTGCCTGGTCACAGGCTTTCCATGCAGTGTGGCTAGTGGCATCCCAGAAAAAAGGCCACAGTTCTCAGGAAAGGGGAGAAAGAGCGAACCAAGATGAAAAACATTGGAAAGCCATCCAGAGTGTTTCTACAGTACTGAAGAGCGAAAAGATCTGAGGGTGACACTGTTGCCTTCTGGACTCAAAGGCAGTCCAAGGGACTGGAATTGCAGACTAGATATAATGGTTCGGATCAGCCCTCAGAAAAAAGCTGCTTCTTATTGGAGATCACCCAAGTGACCTAACAGCAGTGCAAATAGTAGGGTATAGAAATTATACAAAAATGTAGAAGTTCTTCTAAAGATTTACAAAAAGACCTGTTTCTATAGACTATTCATTTTTAACTACTAATGTAACTGTACCGAATAGGTATAATTATGTACTGAATAGATGTAACAGTCTACAGAGAGCTACTGAAATCCAAAAGAACAGTATCACTTTCCATTAAATGCCTTTGGACTTTACCTAGCTCCCTCATGTTGCCCTTTGAGCAGTGTCTCCCAGGGAGAAGCCATAGGATGTGTATATGTATGTATCCCTGTATACGTATGTATACCCTTCACACTTACCTGTCTACTATTTCCAGTGGAAAATTGCAAGGAACAATAGAGCCTCCCTTTTCCCAGTGCTTATGCTGCCAAGTGTATGCATTGACTCTCTTATGACACAGAGGGGGAATTTTTTGCGTGGGTCTGGTATTTTAGCTATGGACTGTGATGTGCACATCTGTCTGTCATTAATTATTTATCTGTGACAGATGACCTTTGGCAAAGTCATCAGCGCCTCAGTTCAGCAAACGCTTAAGCACATGCTTTTTTTAAGGGTGTTCGTGGTCTCAAAGGACACATTGGCCGTACAGGGTCAGGCACAGGGCAGGAAGCGGGATGAAACGTATAACTGTTGAACTAAAACACAGGGCAGTTGGGCTGCAGTAGGACTCCAGGTGTAACTGGAGCAATCAGAAGTCACCCCAAATGCAGTGGTATTTATTACATTTTCCCTATATGATGTTTTTTGAACTATTTTCTAGTTCTATAGTAAGGATTACATCCTTACTTCTAGATTTATTATTTTAAAGCTTTAATTCTGTAAAAGGCATTTGACTGGGCAGTGATGCTAAACAAAATTAACAAAAAAATAAGGGTTTAATAACCAAGGTGGGTGAAGGTCCCACAGACATTTGCACTGAGTATGATCTGCTATTAGTGATTAACTTTCCAGCCTGAGGATATACTGCTGCTTAGTAATGAATCTTGCAAATCTGATGAAGATCCAAACAGGAAAAGTTTGGGAAACTGTTAATAGGAACAGCAATGTTCAGCCAAATTCATCACACTTTGTTCTGGAAGATGCTATTTTCTCTCTAGCCAGCAGTGAAGACAAACAAGACTGATCAAACGTAGCAGAAACGTGTTGTGAATGCCAGGAAGCTAATTCCCAAGGTTAACTTACACCACTGCCATTTCCTCCTCAGACCCAGTTCCAAGCTTTGCAAAGTCTGAACCCAAAATCTGCCACTTTGTATTCTTCCCTATGTTCCTCTCTCATGCGCAGTCAGTGCTCAAAGGAAGAAAATCCAGACCCCAGCAAACAGGGACACAGAGCAGGAGGGCTGTCGGATGTGAACGCCCATCCATCACAGCTTTATCTGTGAGCCCACCATAAGCACAGCAAAGACAACTCATGGGCAGAGTTCATCTGGGCTCTCCTGCCTCTAGAAGCGGAGGAGCCAAAATACCACCATGCCGGGGGTCCCAACCGCCGCTTCTGCCAAAATATAAGCACGTGGCTTGTAGGGACATTTTTCTCCTTTCTTCATGGTGTTTATTAGGCAGTTTCTGCTCTTCAAGGCATTCCTGGGGAAAAAGTAATGTATCCTCTGACTGTTTGATTGCTAAGCAAAACACAACAGCTAACACCGTACGTGGGGTGAAACCTCGTGCCCAGGTTGCTTGTCTGAAGCACTGCCGCTCCAGCGGATGGAGAAGCCCCAGAGGAGTGCGAGAGCATCCCGGCGGTACCACCAAAGTCAAAGCTTTATAGTGGTCCTCACGGTCAGCCCGGTGGGTGAGGTCACCCCAGACCCTCAAACGCCTTCGTTTTCTGGCAGCCTATGCAACTGCTTCAGCTGAAGTGCAGGGACATCTTTTCTAAACACTGAAATGAGAGAAAGAGGGGGAAAAAAAGACTCTCAACCCAACTTTTTGCCATTTAAACACAACATTTACCAGACCGTGGAGCTAGTCGGGAAAGTTTTCAAAACCTTCTGTTATGACATGAAGTGTCAGACTGTTAAATCAATGTTTAGAAATGCAATTTAAAGCTGGCAGGGGTTCAGGTCTCCATGTCAGATAGATAAAGAGGAGCCTATATATCACTATGAAAGAAGTCCTTATTCCTGCTCCAGTAGTTCAGGTTTTTAAGTAAAGGTTTAGCATCATACAAAACTGTGCAGAAAGGTATCTAACATTACATCTTAGTAAATACAGCTCATCTATTTGTAGTTTAACCAAGAAAAACTTAACATTCCCTTTGTCTGGCTCCAGATATTTTTAAATTTCCTTTCCCATAATATTTAAATGAGAAAATTTACCATCTGTTCTGGCCTCTACCAAAATTAAATTTAAATATTAAAGGGTCTTCATGGCCAGTATTTTGGAATTGTAACAAACTTTAACATGAAAAATCCAATTTTAAGTTCTGTTCATCACAGAGGCTAAAAAAAAAAAAAAGAAAAAGGAAGCTCTTGGTATCTAAGCAGCCTGAATTTTCAGTGTTACTGCCAATGAACTGCACGCTTGAAGACCAATTTTTAGAGGCCAAAATGATTTCTAATTGTTGCTGCCTCTGTAGTCTTTTATGTCATGCTCATCACTTTACAGTCTAAAAATAGCAAAGATATCTGAGCAACTAAAATATCCCAGATCCCCAAGAGGTTAATGCTTCCACTTAAAATTATCTCATGAGTAATTCTGAGGAACGTTATCTGAGAAAATTATAATCTGATGTCAGTATCTGAAGAGGAAAAAAGAGGCAAAATCATCATATTAGTCATTGGCCATGAGCAATCATCCACTTGAACTAAAATACTAGGTGTTTCCAACGCGTTTCCAAATGCATCCTTAACTTCTTGCCTGGCTTTGGAGCCAATCTTTTCCCATACTCAAGTGTCAGAGGAGAAATTGGCTCCGAAGTTCCAGTTCAGTCCTGAAATACTAGCAAAGCCCCCAGAGGACTACTGCATCACCTCTAGCATCCGAGGTAGCTGAAAGCCCATGTTCTGCTGCTAGCAGCACCCAGGACATCACGCAAAAGACTGAAGCTGCACGCCCTCAGGGCAGGGGGCAAGGGCTCCTGCTTCCTGGAGATGACTTCAGGTCATTCATGGAATACATTTTTTTGATGATTCCATTAGGTAGCAGCTGGGACCTGTCTCTGTTGCACAAAGTAGTATCTTGAAGGTGCTGTGTACAAATGTATAGAAGTTTTACTGTAGGACAGTATGGAGAGTCAGTTCTTGTCAAGTAATCTGCAGGCTGTTCATCCAGGTTGCAGAATACTTTTGTGGTGGAGAGATAAACACTAAAGTATCTCCACGCAGAAAGGGGAGGATTAGGTCATATAAGTTTGGGGCAACAGGGAAGAACAAAAAGTGAGCACCATCACACACTCCCACAAATTTATAAAAACAGATAGAGGTTCAAAATGAAGTAAATGTTTTTACAGAAAAGTAAATTAGTTGACTAAATTTTCTGTTTATTATTGCAAATAGTTGATTCTTACAAACAATTAATCATAATAGATGGGGTCCCTTGAAACACACAAAGAATGTGGAGATCTGGGAGCCGCTACCATGGACCACTGGGTGAAGAGACTGAATCTGTCATGTGTGCTAGGGCTCTTTAACTTTTGGAAAGGGTAACCTCCATCTGACTTACCTGGCTTTCTGCAAATCAGTGAAGATGTTTAAAAATTTCCTAAGCTTAAATATTTAAGTTTTTCTAACCTTTCATGGTACTCCTGAGAAGTCACGATCAGAAGTCTCTTAGCCAGCTTCGCCTGCAAGTGGTGTGCTTTTCCCTGTGTCCCAGTACTGCACCTCAGCAATGTGAGCTCATGCGGATCGAGATGCAAGACACTGACAAATTCTCTTTACCGAGTGTGCCAGTAAGCAAACCACTGTAAATCGTCTCTGAAAGTAGCTCTGCTTGCTCTAGTGCCCTCTCTGTACTTGCACCTCCTGTGCAACCTTCTTGCCCCCCAAGCAACGAGTCAACTTATGAGTCCTTAATGCCTATTCCTTTCATCCCAAAGGAGAAGCAAAGGGACCCAAATGTAAGCAGATTCAGGCTATGGCTTAGAGTTGCCTTTTTGATCTGACTGTATGGTTGTATGCAGAGGCCATTTTGCAAAAGATCCCTTTTTTATTTCCCTTGTGCCCCAGGAATACACCAGAAAATGCCTAACTGTGATGGGAGGACTCTGGGGCTCTCAAAAGATAATTTGCATGAATCCAGTGTCTCTGAAAGCACACTTCTTTTAAATATTAATGTTATTCAGCAGCACAGTAACCAGAGAGCAAAAGGGAAAAAAAACCCACAAAAACATGTTTTGGTGTGTTCAGGGCCATGTTCTCCTGTAGGATTTGTTGCCATAAATTTCTGGGCCACAAAACAGACTGTATTTTGCAAGGAAGGCTGCAAGTTACCAAGAGAGTTAATTGGTTTATACTGTTTTAATAAGACCTCCTGGGAAACAGATTTAATAGTGGTGTGCCAGTATCACATAATAAAATACGGTTTATAGAGGATATTACGATGTAAGATTCTAAATTCTAAGATTCTATTATGTTGGAAGCCGGGAAATGAGGCTACGTGGCTGCAGTAGTTAAATGAAAACAAGCTAGCGATTTAGGTGGAAACCGTCTGCCACGAGGGAAGCAAGAGTTTTATTGTGGGAAGGTCACACAGAGACCTTCCTTTTAGAGAGGGAAATAAAAGGATCCAATGTACAGTTTGCCACAAGCACTCATCAAACCAACCTCTCTCCCCTTTTCCCTTTCCCAACCGCAAGGTTTCCTGCAGGGCAGGCGTAAGGTAAGTAATGTCACAGGAAATTTACAAACCTGAACTTGGACCCCATGGTGTGGGGTCTGCGATCAAGGTGAAACAGGAGAGCTTACCGCATTCTTCACTCGTAGGTTGCGAGGTCGAAATCCTTGGAGTCCGACCAAGTTACTGCCGCGAGTACTTCAGCGTCCCAACAGACAAAAACTTTGTGGATGCCATCAGCGATGCTCTCGAGTCTTTGCGGTACGTCACTAGGCTTCTGTGGTGTGGGGTTTCCTCTCTGAAGGATGAGGATTTGGGTTTACTATCAGCCTTGCTCTAGGGAGATTCTCAGGATTGGCTCCCAGGTAGGAAGATGGGGGCCGAGACTGCTTTATAGTACTGTCGTAGAAACATGGCCATAACAGAAATGGGCCCTTACATTAAGATTGGAGGGAAAGATGTGGTCCTCCTTTCATGTGTAGGTTACCACACAGAGGAGACATCCTGACTTACTATTTTTAATTTGCTGTTTCAAACAGCTTCAAGATCAGTCTGTGAGTCTGTGGCCATGTTCACTGACCTGCAAGAGCAGACTTTGAAATGCTTGGATTTAGAGAGAGCTCCTGGGAATTGGGAAATTCTGAAATTCAGCTCCGGTCACTGGTTTATGAGACCAGTGCTTTGGCTCCTTCTGCATTTTAGAACATCTCCAGCACAATGATTTCGGAGCGGGGATTCATTTCGTGCAAATATGAGGATAGGATAGGATAGGATAGGATAGGATAGGATAGGATAGGATAGGATAGGATAGGATAGTTCAGTTGGAAGGGACCTACAATGATCATCTAGCCCAACTGATGGGAATGATGGGAATATATCTCTCAGACAACTCATAGGAAAAACATATGCTCCACACCCAGCTTTCCAGTTCCACCACCTCTCATCCAAACATTAACGAGGGGCAATTCCACATAGGTTGTAAAATCAGGGAAGACTGCACCGCCACGTGCGGAGCCAATGCCTTACCTTAGCTATAACTAATCTTCCTCTTTTAAAACCTTGTTGGTTCCGTAATTTATCCAATCCTAGGATACACTTCTACTTTACTACTTGCGAACTGCCATAGCAATTTGAATCTGAAAAGTTTTGTATTCAGATGCTGAGTGTTGATTGTCCTTGAAATAAAGGCTCCAAAACGATGAGAGCGCTGCTGGAGATGGGGCTCCCATTTGCACGCTGGGTCCTGCTGCACAGATGCTCACAAATCACAGTGTCGTTTACAGCATGGAGCTTAGAGAGAAGCTGTCTCAGAACATGCGAGACATTTGATCCTGAAATGATTTACCTTAGGTTTTAAGAAAGTTACCTGCATGTGACATGAGGAGGCCATATGTGCTATAGGAGGCTTTCTGGTGCTTCTGCGACACTTTTAATTCAGCGAATAAAAAAGGGAATGGAAAACAATACAGACGCCAGCTCTGACTTCTGGTGGAAACCCAGAATTACCATAGAAAGCTTTTTGGTTGGGTATCATTTGGGGATGGGTCAAGACATGCTTGAAGCTTCCTGCCTCGTTTCTGTGAAGCAAGGTACATAAGGTGCTCAGGATGGTTTGCAGCTTTGTAATTGTGAACATGATTAAAAGCGAGGCACAAACTGTTAAAAGCTCCAGCCCTTCAAGCTACTCTTTTGCGTAGCTGGAGCCCATTGAAAATGTTTCAATAGCTAATTCACCCCGAGTCGCAAGGCTGCTTGCTGCTGCCTTCGGTGGAAAAGAAAAGGGCAAGGACACAACAGTGTCGGTGGGGCAGCTCGCAAGAGGTGAAAGCTGGTGATTTCAGGAAAAGAGCAAATCCCTGCCACCATGCTGTCTGCCGTAAACACCAGCTACAGCCTGCTGAAGAGCCCGGATCATCCTGGAGCTGCGGGAGGTCCCGTCTCTGGTGTCCATTTAC